>NC_142574.1:27866250-28181666 GCF_041283825.1 Pyrus communis | reverse complement strand
ATCGGACTTGGGTCGGTGACAGAGTTGAAGACCTGTTCGGAACGACCGAGGAGGCCAAGGTTGGCATAGCGGTCGATGAGCTGGGAAGAGAGTGTTGGGTTTTGGTGCAGGCCGTGAAGGACGAACCTGGCGTGGATTTGCTGGAGCTTTCTAGGTTCGGTGCAGAGGCTGAAGAGGGAGGAGAGCGTGCTGAAAGGGGTTGTTTGGGTAGCGGGAAAGTGAAGGAATTTGAGGAGGAGAGGGTTGTGGAGAATGTGTGGTGACCGTTGAAACATGTCAGGCAGAAGTGAGGCCACCGGGGGCATATTCTTGGTGTGATGGTTTCATGTAAAATGTAAGGCATATTCAACCGATGACTGGTCACATAACTCGTTTTAACCCTCTGGTCCTCCAAGATTCTTCAAGATATTAATATTTTAATGAACAGTACAAAGCTATATTTGCATCCGTCTCCAACCGAGGGCCAGAGAGCCAGAAGGCTTGTTTTAGCCTTGTCACAAAAAACCGTCTCCAACCGAGGGCCAAAAGGCCAAACATAATTTATTATTCAAATTTAAAAACTACAACAACTTAAATTTAAAAATTACAACTAAAATTTAAAAACGACAAATTAAATTTAAAAACTACAAATTAGTTTGACAATTCCCTCATCTTCCGACACCCATCTATAAGCCTTGCAAAGAGCTTCATCTTCTTTTCGGGTCCAAGCCCTACCTTTCATTGCAGAAGAGGCCATTTCAAAATTATTAAAAAAATTGAAGGATAGATTTTTGAAAGAGGAAGGAAAATATGAGAATTGAAATGGTAGGAATGGTGAAAATTTTGTGAGGAATGGTTTAGATATTTATAGGAAAAAAAAAAGGCCCAAAAAACCCTAAAAAAAAAAAAAAAATTTGAATCCAACGGTAAATGGCGCCAGCTAGCCATTGGATTCAAAATTATTTTTAAAAATTCCTGTCGGTTATAACCAACAAGAATACATTTGTATTAAATCATATAAACGTATTCCTATCGGTTATAACCGACAGGATTTCCGGTTTTTACGGCCAGCCATTTAGCCCTCTCCGATGTCGTGGGGCCCTCTGAGATTTCACAGCCCTCTGGCCTAACCCTTGGTTGGAGACGGTTTTCAAGCTATTTTCGGCCCTCTGGCCTTTGGACCCTTCGGTTGGAGATGACCTAAGAACTACCTCTTGCTTCGGAGCACAGTAAACTCCTAATTTTTAAAAAATATTTAATCTCGATTTTTTTTATTTTAAAACAAAAATTTAACGGTTGAAAATTCGAAATATTTCTTGTTCTGGTGAATTTTAGAAAAATTTTATTTATTTAATGGAAGCATAAGGAACACATAAAAAAACACATAGCCAAACAACACAATACATCAATCTTAATTAGTTAGAAAATCCGTTACACTTATATGTGCGAGAATGAAATTTAAATTTGGGTACATCGGCGAACACAACCATCTTAATCAATGTGACATCACGTCTGCACATACCGATTTCCAAATAGAAGAGGTGATGATACTTTTTGAATAGTTTGAATCAAGTGGAAGTAATTTAACATCAACACTCACACACGAATTATCGAAATGTCAAGCGGTTTCAAAATTGTACTTGGAAAAATAGAAAGGGGATCCTTTTTTTTTTCTTCTCTTTATATTTTTTTCTTTTTTTCATGAGGAAGATTTTCTCTGTATCCTTGTACTATAAGATGAATGAAAATTTATTTTGGGTGAAATGCAAGTTGGTCTCTATTTTTAAGTAACCTACATGGAAAATGCTACAGATAGCACATTGGTGTACCATTTCACGTGGTAGATGATGTATACTTGACACATCAATTAATGAATTAATCTCATTGGCTAGCAATTGTAGGAATCATTTGCCATATCATGTAGTGCAACAATGTGGTATAAATATGTGGTTTCACAACGACTATGAATTTTCTACTATCTTTCCTAATTTTATGAAAATTGATATCCTTTTGAGTGAAAAAAAAAAAAAAACATTTAACAAGTTTCATGGATTCCATTGGCTAAAAAAAACCATAATTTGAAATTTAGTTTTAAGACATGTTCAAACATGGATTTGCCTGCAATATATTGGTTGGTGCACGTTTCCGAAACCCATCCTTCCTTTCCCTATTTTCGGAACCCTAATCATCCTTTGAGCCCTATATAATCTATGTCACTCTATCCCAATTAATTCCCAATTGAAAAACGCAATAATATTGACGATCAATTCCCTACACCATTGATTTGCTAGTTCCTTCAAAACCTTTCTTCATTCTTCTCCTAATTAAAACCCTTCAC
This sequence comes from Pyrus communis, assembly GCF_041283825.1. Classification (NCBI taxonomy): domain Eukaryota; kingdom Viridiplantae; phylum Streptophyta; class Magnoliopsida; order Rosales; family Rosaceae; genus Pyrus; species Pyrus communis. The sequence continues at coordinate 28,179,349 of NC_142574.1, read as the reverse complement.
CCGAAAAATCTTCCAAAAAGAAGAAGACGACGACGAAGAAGAAGGAACTAGCAAGTCATCTTCAAAAGCAATCTTTATACAAAGAGTTTGGAGAGAAATAAAATGGGGAAGGGGTTCAAAAGCATGCAGAGTTGGGGAGAGGTTGCACCGGCGGCCATTTCGACATCCCACAACAGAAAATCTTCCAGCTTTACAAAACTAGAGCCCATAATCGAAGAGGGGTCAGAAGGGAGCTTCCAAGTTGTGCAGAAGGGGGTGTTCTTCTATGCTCTTCCTTTGTTCCTCTCTGGATTTACGTATATCTTGTTGTTCAATGAATTTGTGGCTTGACATATATATATATATATATATATATATATATATATATATATTGGTGCATGAAAGCATATATGTGGCGCTGGGTAGTCATCGCGTTCACTTCATTGTCTCTATTGATCAGCCTGATAATGTGCTCACCTAGCCTTTTTTTTATGCAAAAGTAGAAGATATGAGATATCTAGCAAATGCATGCATGTCATGTATTAGGAAGAAACTTATTGAAACAAACATTACGTTGCAATGTGAGGCATGGAATGGTTTTTATCCAAATTTTTTTGGCAATAGTGCCATCAATTGAAAAAGGAAATTGGCTTCCCACAAGGTACAATATTTCTTATCTCTCTATCTCCCCTCTCAAAGCCTTCAAGTATGATCTGGTCATAAATGAATTGGCTAACTTAATAGATTCTTTAAGGAAATGAAGTAATTTTTTGTCCTAAGGTGAGGTGAAAATAAAAATACCATGAGGAAAATTCATTCATTTCGGTCCCATAAGATAGTAGAATTAATTCTTCTAATCCCCCAGAAAAATGAAAATCGTACGCTTCTATCTTCACTTTTTCATTCATCACACATTGAATTTTATGACATATACCATCCACTTCAATCCTAGACACGAAGTGAACCATAATGATGATTGGGATATATACTACATTAGTGATATATTTTTCTTCATCAATGCTTTAAGGCGCATTTGGTTGGCGAAAAAGAATACATGGAAAATAATTTCCCATGTCTTTTCTTAGAGGATGAGAAATACATTTTCCTAGTACCATGTTTTGTAAAGATAGGAAAGTAAATATGAAATTCTGGAAAAAAAAAATTTGTATTTTTATTTCGTACTAGGGATAAAATTGAAAAAGAAAAGTACGAAGAGTAATTATGGGCATATTTGGTTTTTCAACATTTAATGAGGATAATATTGTCCTAAACAAATGTGATTGATGTTCGCAGTGCGTAATAAATGACGGGAAAAAAGAGTGGGTAATATGCAAACCCTCCATCCCTCGTGGGTTTTATTTTCCCACCTCATTTTTGGGCATTAATTACATTTTTTTCCCAGCCTGATTTACGAAAGAGAAATTTTATTTAAACTCATGTAATCTCTTTCTACACTTAATTTACTTTTTTCACCCATATTAATTTGAATTAAACTACCAATATCTTTTTAAACCCAAATTTACTACCTAAACTATTATCACAAACTTAATTCAATTTATAAATTTTTCTCCACACCCATTTAGAAATTAGAAATCCTAAATTTGAAAACAGAAGTCCATTTCAAGTTAGGACTATGAAAAAAAATTGACAAATTCATAATATACGCAATATGATCGTCCTTGCAATTATATTATAATAGGGTTACCAATCAATAATATTTCTTTTTCTGTTTCACTAAACTAAATTATGAAACTATAAAAACCATGCATTGGGTTTTTTTTTTGGAGAGAATTCATCAAAAGTTGAAATCAAACCACCTACTGAAGCATGGCCCTTTTCTCCATGGTTTAAAATCTCTCTCATTCTCTAGCCCTCTCACTCTCCCATTCGTTTATTGACATTAGTTCAGTCAATTAGGTATATTGTTACTCTTTCATATCTGAAATGGCTTTATCAATTCTTAAAGGACTTCTCAGGCGAAGTTTCATATAATCTATCCATACCAGAAGTAGATGAAGTTTCAGTGGTAGTCAGTTTCATGGCTTGAATGAATCATGTCTCATCCTTGGTACTGTATCTGTAGTGATTTAATCAAACGAAAGAACCATGCATACACTAGAAGGCCGAATGAAATCATTACATGGATTATTTGGATGAAATAAGGGGTGATGCTAGAGTTTAATTATGCAGTGGGTTTATTGATAAGTTTTAGTTTTATTGTTAATTTCATTTTGTACTTGATGGTAATTATGCAATAAAATAAAAAAGACAATTAAAATTAAAGTTTAAGTTGGGTGTAGAAAGAGGTTATTTGGGTTCAAATAAAATTTCCCTTTACAAAACATAGGAAAACAAGTGATTTTCCATTCCCAAACCAATAAATTGATTGCACAAACACACAACGAGTAAAACCCCTAAACGGCTACCACATGCACAAAACTACAAATGAAACCAATGCAAATCTATCACTAAACACGATAGACGCAACATATCCGAATCAGCATCCACACCGGTTGTCGTTGAATAGAGAAGCCACATAAAGTCATCACCGAAGAGCAAGATTATGCAATGTCATTGTTAAAAGATGAGACCACATACAGTCATCATGTGATCAATACTTTATACAATAACAAAATTTTAAGATTGAAATGCAAAATGTTATCAATTCATGAAGTCAAAGAATCTGCCTTTATACCTTCCAATGTGAATGCCATGAGCATGTACATTGCAATGAAATTAATCAATCTGTTATGATACATAATCCGGATCCATTAGCAATTAATCCTAAATATCTTCGGAGACGAATCTACCCTCGATCTATCAATCTATTCCATGTACACCAGTCAAGAATCAAACATCATATCTGTACAACAAGAAATAAGAAATACAAGAAACAAACACTGGAACCAGAAACAACGCCCTCTTTGAAAACGGTAGAATTTCAATGTTAATCTGAGGTCCAACTGGTCCCGCTTCTTCAACAATTGTCTCCAGCTCTGGACATTTCGAAGATTTCTGATGAGATATGAAAAGGGTCGGTGCAACTTCACCCCAGTTGTGCATGTAGCTCACCTCCTTCACCATCATGATCTCTGTGAGATAATACAGCTTCTCTAAATTAAGCACCTTGAAAATACAGAATATGATCAATAATCTTGTAAGATTACTAAGAGAGAAGTGGAGATATTGAGTTTGTAGGAATCGATATGTGCAAACGTTCTATATATACTGAAAACTGATCCGAGATTCTGGAAGGTGGGAGCTGGCAAATGACCATGGTGGATCAATCATAGGGTGACACGTAAGGCATTAAGTTTGAAGAAGTCCAGGAACTTTCTAAAATTTGCAGATTTGTCGTTTAACAACGTCGTAATTTTCACAAAGCCACATGTTAGAAACCGCGTGCGATGCCTCAGCCATTTGGAATTATACAAGTGTTAGGTACACAGGAAAAGTCGACGGAAGGAAATCTAGAAGACTACAAGTTTGTAACACAACGATTTTGTATACATATCCTTTCTTTTACAATTTGCCTATCATATGGCGGTTTTTTATTGTTAGAAGTGTTTCATTCTCAAGTAAAAATTTTGTAATTCGAGTGATTAAAATGTATATATATTCTTATTTGTACGAAAAAATTATAAATAAAATTTTTAGGTACTTGGCATATAACAAGCCACGAAGTTCATGTTGTATTGTATTGACATTGTAACTTTGGCTTCTCACTTATATATAGAGATAAAAACGAAATCTCCCCCAATTGCCGAATAAGATAGAGCTCAACTTAGAGTATTTTAACACAACGGCTAGTCAAAATTTGGTTAATTTTACTCAATGACACACAAGTTGCCAGTTTCATAAGGATAATGCTTCTCCAATAATTCTATTAATTGAATATGTAATTGTTTTTTTTATTGAGATTGAATCATTTAAGGGGAAGAGATCATTCACAAAGCTGATTCATAGATCGGTGAAAGATTTAAATTTAACTTCAAAGTAATAATGCTTTTACGAGTTACGAGAGTTAGGGGGTAAAATTTGAGTCGTATTGTGTTCTTGTTGTGTTAGTTTGATTTCTTTCAAGCATGACCTATTTAATTAATCGTGTCAAAACATTTAACTTTAATCTGTGAGAGAGAGAGAGAGAGAAAGAGAGAGAGAGAGAGAGAGAGAGAGAGAGAGATCAGCAATGAAAGAATCGTTTATAATGTGCAAAATGTATCATCACTTTTTTAGGTGAATACACCCCAGATTCTAGTCTGCGAATGGATCCATTCGACATACAATTTTGCCTCTAATGGCCACATCACACGAGAGAACTCCCCATACAGATTAGGCAATCTGTCTACAGAAGATGAAGTATGTCATTAAAGAAAGAAACACTGGAAAGAGAAACACCACTCGTTTCGGTAGAATCTCGAAGCTCTGGCATTCAGATCCTTCTTCAGCAATGGTCTCCAATTTCGAAACGTTATTCGAAGGCTTCTCGTGGGGGATGACAAGAGCTGGTGCAACCTCACCCCAGTTGTGCATGTACCTCAGTTCCCTTTCCATCAAACCCATATTTTACTGAATGTATAATTCTTGAGGTGGAAAGGTAATATTATATATGTTCTCTTGTAGGAATTGTATGCTCATGAATATTGTTGTGTTGGAGAAAAAGGGTTTGGTGAAGCATGGTATATATAGGTGCAGGTTCGTGAAGGAAGAAGGGTGCAAAAATAGGAGGGTGGTGGGTGGCCCTGCTGCAGCAATCAGCGGTTGACAAGATGCCTAGTCATGTGATGAGCAAAACGATCGGAGAAAATGTAGGAAACGATAGATTTCAATTTTAACAGTTAACAGAATGGCAAAAGCACGCACCTCACAAGTAGTAACAAATAAGCGCGTAATTGCCAAATTGGCAAAATTGCGTAACCCCAAAACCGCTTGTATGGGTTATGCACGGACACGTGGACGGTGTAGACCCAAAGTGCATGCATCTAGCATGGCATTCGTAGATTAATTATATAAAGGAGTAATGTTAAGTAGACTAACATTTTATACCAAATTTGTAAATTATATGATGTGTTATTAATAGAAAATAAATACGTTAATTAACACTTAAGTAATAATTCAATTATCAACAATCAAGTAATAATTCAATTATCAACAATCACTGCATATAATTTATAAAATTTAATTTAAATAACCACTTAGTATTACGGTCTATTAATATTTCTTTTTACTTGTAAGTGAGAGGTCGTAAGTTCAATTTCAATTATCGTCAATAGTGAATTTGAACCACATTATTGCTAATTCATTATGAGGTTAAGCCTACCTCCTTCTACATAATATTTTTTATTAAAAAAATTTAATTTAAATAAAAGCTCTCCCGAGCATTATCCTTATTCAAGGACGTGGAGATTTTTCTCGACCACACAATAACTAGAGCTAGGTTAATCCGCCAAAGAAGTGTCTGATGGAATCATAATAATTTCAGCATATTTTTCTTACACTTGTTGGTGAGTTGGCTCGATCAAGTACTAGATTATTTAAGGACATACATGTGAAAATGATGCTATATTAAAAAATTTGGGCCACATTTAGGAGAAGGATAGTGTTATTCATACATTCTTGTTAATTTTTAGTCATTGATTTTCTTCAATTCATTTGATCCGACAGTTCAAAATTAAAAAGAATGTATAAGAAGTAAAAATAAGTATGCAGATAACATTATTTTTTGGAGAATGGATCTCCATCAATAGTCAGAGTTGCATTATACGTGATATTACTTTTAAGTCCTCACTTAGTTTTTAAAATTGAATTGATATAGATAATTAATTAATTCACTAAAGTTAAGATATATTGGAGATGGAAGTAAATGATTTTTTTTTCTCTTCAGGTTAGAATAAGGCATTAGGCATAATTATGTACTCTCTCATTTCTCCAATTTTGAAGAGAATTGGAACTAACAAGTTTTTTCAATGCATAATCTGTCTTTACCTTTAAGTTGGCCACATTTTTATCACTTCCTTTTTTTCAACATATTTTAAATATATTAGTTTTCCATTCCAATGCAATCTTAGAGACCAAACGATCAGGGAGTTATTGGTGTTTTCTTTTATCTTCAATGACATTAGAGACACTAAGAATTATACTAATTTTTGGTTACCAACTGATGTGGAAGTATTTAATTGATGTGAATAAATTAGTTGCAAAGTAAGGTTAAATAAAAAAACAGATGAAACATCATATAGTATCTAAAAATTTAGTGCGAGAACCTTGAACATATTTCTGAACTAAGTTTATTTCCATATGGTTGCGAATTGTAATAGGGGTGGGCATGGGCCGGGCAGGTCGGGCCCAAAATTGAAAGAACCGGACCAAACTTTTTTGTAAATAAAACAGAGCGGGACGGGGTGGGTTTTGAATTTTTCAAAATGGGATCCAGACCTAACCCGGTCTCTTTTGAAACGGGCCAGTTCGTACGGGTCCAAGTGTGGGAACCTCAGCTTCCCTCGCAAGTCCACGTGTCTCCTAAACTCTTCCATCCTCGGGTACCTCGTGTCCTTTAGCCGCTTCACTGTCATGATAAACCCGGACTCCATCACCGTCCTGTATGTACTTCCTATTGTGCCCCTTCCCAGCGCCTCCGCCGACGCCTTGAGCAAATCCTCCAGACTGTAACCCATCTGCTGATCCCCTGCTCCGCAGAACACCAAACTCCCCAACCCTTCACCGTCCCAAGAAAACCCACCCTGTTTCCCACCATTATTACCTCCCTTGCCAATGGGCCCCTCCCCTTATCCTTCTCCTCTCTCTATTGCTAGCTTAGCACCCCCAACGACGACGCATTGAACAGAATCAGAGTTGGTGTCACCGGAATTTCTCCGGATAGCTGGTTAATCGACACGTTGTAGAACCGGAGGGAGGTCTGGTTGAGCGGTGGAATGGGACCGATGAACCTGTTGTCCTGCAAGTATAGAACGTAGAGGCGGCGGAGCCTGAGCAGCGATATTGGGATTTTGCCGAAGATTTTGTTTCCAACGAGGATGACGACTTTGAGGCGGTGGAGGTCGGATATAGAAGAAGGGAAAACGCCGGAGAAGTTGTTGTCGTTTAGGAAGAGGGATTTGAGGTTGAGGAGGCCGGAGAAGTCGGGGATTTGGCTGGAGAGGGAGTTGCCTTTGAAGCTGAGGACTCGAAGCTAAGCATGGAAACGGTTTAGGCCGGGCCCACTAATTCCATGGAACCGTCCCGCCCCGCCCCATTTGGTGTTTATAATTTTTGGACCCGTCCCAAACTGCATGAACCCGCCCCAACCCGCGAATCCAGAACCCATTTGCCCACCCTTAAATTGTAGCATGTAAACTAATTTCTTATCCAAAAATCTCCGCACAAATTATAGTAAAAAATGAATTAAGGCAATGGGCAAAATTAATAGAGAAAATAGGCTGGGGAAGGGGCACAGAGATTATTACAAATTAAATACTCCTTAATTTGTGATTTAATTAGGCTTAACTAGGAGCATAAATGACATAACCAGTTTACAATGGAAAAGGCTTGTAGCCAGGCAATGAAAGGATAAATGGAAGCATACACTTTTGGCTTAAGCTTAACAAAACGGTTGAAAAGAAAAATTAATTAGCTAATGGATCCTAAATATATTTAATTTCTTTTCTAAGCACAGTACTGGCATGCAATTGTAGGGCGAGTGCACGATGGAAGGGGCTTGTCCATCACTTGCAAGAAGCAGGCTGTCGAAAAGAATGATGATACCGGTGAAGAAGGCATCTGAGAACACACTTCTTCGGAAATCATATTATCGCCTTCGGATTCTTCCTCGTGTATTGTTTCCAAAATTTGCACCCTGCTAGAATTTTTAAGCAGTGGAAGAAAGCGAGAAGGTGCAACGGCAGATAATGGGGTCAATGAGGAAGTTTCAGTAGCGTTGGACATTCTGTTATAAATATAATAAGTAGGTCGGACCAGATTTTAGAACCTCAATAGGCTAAGCTTAATTTGTATATGAATATTGCAGAGGGAGAAGGAAGGATAAGTTGTGGGTTTGGTATGCCATGGTCGGTTTATATAGAGGTCCTGATGTGGTTGGAATTGAACAGGGGTATTACTTGATCATGTAGTAACTAATTTTGGATAATGGATATTGTATATTGAAGTTGAAACTTTTCAACTTGCTCCATTTCCTTTTTTGTTTTGTGGAAAAAGAAAGCAAGTTGCTCTCCTTGTTTGCAAACAAGTAGCTCACAATTACCTGCCTACTTCAATACCATTATCGAATAATTCCAGATATTTCTGAGTTTTTTTATTTATTTGTTTCATTGAATTTTGGGTACAATTGTTGGAAAATATTTTTTTGAAGAGAGTGTTGGAAAATAATTAAATTAGGACACTGTTTTTTTTTTCCCTTAAGTTAGGAAGTTGGTTTGTTTTTACGTTAGGGCTTTTTGATATTTATGTACATGTTTTTTTAGTGGGATAAAGATTGTGTTTTATTCCCTGTTTTTTATTAGGGTTAGATTGCTACTCTATTTGTTTCAGAATTAAGTCTTTATAAATACACCTTGTAATTTAGTAGAAAAATGAAGTCTTCACACGATATTTTTCTTTCTTATGTGTCTTTGAAATAAAATTCAGAGTTTTGCAATATCAGTATCTCTTTCTTTTCATCATTTCATCATTAGTTAACAACGTTCCTTTACAATTGACTACACTATGACTCAATAATGTTGAATGATCGTCGTGCTTAACCTAAATCTGTTTTGATTAATGTCTCATATATATATATATATATATATATATATATTATATAGGAAAATATGAATTCACGTAGTATAATATATTTGGTACGGGATTAAACTTTCGTTAAAGGTCGTGTAGGTTAGGACCTATCATTATCTTCTCTCCGCCGCCCCATGTGAGCTGAGCAGCCTGAGCTCAGAGGTGATTCTTCAACTAGTACAACTTTATTTGAGGAAACATTACTATAATTAACTTCATTTTAGGTAAAGAGAGAAAATTATAACATGTATTGACTGTAACTCAGTAAAATTAACAAGCACATGTATCTTCCTCTGTAAAATTTAGAACATTTACTGATCATGTATTGCATGGAATTAGGGTTTGGGGGATTGAAAATCAGATGAACACTTTGCTGCCAAGTTTAGAACTGCGTCGATCGCTTGGTAGGCAGATGAGCACGAGTACTTTATGAATTGAATGGAAATCTTGGAGCTATGTACGTACTCAGTCTTCATCCAGTAAGGTCTTTTTAGTTTTTATCCACATAAGTCAATGGAGTCATTTGACAATTTGGGGTAAGGGGGGCCTGACTGATTGTCCGTTCTCGATCACACGGCTTATTCACAGACCAACATACTGTACCAATTTCGACAACTTTATTTTAGCTCTTCGCATTTATTGGTGTCCTACTTCACACGGCACACGTACGTCAAGATCGTCATATGCAGAGGCAACCCAAAGATAAGGCGAACAAGACATGTGTTTTGAGTCTCACTTTAAATTAGGCCTCATTTATACCCTTATTATATGTCTTAAAATTTTCCTCATTAACAAAAAAAGTTATATATTCAAATAGCTATCTATAGTTATTGTTACAAAACACATGTTATTCAAATATCTAGATAGATGTATTGCATTTCTAGACCGCATTAATGAACCACATTATGCGACTAATAACATCATATTACGATCCATGGGTATTGGCACATCACGGATCATTCACTATAATATGGCCCCTCTGGCATTATTATCAAATTACTTCACTAACATATTCTTAAGATATATATTAGTCATTGGTCACACTACAAGTTGATCTGTTACTGATTCGGCGGCCGACATATTAAGCAGGGTTTGAAGTACATCAGTAAATTCCTTTCTACTATGCTCACAATGCAGTGTTCTCTATTCATGCCGTCTTAGGTCATCATTCCTTTGTTTTATCACGATCTAAAAGGCAAATGCCACGTCCGGAAAAAAACTAATTGGAAAGAACCAGCAGAAAAAGGCCCTAAATATCTGATAGGATGCAGACGAAAAGGGAAAGAGCATGGAAATTGTTAGAGCAAGAATATGAGTGTGGACCATTTGACACTTTTCTCCAAGAGTAGTGACTGTTCATGAATCGGATAAGAAGCAATTTATAAGCATGGAAGAGAAATAATGTATGAACTTTGACCAATGCATGACGATCGAGCTGAATAAATGAGGATGATCATATGGCCGATTATGCTTGGCAACCATGTATAGTGATTGTAATTTGACAACATCCATATCCCTTTCCCTTTGAGCATTCTTGTCCAAATTAGCACTTTCTAGCATGTGATTTGTAGGACCATGTATAAGTTCGTCTGTATGCCTTTTTGCTTTGCAATTTTCTTCAAGGATGTATAATTGGGCTAAGGCTAGCATTTTTTATTTAGGATCATGGGCTATGGCTGGAAAATCAGGCTGAGCAATCGATCAAGTTCCAATTAATTATAGATCGAATCATAGTCGTCTAAAATGTTCATCACTTGAATAAAAATTTGAGAGTTGTATTACGACCAGTCGCTCACGCTTGCAATAAAAAAATTAAGAACTGTGATATAGTTAGTTAGTCGTGCCAACAATACTGGCTCAACCTTTAGAAATGTCATGAAACCACAGTCGAGTACAATAATTTCTACATTCACAAGTCAGGGTTTCACTCGAAGCAAAACTTTCAAAGTTGATTAACAAAAATGAATTGGAAAAAGTTCCAAACTCAAATCTTCTTACTACATAATGATACAAGAATTGGAAAAGATATCTATCCCATCAACAATCACAGCGATTCCTCCTAATGTAAGGAAGGATTGTCGTACGAGAACCTCACCTAGCATTTTGACATTCGATTGAGTGTTGGATCACACACAAATTAGTGGTATAATCTAGGTAGGGGAACAAGTAGGTTTCCCTATGGAGGAATACAAGCATTATCCTTGTTTGAAACTTTCCTTGCAAGTGTGAGCAACTAAGTTCTGAAACCCTTTGAGTTTGCTGATGGCTTGAAGCTCTTCTCCCGACTATCATCAAGCTATGAAGGCATATGCAATGACGATAGTGGCCATCTCCTCCCCCCTCCTCCTGAAATGGGATGGGATCACTACTCTCGTACAGCTATGAAGGTTGAAGGCGATAAGACGATGTGAAATTTGCCTGTAGCTGCGAACTCAGCTGTATCTTTGATTATAGGAGCAGATCCGTTTCGAACTGAACTAATACCGAGAGTGCGCCTGAGCTTTCTTTTTTCAATTGAGCTCAAGGGCAAAGTCATTCCTGGCATACGACGCCTTAGGTCAATCAGACCCGCTGCTTTCAGAAGGGCTTGCTGGTGTGGTTGTGTTTGATGGTTTTTCCTACAACTAATTGGAGCTTGAAAGTTAGGTTTTCCCAGGGTAGCCCTTAATCCAAATCATATGCTACTCTATACCGGATGAAAGATCTGATACATGTTCAAAACTAATCAAACTCCAAACAATAATAATCACTAATCAATCATGTTTAAAAGCATACTGTTACATAATTTAATGGGCTAAATAAACTGATTATCCTGATCATTGTCAGCCCAACAAACACGGTACGTATCGCGTACTGGTAAACCATGATTGGGATATTTTCCTAACTTGTCAACCCAAATGAATTTGAGCCAGCCAAATGGTTGGACCATTATTTTCTCGGAAGAAAGAAGTTTTCTCGAGAAAATTTTGTCAGCATCACTGTGCCCAAATCAGGCCGACTAATCCGAAACGTGGCACGGTAAATGCCTACTTCGGTTGCGGGTGGGAAAAGTGCAAATTTGGAAGCCATCGTTCCCAACAAAGACCCTATCTCTCGCAGATATCTGACTTCCACCCAAGAATCGACACCTAACAATACATGGGTCCGACGTCAGCCCTAACAATTAATGTTAAAAGCAAGTGGCGGCACTAACTATTAAAACATGATTTAACGTTCTTGGACTAATACCTGTGGGCTTAATTACTACAAACCCTAACAAATTTCATCTATATAAGTTTGTGTTCATATGCTCGTATTGACGAGCAATACCTTTTTCTTCAACACATTTCTTTCTCAGATTTTCTTCTCTTTGCTCTTTCGTGATCACTTCTAAGTTCTCAATCGTTACTATAGTTTTCTTCAACTTTTAGTGAAGGAAATGGCGAATTCACGGCTAGCAAGGTTCGTCACAGAAGTTGCGCCACCACAGTTTGTGAGTGTGATGAGGCACAGAACTTCAAAGGTGTTGGATACAATCTATGAGGAGGAGAGAGAAAATGCTCATACCCCAAACGATTCTCTCACTTCTTCATCATCCAACGGTTTTGCTCATTCCTCTTCATCATCGTCATTGTTGTCGCCGTCATCGCCACCAAGTTTCGCTTCTTCTTCTTCCGCCAGAGCTGAGTCGAACTACTTTCTGAGGAAGGTTCGTAGGTCTTTGTCGGTGTTTGGACACTAAACTTACACCTTTGAAGTCCGAGCAAATAAACCGTGAAGCTCGCTAGCTAGCCTTGAAGGCGTTATTTTGTGACAAGTATATGAGTTGCAGCCGTGTTTTTGAGGCCCTATTTTATGCCAACAGGATCCCCTCTGGATGCTTTTGGTGAGAATTTTAGAAATCCGTGAATCGTGTCCTTTTTATTATACATCGTATAGTCAGTTTTTGTTTTAAATAAAAATATTTAAAATGATTTCTGATCGCACAATGTACGATGAACAGATATGATTCACAGATTCCCGGGATCCTCACAAAGAGGATCCGGACTCTATTTTATGTTCTCTCTTTTTCTTTTTTCGGTTCAACAAACATGGTCATGGAGAATTTTAGCGAGATGACCAAACCAGCTGAGCTGATGAGAGATTGTGAAAGGACCTTTTCTATTAGGCCAATGGAGGAAATATAAAATATAATATGGAAATTGAGAGGCAATATTAATTATGCTGTACCGAGTCACTAACTATTTACTTTTCCATCAATCAATGTTTCATATATATATTTGCTCTTATTCGTTTTGAGAAATATGATGACTAATATATCAAATCCTCGCACACTGATTAAAATATCAATGCGAGACTCTTTAACATTCACGTGCTTCTTTCACCAATGTGGGAGTACTCTTTAACCTTAGCTCTGTATCAAACTATACGTGCCTGCAAGGTCCTGCTATGTCATCTGAACCAACCATTTACGACCAAGAAGGTAGCAAAAATGTTTTGTTGATAAAATTACCCCTCCCGAAATCTTCTCTCTTAGGCAGAACTTGCTTCAATTCAAGGATGCTCTATTTCATTTCCTTTCACCGCTTTCTCTTCCGCGATGTTTCCATTTCAACAGTCTCTTTCAATTTCTCCAGAGCTGTCACATTGAGAAAGAAAATATATGATAAGGAGGCATTGTTCGTTTAAGCATCTAAAGTCACTCGACTAAAAATCTAGCTGGTGTCCATATAAGCTTAAAACCATTAAAAATAACACGTAAATTCGATGAGGCCAAACATTGTAATGGTGGAAGCCATTAGAGCGAACACCGATATGATTTAAAAACCATTGACCCAAGTATGTATAGTTCACCCAAACCAGTGTATTTATTTGTAATAAAAAAATTAAAAAAAAAACACTATGCAGTGCAGTTAATCTATATAGACATGAAGAATAAGCAAAGCAATTACCAGATTCATAGATAGAGTGGAGTGGTTCAATGTAACTAGAAGGAACAGAGTATTTAGAGCAAGAGTTATTCTCAGCTTTGCGTAATAGCTTGTTGAAACGCTTAATCTGCAACGAAAGGAGAAAATTACAAATATCCCAGCTTCTAATCAATAGTTCAAGTAAATGATGTGTAAGCTTAATCTGAACAACGAACGATAATTAACACCTAAATGACTTTCTTCCAACCATGTGCTGGTGTGCAAGATCAGCGAGTAATTTTTTATGAGCTAAGATATTTGATCAAATAATAGGACTCAAAAGGGCTGCAAAGTGAGCCAAACAAACCCAAACTCTGAGCAGGTCGTCCTTTGAATGATTTTGCGTATTTGAGCTCAAGCCTGCATCTAAATGAAAGGTAAAGTACAAACGTTCATTGGGAAATTGATTACTCGCATCGCATGGGCCAAACCAAGGTTAATATTAATCACCCTTTTCGAATAGACCTCAGTTGATATATAAATTCGTTCCAAACTCAAAGCAAATATCTACCTTACATGACAAGCTCACAACGAGTTGACACTGACCAAGTGGCCCTTTAAGTTGCAATTGGACATAGAAGCACCAAGGAAATACAAAAATAAGAGAGAGAAAAGAAAAACATGGGCCTTGATCTGAAATGCACGTTGAAGTGGAGATTAACAAGACAATACATACCTATTCTTTGCGCAACAGCGTGAAGCAACGACCAGTTTGGCCTGCTCTTGCCTGTCCGACCTGCACAATGTATGAATGTCTTTGCGTACGGAGGCATATCATAATTAATGACATTCCTCACCCCTTCAACGTTCATTCCACAAGTCATTGCATCAGATGAAACGAGTACTTGAATCTCCCCTTTCCGGAATGCCTTCAATGTCTTGCTGCCATAATTAATCAAATATTCACAATCTTATCCCTTTAAATTTATTAAATATCCAGGAACTTACCTTCGTATAGATTGGCGTTGAAGGCTTGTGTACTCCTTAATCTGGAAACGCAGATGATCAAAAGAGTTCAACAAGGTGCATAGACGATGAGTCGACTCCACAGAGGATGTGAAAACGATGCACTTCTCTGCTCCTAAACTTTGCAGGAGCCCAACTAAATGTAATGGCTTGTACTTTGATTCGCAAAGTGTTCCCCTTAGACATCAAAATATTAAAAATTTATCAAAATACGATACACAGGTTTTTCAATTTATTTATGCTACGGAGAGACTAATATTGCTCAATTCTGTGCCATGGCAAAGATCTGAAATAAGTAAATAAATTGACAGAGGAATAGGAAATGGACATGGAACTTACGATCTCCTTATGGTTTTTAAGGAACCGAATGGGGAAGGTACAAAATTTTGAGCACAGGAAAGGAAACGTTCATCGTTAGGGCGAGTGATTTGAAGCACAGAGGGTAGCCAAGATTGGTATGCCTCCCTTAGCAATCGATCTGTTTCATCAACAACCTATAAACCATCATGTGCTTTTCCACATAAGAGATTACCAAAAAATTCTGAAACCAATTTTGAAAGTTTGCAAAAAGAGATACTGTAGTGTAGGAACTCCGTAAAGCTTTTGTAATTCATCACAGCATATATATTAAATTTGGTTATGTTATTTAACCATCACGGGTTGGCTTAGTGGCGGGGTGACTTTTAAACTTGTATTTCACACGGCACATTCTAAATTTGATTTTTGGTGCTGTGAATCGCAAGTCAAGAGGAGACTCTGTGAGCCAACACCCGGAAGGGTGAAATGCTATGGCAAAACTATTAGCCAACCCCTTTTTAAGGGTTTATCGGCAAAATCTGGGTCGATTTTTTTTCAATTATTTAGGGCTTTTCGATCTTCGTAAATATTTTCCCTTTTCTGTTCTAAATTTTGATGCTTTTTTGTTTGTTGTGAATGGAATTTGCTGTGACGGGGGAAATTGATCCGTCCCCAACTGAAAGGAGCGAGCAAAATCGGTGCCTGTACACTTCAAAAGTAAAGTTAACGTCGCATAAAGATTATCGTCGACGTTGACTGTCCTTCCGGCTTCGGCTCGGGGGCTCCTCCGTCGACCGTGGTGTCATATCCTGTTGCCTTGTGGTGATGCGGTATCACTGCCTCCACCATTTTGGCGGGCCATGAGACCGACATTTATTGGTAATTAGCCGGTGATAAAACACACCATCTTTCGGGACTGAATGTTTCAAGAAGAAGAACGACCCCTTAAATCAACATATAAAACTGGAAAATTGCATTTTTCTCAAAAATTGTGAATTATAACCCACAATTTTCATTCGCTTAAGAAATAATAAGACCTGTTCCAAATCGCTAATAATTTTTTTCAATTACCATCCACAACAAATCTCACAAAAACTCAAAAGTTGGGATTTACAACCCATGATTTCGATCGGTTTTGCTCAAGAAATAATAAGACCGGTTCCAAAAAAAATTCTGATTATCATCTACAAAATACATCATAAAAGCTCAAAAATTGCATTTTTCTCAAAAGTTTTGAGTTATAACCCACGATTTTGAACGGTTTTCAAGAAATAATAAGACCGGTTCCAAATGTCTAATAATTTTTTCCGATCATCTACAAAAGATCTCACAAAAACTCAGAAATTGCATTTTTTTTTCTTAAAATTTGTGAATTACAACCCATGGTTTTGATCGGTTTTGCAAAAATCTTCAAATCCATAATAAAACTTTTTCTCATGGTGTTTGCGCATTCTATGGGTGGTGAAAAGAAATATATACATTCTTGATACTCAGTAACTGTTTAAATAGGAGGGGAGGAAAGGGTAGAGAGATTAGGAGCGGAGAGAATCATACTCCTGTAAAATTTCCAACAAGACATGTAACGATGTTCTAAAATACATCATCTACTTCTTACTAACCGGAAAAGGTTACCATGCCTACAACGCGCACTGAACTTGAGACTCCAGCACAACTCTCGCAGCTTCTACGGCTACTTGACCACCAACGTAGTGTTGCCGGCAGACAGGCATGTAGACATCAGCCCCGCCAATGAGTTCAGTCTGCAACTCCTCCGTCTTTCTTAGTGTAAAGAAAGCACGTTTCCCACAAAGTTCGCATCGAGCAGTTAACTTGCTTACAGAGTCAGCAAGGGGAATTATATCTAGCACAGAACCGAAGCTCCTCCTGCCATCAAAGTTAGAATTAGAAGGGAACAACAATCTCCGAGTGGCAAGGAAAACTGGTCATTGCAAAGTCACAAGAACGTCAACTGGTGGAGATATTGAACAATTACCTTAAATAGTCACCATCTAGTCCGGCAACTATCACTTTTTTACCATCATGATCAGCAGCTTCAGAGCAGAAATCATACAGGTCTTCAAAGAATTGAGCTTCATCGATGCCAATCACATCTAGCTGTCACCGCATATTGGTTATGAGTAGATAATATGAATCATACATGACAAAAAGATGTAACCTAGATAATCATTTGAAACATGAAATGCTTATTAATCAAATAACGGTGCTAATATACCTTATCATATGCCTCAGGGGTAAACTTTTGTTTGAACGATGATAAATCTTCTAAAGGCCAGCATGGCAACTTGACCCCGTCATGTGTCACTATTGAATCCAATCCATATCTTGTATCCTTGATCGATTTGATTATAGCAACATTTCTGGCAAAAGGTTAAACAAAGGAATTAATGAATGATATGCAGGAACTAATTAATGATATATAACATTCAAGCAAAGATTTGTAACAATCAGCCCTCTGCTTACAAAGAAATCAGAAACTATTACATCAAAAGAAAATCCATGCAGATACTTCGAACTTGCAAGTACATAGATAATGTACAATACCATTCAGTGAAGCACCGAAAACCTAAAGGAGAAGAGTCAGAAGACGCTCGGTTTCATGTATCAGTGTCATGCATGGGGTACACGTACTGAAATTTGAATATAAACAATATTCTCTCTCTTACATGCTTTTCAGCCTCCTAACAAATGAAATTTCTCACTTATGACACCGTTTAAATAACTTTGCATGAGTATATCACTGCATATTCAACTGGTGTTTCAGACAAGACTGAGAATACCTCTCAATCATGAAGCTCTTAGATAGCTCCTTTCCTTAACATGAATTCCCCTTACCAAGGAGCACAGGCTGAATCCTTTAGAGAGAAATCAACCAATTTAGCCATTTCATAAATCTCTTCGGATTGTTTGTGATATGTATCAGCCTTGAGAAAGAAATGGACCTCCTTTGAACCTCTATTTTGCTATAAGCGGGTTCCTTTACTATCCCTGATTCCTTCATCATATCCCTAATCTTAGCAACATTGTCCCACAACCCAAAAGTGGCATAAGCATTAGACAAGACCACATACTTCCCAGCATTCTCTGGTTCCAATTTGAAGTACTTCTTTGCTGAAAGTTTTAACAAGTCTCTATCTCCAAGAATTCTACAAGCCCAAAGAAAAGCACCCCATATCACTGAGTGCTCCTTATAAGGTGAGTTTGAAACAAACTAATAGGCTTCTTCTAATCGCCCAGCACGTCCTAAAACATCTACCAAGACTGCATAATGTTGTGCTCTTGGCTGAATTTCATAATCTCTTGTCAAGGAAGAAAAGTATTCCCTGGCAATCTGGCATCGTCAACTAAACTTCCATGACTACAAGCAGAAAGAACTGAGATAAAATTAAACATAGATTGGTCTGAAACCTTCACTCTTAATCCTATGAAAAAGATCTAAGACCTCTACAACTCTTCCATTCTGACCATACCTGGATATCAAAGCAGTCCAGGTAATGGCCTTCCTATTTTGAGAGGTATCAAATACCCTATGCCCGTCAGATATATCACTACATTTACAGTACATATCCATGAGGGCACTACTGACTACAACATTTGTCAATTTGGCACTATATCATGACACCATGGGCTTGCTCCATGCTTCAGTGTTGCTAAAGAGGCACACGCTCTGAAGACCAATGCAAAGGTATGTTGGTCTGGGATCAAACCACTCTGTCTCATCTTATTATAAAGACTCAACCCCACATCCTCAAGCCCCTTTTGCACATATCCTGCAATTATTGGGTTCCGTGAAACCAACCTTTTCTCAAGCAACATATCAAGCAAACTGTGAGGCAGTTCCTAAATCCCCTGATTTTGCATACAAAATCAATAACTTGGTCTTCAGATATTCGATAAGAACAAAACCCACAACAATCATTTGCGCATGGATTCGCTTCCCCTTCTTATACTCTTTCCTAAATATAAATTTTGCAACAGAAGGGCATATGCGGCTGGATTCAGCTCTAACTCTGTATGGCACAATAGTCCAACATTTTCCGCCAATCTTCCGGAATAGCAGAGTCCCTTGAGTGTTTTATCCAGTTGGATGTGCTTTTGAGGCTTGACCTGAAGGCTGGAATATCTTACTGGTGATATATGTACTCAATCAAGAGACCCGAGACATCGGTACAAGACACAGAGACTGAATGTGCACCCCAATTACATGTAAATGAAAAAAAAAGCCGCCAAATACTTACATTTAATTCTAATCTATTCTCTTTATACAAAATTTCCATAAAACTCAGCATACAAGCTCTGAATTGTCAGTTGCAGAAAAAGGGAGCCATTAACTCACATGGAAGAACAACTCACATTCAATATACAAATTAAGAAACTTCAAATTTCTCCGGCATACTACAGATATCATCCAAACATTCAAAATCTTAATAGCCAGCCAAATTATTCCTCTTCAGCACAAATGGAAATTCATACTTTTTTTTTTGTCAAGCATAAAATTTCAGACTTCAAAACTAAAAAATGCAACAGAAAAGGTGGGGGAGTCAAACCTGCCATTTCCTCTCTCGGACTGAACTTTGCGAAGAAGCGTGGTGGTCTTGCCGGCGAACATGGGGCCGACGATGACGTGAATCTCACCGGAGCGCTGGTGAGATTCCGCCTCCATTTGCAGACATCGGACTTTCTGAGGTGAAAAAATGGATCTTTTGGGGAGAAAAATATTGGGTTTTTGGAAAAGGGTAGGAGGGCTGAAGGAGAAGGACTTGGAGGAGGAGGCGGAAGATAAAAGGGCGAAAGGTGTGGTCTTGAAAACGTGAGGGGCGGAGGAGATGAAGGCCTTCATCCTTGAAATAGCTAACATCTACTTGGAGTGGGTGGAGAGACAAGGCCGGAGAGAGATGGAGAGAGCGAGAGAGAGAGAGAGAGAGGGTTTAAGGGTTTTGCTTATTTCAATTTTCTTCGAGAAAAAAGGAAACAAATTGGCATCGGAGAATGCTCGGAAATTTTTTTTTGGAGGGAAGGAAACCTAGGCAATTAACCGAAAAAAAGGTAACCTAACACTATGTAACTATGTTTGGATGAGGATAAACTTGGAATTTGGATAAAGTCAGAAGTTATAAATTGACATATATCAATTTTATTTTATTTTTTATATTTATAAACATAAAAATTTAGAATTTCCATGTGGAAAAAAAAAACTTGGAATTTGATACCTCCAATTTCCAAGTTTAAATTCCATGTAAATATGTGTCATTTCCCAATTTTTATGATTGAAAGCTTAAAAATAACAAATTATGTATTTAATTCCATTGTTCTTTTATGTCACATCCCTACTCGGGCCCCCACCACATCCCCTGCTCGACTCCACCGTAGCACGATATTATCTGCTTTGGGCCCTGACCACACCACGCCCTCACGATTTTGTTTCTAGGCCCTCACAATTTTGTTTCTGGGAACTCAAACGACTTCATAGTGAGTCACCCATCCTGAAATTGCTCTCGCGTGAACTCGCTTAACTTCGGAATTCCTACGGAATCTGAAGCCAATAAACTCCCAAAAGGCCTTGCGCTAGGTAGAGATGAGAATATACATATAAAGCTTACAGGATCCACTTCCCTAGGTGACGTGGAATGTTACATTTTAGGTTAATCAAACAAGAAAATTCACAAATTCTAGAAAATAAAATATCGTCATTTCAATTTCCGTTATTTTAATATTCCTTAGTAATCTTAAATTTCTTCGTCCAAACATAATGAAATGTTTGAAAAAATACATATATTTTTTATATAATTCTATTGTAAATACATCGGTGTATTAAAAAAAAAGTGTCGATCTTTAATATAGTAAAATTTTAAAATCCGCCTTTGGTTTGATCCTAGTCCCATGCGTCTCAATGTTAGGTTTTTAATTTGGAAAAGTTTTGTCGTTTTGATTTTGTAGTGCGGTCCTTGCTTAAGCGGACGATGAGCTTTTAATCACAAGATGAATGTGAATGGCAGAACCAGCTAAGTTTTGACTCGCTTTTAACAGAAAATAAATAAAGAGAAATGTTATTGATACCAAAACTTTCACTTGCTCACAGATTAAATAAATATAAAAAAAAAATAAAGACAAACCAATTGTTGTTTCAAGTTCGTTTGCTCACAATCCCACATCACGATTAATCATAGCCAACATAACACAATGACTATTAACTCGTTTAAAAGTATTTTTATAATGACTGTTCTTATAATTTTGAGAGGAGTAGTTTAATTAAGCTACTAACTTAGAATAGAATTAAGCTACTCCTCTCAAAATTAATAATAATAAAAAAAAACCCAAAACAAAATTAACTACTAAAGAACACGCGCATTTACACTACCTTAAAATTATAAGAACACTTACCAAATGTTGGATAGAATAAAAAAATGAATTATTAGTAGCATTCCAATTAAAAAATGCACAATTAGTTTCTTAAGTAGCAACAATAGTTTACAAAAAAAATGTTTGAATGTTTATCAACAAAGGTTATGAAACGTATGAATGTTTATCTTAATCATATCGTGATTAAGAAATGCATAATTGTTAAACCTTAATTCTAATGTTACTTAATGATCTTGAAATATTAAAGCCGCCATATTCATTGAATCATTGATTCTCCTTTTTTAATATCATATTTAAAAAAGTCTATCCTACCAAATAATAAAATTCTTTAAGTTAATTAAAAGTAGGCGAAAAGATAATTTAATTTTCTCTTCACAATTCAATAAAAAATCATAGACATTAAAATAATTTCATATAAAAAAATGTTATTATTTTCAAAGCATCTTTCTATAAATCCTACATTTACTTTATCTCTTCTCCCTCAAAAATGAAAAAAAAAAAAAATTCAATAAAAATTGAATTAACCCACTTTCTCTCCTTATTGCTCCTATAAAATTTTTAAAAATTTCACACACATAGTGTATGTATAATCACTTTTTAATGTTAGTGTCAAACATAAATTTTTTTTGTATTTTTTATTATTACATATAAGTTTTACTGAATTGGCATCCTAGTGTGAATTCAACTCCCACCCATTTTTCGATTTTCACCGACCCTGTACTAAAATAACACATTACTAATTTAGGGTAATTTAAAAAGACTAAAATTTTAAATTAAATTTAATAAATTAAATAATATAATTATAAATAATTAAATTATTACTTAAATATTAATTAACATAAATTTTTTTGTTCCGTGGCACATTATTTAATTTAAAATTTTTATGTACCTAATATTAGGCCGCACGTTATTTAATTTAAAATTTTTATGTACCTAATATTAGGCTTAGACTTGGTTTGGTACTGAGACGATTCTGGAAAAAAGTTGGTATCAAAAAAAGCCGGGAGCTGTTTTTCTGTTTGGTAAACATTTAGTTTCAGTTTTTTTTCACAGTTTTGGGTGAAAAAAAGCCAAAAACAAGAAGCTGCAAAGCTCAGCTTTGAAAAACCGGTTTTTTTTTACATTTGTTTTACATAAAAGTTTACCAAACACTATAATACTCCCTTTTTTTTTTTTCTTTTTGAATAGCACTTTTACAAAAAAAATTTACCAAACACTATGCTGCTTTATTTCACAGCTTCTTATTCTCACATCACAGCAAAAACAATTTTTTTTCAAAACGCAATAGTAAACCAGCCATTAACATTATCGCTCTATTAAAAAAAGACACCAGAACGGATCCGTGAAGAGGCGGCCTGCAAAACACCCGATCCCAGCTTCCGAGGTTGAAAAAGTAATTTCGAAATATCCGCAGATGCAACCTTCCTCGTATAGAGACGAAGTAGACAAAAAAACCCAATCATCGCCCCAGAATATTCGCTTTTCAGTTAATTACAAAAAAACCCCGCGGTGCCATTTATTTCCAATTTTTCACCCAAAAAATCACAAAACCAAAAGCTCCAAAAAACAGAATCAATCATCAGATCCACCGTCCACGGTCCTGATTCAATCTCCTGGAGATCTCCGATCGCTTTCGCCCCAAAACAAAAGCTTTCAGATTCTCTGCATGCATCGCAATCCGTTCGATTTTTGTATGATTGGAAATCCGAATTGATGGGTTTCTTGTCGGATCGGACGGTCAACGATTCTTCAACCTTTTCTTTCTCTTTTGCCTCCGAGTCTCCTTCTTCTTTCCCGATTTGAACCGCCAAATCGCGTCTCGGATTCGTTTGTCTCTGCGGATTAAGGATTTCGGGTTTTTTTTTTTTTTTTCGGATTAAAATTCAGGAAGGATGAGCGTGACGAAGTCTCAGGTTTGGCAGCCTTGCAAGAAGAAGAGGTAGTTTTAGAGAGAGAAAGGAAGAGGTATTGCGGACTGGAATTTTGAGAGAAATTTGGAAGATTTTAGAGAGAGAAGCGAGGGGAGAGAGAGGGGTTGGAGGAGATGGCGTCGAGGTCGAACACCGGAAGCAGGACGCGGGTCGGGCGGTACGAGCTGGGTCGGACTCTCGGGGAGGGGAATTTCGCCAAGGTCAAGTTCGCGCGCAACGTTGAGACAGATGAGAACTTTGCGATCAAAATTCTCGACAAGGAGAAGGTCCTCAAGCACAAGATGATCGGCCAGGTTTGATTTTCTTTTTTTTTTTCAAATTTTGTTAATTTGATCAGTTTTATTTAATTTAGCGTTTCGTTGCATGTTAGTTGGATTATTTTCTGGGAATATTCGATGACCCGCTGTTTGGTTGGTGAGAAAGTGATGAAAGAATCACGGAAAATGAAAAATATTTTATTGTTTACATAAAATTAGAGGGAAAATAGTCAACTTTGAAAATATTGGGGTTTGTCGTTTGATGACCTGAACATTTTACTGTTTGATTGCTACTGCTTTGTTGACTTTTTGAATTTGGAGAAATTTATTGACTTTCTTGACTCCGAAGAAATTTAGAGGGGTTCTTGTTTTGTTTTCGGATATCATCAGTTACGCAAGCAAAACGAGATTAGGGAGATTATGATTTTTCTTAAACATATTTGAGTTTAAGTTCGACGATTTGCATAGGATATCATCAGAATTGAACTAAACTTGATGAACATCAGAATTGAATTGACATAATTTGCTATTGGCATACCCTGTTAGTAGATGTTATGTACCATCTCCAATGATTGAAGGTTGAGTTGAGATTAACTTCAACCACGAAAAAACAAACCGATCACATGGTCTGATTTGATGGATTTGCTCGGCACCCTCACCTTGCCTTGCTGATTTCTTCAGCTGCAGCATCTAGATTCTATACGCACAAATTTAATTGAAATTAGAAATTGAACAATTTACACAATCATTTTTCTTTGACGGTACAATCCTAATTCTGATTTCTGATGAATTGCAGTCATATTCTCTCCTTTTGCAGATCAAACGAGAAATATCAACAATGAAACTAATTAGACATCCGAATGTCATCCGCATGTATGAGGTAGTCAAATCTGATCTTATATTGTTTTTGGATTCCTAATGGTTTATATGTATAGGCTAAGATGAATTACATCTTTGGCATAGACTTATACATGTGTTTAATCATTATCAGAACAAACATTTACGATGATGTGATGGTCATTGCAGTTGGATTTCTTTCTATTTCTTGTTTTCTTTTTGGTTCGTGGCACGAGTCATGACAATAGTACAATGTCCACTGTCAATATTGTTGGTGCTTGGTGTGGGCGGAATTTTAAAACTGTGATTTATTTAGTACTTACAAATGACTTTTGGATGTATTTATGATGTAGGTGATGGCTAGCAAGACGAAAATATACATTGTTTTGGAATTTGTCACTGGTGGAGAACTATTTGACAAAATTGTAAGATAGTGCTTATTCAATCCAATTGCTGGACTTTCTATTTACTTCCGATGATATATATAATTAGAATCCTTGCGCTATTTGTATTGTCAGGCAAGTAAAGGAAGATTGAAAGAAGATGAAGCAAGAAAGTATTTTCAGCAGCTTATAAATGCTGTTGATTACTGTCACAGCAGAGGTGTTTTTCATAGAGACCTAAAGGTGTGAATTATCGTTGCCCCCTTTCATAGAGACCTAATATCTACATATGTATATATGATATTTTTTTTTGTCGTAATAAGTTCAGATCTATTGTTTGCAGGAAGTTTGGATCTATAGTTGCCCCGAGTGATGTATATATATTATAGTGTACCACTAAATTGATTTTGTGGTTGTCAACTGCAGCCAGAGAATTTGCTGCTGGATGTTAGCGGGACTCTTAAAGTTTCAGATTTTGGACTGAGTGCACTACCTCAGCAAGTTCGAGTGAGTGCTATGCTTCCATGTATCCATTCAAATTTGATAGTCAGGATT
The DNA here is from genome assembly GCF_041283825.1 of Pyrus communis. Taxonomy (NCBI): domain Eukaryota; kingdom Viridiplantae; phylum Streptophyta; class Magnoliopsida; order Rosales; family Rosaceae; genus Pyrus; species Pyrus communis. Next base: position 28,154,033 of record NC_142574.1, on the reverse strand, counting down.
GGATGGCTTCTTTTAGCAATACCTATCTCATACTTTTAGTCATAAACATACCATGGTGAATAATTAGGCAGCCAGTTTCACACGTTCATTTGTTACAGATTGTGTGAGTGATTATCTTATTCCTTTCATTCAGGAAGATGGATTGCTTCATACGACATGTGGAACACCAAATTACGTTGCCCCTGAGGTATATTAGCTTTTGCTCAGACTATCTAGTTTCCCATTTTGTTACCCTGTTCCACTTAATGACATTTTCTTTTCTCTAGGTGATCAACAACAAAGGGTATGATGGTGCGAAAGCGGATTTATGGTCTTGTGGTGTGATTCTTTTTGTCTTAATGGCTGGCTATTTGCCTTTTGAAGATTCCAACCTTATGGCATTATACAAAAAGGTGATTCTCTCTCTTTTTCTCATCACTCGTAGACCAACGCATGGCGATGGAGGAAAAACAGACAGCACAGCCATAAATTTGGTCAATATATGGCTCTGTTATCTTTGTCTTACATGATTACATCTATCGTTTTTATGTGATCACCAGATATTCAAGGCTGACTTCACATGCCCTCCATGGTTCTCCTCAAGTGCAAAGAAGCTAATCAAGAGAATCTTGGATCCTAACCCCTTGACAGTATGTCCCTGTATCCTGTCCTTTTTAACTTTATACAATAGATTTGTCTGTTTTTCGGGCATTTCAGTTTCTTGATGTTATTATTTATATCTTGCATTTACTGTACAAGCTAATTTCATGTAACAGAGAATTACAATTGCTGAGGTCATTGAGAATGAGTGGTTTAAGAAAGGATATAAGCCACCTAGTTTTGAACAAGTTGATGTCAGTCTTGACGATGTGGATTCTATATTCAATGAATCAGCGGTAAGAGCGAGACATTATGTATTATGATTTATTTTGGTTCATGATGCCAGGGCTTGACTTTCTACTCGATTCTTCCCAAGCACAGGATTCTCAGAACCTTGTAGTGGAGAGGCGAGAAGAGCGGAATATGGCGCCTGTCACAATGAATGCCTTTGAGCTTATCTCTACATCCCAGGGCCTGAATCTCAATAGTCTTTTTGAGAAACAAATGGTATGGTTAAATTTGAAAAACAAACGTAAAATTGTAATTTGTCGCACATTGTTGGTTTTCTGTTTGCTTAATTGGCAAGTTTTAACCTTTCCTCACTAGTTCTGTTTATTTAGTTTATTCATAAACATAAAATGTAAGGAAACAGCTGACATTTCTTTTACAAACCAGGATCTTGTTAAACGAGAAACAAGGTTCACATCCAAACGTCCAGCTAATGAGATAATTTCTAAAATTGAGGAAGCTGCAGGGCCTTTGGGTTTTGGTGTAAAGAAAAATAACTTCAAGGTACAATGGCTATTCTCTTTTGCATTTTGATTTTCTTTTTCTCTTTTACTGGGGAAAGTGGGATTGTAACTGGTAAAATTCTTTAAAGAGAGGAAAATTGCATAGTTATGTGACACATCTTTTTTATATATCAGTTGAAGCTGCAAGGTGAGAAAACTGGACGTAAAGGCCATTTATCTGTTGCAACAGAGGTTTGCCTCGTTCATTTTCATTTTTTGTTCATGCCTTTCACTTTTTTTTTAAATTTTCTTTTTTGTGTTCTGTTGACAAATGTGTTACAAAATGACTTTCTTTTCCAGATTTTTGAGGTGGCCCCCTCGCTTTACATGGTTGAGGTTCGCAAGTCAGGGGGAGACACTCTGGAATTTCACAATGTATGTTATTGCAACGTCGATGCACTTATTGATCTATTAAGTATTGTATATTCATCTAATTAAGAGCAATTACCGAGAACTACACCTTGGAAGAGTGTCCCTAAGGGATCAGATGTGTTATTAATCCCCTACGGCATTAGAGTTAGTGCACGTCTAGCTGCAGCTTGGGCAATCACACAACATTTGAAATTGCACCTATCTTGCACCATTATTTGTTCTGTGTTGTGAACTTTTTGTCTTTTGCGCATATTTAGTCGATTGTCTTGTATTTACAGTTCTACAAGAACCTGTCGACGGGGCTGAAGGATATAGTGTGGAAATCAGCAGATGAATCAAGGAAGGAAGCACATGATGGTAAGTATCACCTCCTAATCTGTCTAAATTCTAGGATCCATCACAGAGCAAAACCCTCATACACTTCTTTCTCCCACAGCCACAGCCGCAGCCGCAGGTGCAGCCGTAGGTGCAGGTGCAGGTGCTGGGCCATCTAGGTGATTGACTTCCTCGGCCGAACATGTTGATGGGGTTTCTTTGTTGAATGCTGTTTCTTTTTTTTTTTTCGAGTTTTTCGGTGAACATCATCGGACGTCCGTTGTCTATCGAGTACAAACAGTATTATGGGAGTATATACAGTATTATGTATAACTAGTACTTTGGGTTATCTCCTTCGAGTGACCTTGTCATTCAGAAGTCAAATGAATGCAGTATACTTGTTGGGGGTTGTATCTTTTGAGAGAGAAGAAGATTCAACGTCAAGTTAGACTCTCTTCGCAATTGAAAAACATTTTAAAGTTAATATGAAAACATATGCAAATTGTATTTACTTGGAGGATGCAGGCAAAAGGTAAATTCCGGGTGTTTTACCTCAAGAATTTGAAGAAGTGGGTCGTAAATTGCTTGTTCGGAAATACTTCTAAGGGTAAACTATTTTACCCTCTCAGGTTTGGGGTCGATTTCAATTCCTTACAACATCTTTAAAATATTTCAATTTCATACATTTACTTATCATTTTATTTCAATTTCATACATCCGTTAGAAAATATGTTAAATCGACCCCAAACCTGAGAGGGTAAAATGTAATTTATCCTACTTTTAAATGATTAGAACCACTTTTAGAGAAAATGTTTTGTGGACCGAAAAGCACTTGAAGTGTTTTTTGTGCTTCTTGCAAAAAGCACTCTAAGTGTTTTTTCAGGATTTACTTGCACTTTTACAAAAAATTGGTTTCAAAATATTCTCACCAAAACGTTTTCAACTATTGAAAATACTTCTAAATGAGGGAATTGAATCCGCTCCAGACCTTAGTGTTCAGAGCCTAAGGATCAATTCATTTGGATCGTTGATTGATGTGTAAAAGAAATCATAGTTGTTGATTAGTGTGCGGTGGGCCAGTGAAATGAGTTAATGGAGGCCGTTGTATTCAATTTGTGCGAAGCGGATCCAATTCCCTAAATGAGTTCTCAAGCTACTTTGTATGAGGATTAAAATCTATTTCATTTATAAGTAAAGATAAATTTCACATTGAAATAAGAATTTATATAGCATAGATACACTGTCATGTGGCATTGCATGCTAACGAAACAATAGTAGCGCATAAACACGTACACACATTTTTATGTCATTAACACGAAATACTACGTAACAATGTAATTAGATCATGTAAGTCATTCTCTGATATAAATCACTAGCTTAAAGTAAATCGTATTATAAAATATTAGTAAGATAAAATTTAGGAAACTTTAACGAAAAATCATATTTTTACACTAAAAAATCAATCTTGATACTATTTATTTTACCATTTATTTTGTCTTTATCGCGAAAACTCAAAGTTTCCAAATCTTTTTTTGTTATTTTTCTTAAAATTTAAGGCTGCTAGGCTGGTCTAGCCAATAAAAAAAAACTAGGCTGGTCTAGTCGCGTTGTCCAGTCAAATTGGGGCCGGATCCGGCGCTGAGGGAGGCGGTGGATGGGTCCACCCAACCGCAAAGCCGTGACTCAATGCTACCTATCTTCAAACTTACTTTATTATTTAAATTTTGTCACTTTTTCGTACAACGTGTATTTTATTAGGAGATAGGACTTTTGCCGGGTTTTCTCTGTTCGAAGATCCTTCAATCATATCTATTCATCGTGCATTATATGATCAATTTTTATCAAGTACCATTTATATATAATTTTAAATAAAAAAATTTACAATGATTTTTTATCGCATGATATACAATGAACGGATATGATTGGAGGATTCCTAGGATCCTCACAAAGAGAATCGGGCAAAGATCCTCACAAAGAGGATACGGCGAGGATCCTCTTGGATTTCCTAGGATAGATGATTCTTGCCAGGTCTTCTTTGTGAGGATTCGGGAATCCTCTAATTACATATGTTCATCTTGCACTGTGCGGTCATTTTTCGTCAGGTACTATTTATATTCAATTTTAAATAAAAAAATTTACAATAATTGCTGACCACCCGATATACAATGAACGAATATAATTTAAGAATCTTTGAAATCCTCACAAAGAGAATCCGACAAAGATCTTCACTCTTTTACTAGCACTCATAATTATATTAAAATTCTCATTCCCCTTCATAACTTAAATTTTAGTTTATTAACTAAACAATAATTAATTTTAATAAAATATGCGCGACATGAATAAAACTGAAAAAAATTAAAATAAAAAGATAAGTGAAAAAATGTTGCTACAACTCCATTTCCTCCCGGCCTAATTAGAATAATAGTCCTAGTAGAGATAGGATAGTCATAGTGAAAAGAAGAAAAAAAAAAAAGATTTAAGCTCATGCAATGCAGTTTGTTAGAATTTAGGGTAAAAATTGAAAACTTTGTCAACTTTTAATTGTAAGCACTTGAGGTTAAAAGAATAAAATTAACCTCACAAGTAAGCATCACATGTTAACAATTAACAAAGTTTTAGAATAATAGTCCTAGTAGAGATAGGTTAGTCATAGTGAAAAGAAGAAAAAAAAAAAGATTTAAGCTCATGCAATGCAGTTTGTTAGAATTTAGGGTAAAAATTGAAAACTTTGTCAACTTTTAATTGTAAGCACTTGAGGTTAAAAGAATAAAATTAACCTCACAGGTAAGCATCACGTGTTAACAATTAACAGAGTTTTATTTTAGTTTGATATATGTGGTTTAAATCCTAACGGTTTTACCACGAAAACTTGAATCCTAACTCTTTTTAGCACGAAAGCTATCTTTGGACTACCTTGTAGACTAATAAGCCTTTCCTCCAAAGCGGAAAAGGAAGTGAGAGTACCGTTTACGCGCCACACCACACGCATTCGGTACTTGGTATAAAAAGGAGCTGCCAGTGCGCACACTCTCTCGCATTCTCTGCTTTCGAAAAATCAACAGAAGCAATGAGAGAGGAGGTCATCAGCTCCGGAGGGAACATTGATCCTGCTCCTGCTGCCAGGTACCCTATCCTCTCTCTCTCTCTCTCTCACTCTCTCTAAATCTCCGTCTTCGTCAAGCTTCTCGGTCTTCGTTTTCCTCCAATATCTCCTGCTGATCTAATTAGGGTTTTGCATTTGCTTGCTGTTTGGTTCGAGCTGCGAGTGTAGTGTTCCAATTTGTATCAATTTGTGCAGTTAGTGTTAGGGTTTTGGTCATTTCCGTGACGAATTGGTCGATTAGTGCCTCTGTATGGTTGCTCGGATAGTGGAGATTTCAGCTTCATTTCCTAGTGTTGCGTGATTTTCAGCTTAATTTAATTAAACGTGCTGTTCATTTTTTTGGTGAAAGAATTGATCTTTGGTCGATTAGAATTTGTTATGTGTATTATTGTTCAATTGTGGTTAAATATGTCTGCTTCGCGTATGTTAGTTCGGCGGGGGCATCGTCGCCGACTGTTCCGGCAAATGTGGGCAGTGTAGACGGGTCTATTCATGGACAAGGCTCCAAAGGAGCATCTATATCTTGTGTTGGTTCGCAACCACCGGTGACTTCTTTGAGCACCAGTGCTGGCGGTGGTGGGGGTGGGGATAGTTCTGTTTTTGGATCATCAAGGCTGTCGTGTAGACCTTGGGAAAGAGGCGACTTACTGCGCCGCTTGGCTACTTTTAAACCTTCAAATTGGTTTTCAAAGCCCAAGGTTTGAACTTTTGCTGCTATATCAATAAACTCAAGCCTTTCAAATTTGAAGTCTTTCTGTACTTAATTGAGTTGTTAATACTTCCATTTTAAGTCATTTAGAACATATACACACACGCGCTCGCGGTCACACACACACACACATACATGCATCTATAGTTATGCTGTATGTACATTTAATATATAATTATGTATTAGAATTACGTTACATAAATGACGCACCTTTTTGTGGATTCATCATTTGGTAAATATCTGCTAAATTTTTTGATACAATTTACGATATTCATATTAAATGTTATATACGATGTATCCTTTGAAGTGAAAATATGATATACTTGGACAACTCTTAAACGTTCAACTGTAAGCAGTCGAACATACGTTTCCCTCCAGAAATCTTTCATTTCCTTCCTGCAACAGGCTCAAGACAATTTCAAAGCATCTAACTTTTGCTTATGTCATTTCTTTCAGGTCATCAGTTCATTGGCATGTGCTCGGAGAGGTTGGGTGAATGTTGATGTGGATAAAATTGCATGTGAATCATGCGGTGCATCCTTTGGTTTTGCTTTGTTGCCATCTCGGACTCCTGACGAAGGTTGGCTATAGCTGTCTTAGGGGATTTCTAGTAATTTAAATTTAAAACAATGTCTTTTAAAATACATGTTTAGAATTCATATAAACCTACTTAGCCTCCATTTTATATTGCGGATTACATCGCAACTCCCTAAATATTTCTGAGAAGAATTGCTGGACAGCTTCGCATGATAGACTTTTTATTTCTGATTTTACACATAAAACGCTGTGGTGTTGCTTTTGGCATGTCCATTATACTAAAAAAAAATGTACGAAAAATTGCTACAGTCAGCTTACGATGACTTCTTATGTTATTAAGGCATTATATTATTTTGGTTGAAAGTTGTTTTTCAGTCTTCTACATCCATATTTATTTCACTTGCAAAATTAACATCTAAATGAGTAGCTGTAGTCCAAACTGTGGGTGCAGTTAAATTCCTTGCTTATAGTTAGGCTTCCTTGTGACCTTGTCCAAGCATCTGAAGGATGCACCCTTTGGTTTGATCCAACTGGATTTATTTTCTGTTTTGGGGTAAGTGTTTGTTTGGTTTAGTGTGGTCCTGCCAATGCTTTTAGTTGGATTTTCCTGCTGGACTTCTTGAACATCTTGCTTTATACTTCAATTTTCAGCTGTTAATAATTTCTTGTTTCTTATAAAAGAAAGTATAATGATGCTAATCTTCAGTTTTAGAATATGCTATTTCCTCTTTTTTCATTTGATCAGAAATTGTGTTAAGAATTCAATGATATCTACATAAGCTTGTCTATTCCTACTTTTTAAAATTTTCTTGTTCTGTCCTCTTCATTTCAATGCAAAGTTCAAAATGCAGGGGATGCCTTTGTCAAGCAGCTGGATTCCGGTCACAAAGTTGCTTGTCCTTGGAGAGGAAACAGCTGCCCAGAAAGCCTGGTGCAATTCCCTCCTACCCCTCAGTCCGCTTTAATTGGGGGATATAAGGATAGATGTGATGGACTTTTGCAATTCCACTCTCTACCTAAGGTAGCTGCATCTGCAATTGAGCAAATGTTGGTTTCTCGGGGTCCGCAGGTTGATCGCTTTCTTATGGCAGGGGAAGTAGATTTTAAACCAGAAAGTATACCAGAACAGGAAAGCTCCCGAGATGGATCGATCTGTTTATATTCTCGTGTAAGAGTTATTTATAAACTTGTCCTTCTTTGTGATTTGTTGTATTGGTCAAATTAAACTGAAGTATATGTTCTTCTAATCCAGTTCCTTTCTATTATCAGGCTCAGAAGCTTATAAGTCTTTGTGGATGGGAACCAAGATGGCTTTTAAATGCACAAGACTGTGAAGAACATTCTGCCCAATCAGCTAGAAATGGATATTCTCTTGGGCCGACGTATGCCCAGGTCCATCTTTCACAAGAACCTGGACCAAGCAAGAAAGCAGTCTCTGCTTCTGCTAGAAAAGATGCTGGAAAGAGTAAAATGTTGGTTAAGGAATCTAGACGTGATCCCAGATCACCCTTACTAGATTGCAGCTTATGTGGGGCTACGGTTAGAATATTGGATTTCTTAACCATTCCTCGACCTGTGCGATTTACTCCCAACAACATTGATATTCCTGACACAAGCAAAAAATTGGGATTGATACGTGGCGCAAGTGCAGCCAGTGGAATTAGTGGTTGGGTTGCTACTGATGATGCCGAGAAAGAACAGACTGAAGACCGCGATGAAGTAGCAACAACAACTGAGGGGAGCTTGTTTCCAAAAACAGATGTTGATTTGAATCTTACAATGGGAGGAGGTTTTACTTTTAATCGGTTTGGCAGACCAGAAATGTCAGAAAACATTCAGGACGCAGATATGGGAAGGGATCTGATGATTGGGCAACCTGCAGGCAGTGAGGTTGGTGATCGAGCAGCTTCATATGAATCAAGGGGTCCCAGTTCTCGTAAGCGGAGTTTGGAAAAAGGAGGCAGTTCTGTTGATAGGCCACATTTAAGGACACAGCACGCTGATAGTGTTGAAGGAACTGTCATTGATCGTGATGGTGATGAAGTTACAGATGGTGGACAATACTCAGCTGGGCCTTCAAAACGTGCTCGTGATTCAGATATGTTCGATACGTACTGTTCATCTGGTGCTGGTCCCAGTCATTCAATGGGTCTTGATATTTATGCTGATGCTAATAGAGTTGCTTCGTTTCCACAAGGTAGCGACCAATTTGGAATCCATTCAAATATGGATTCAGCACGTGCATCTTCAGTCATTGCAATGGATACAATTGGTCACGGTACAGATGACGACTCTATGGAAAGTGTTGAAAATTATCCTGGAGATGTTGATGATGTTCATTTCCCCACTTCTAGTACATATGGAAATCTGGACATGAATGATACATCAGAATTGAATTATAGTAATCAAGCTCAGCAGAGTGTTGGTTTCCAACCCGCGGCTGATGTAGTTATTGGGGAAATAGGTGTTAGTAGTACAAATGATGGGGAGGAAATTTTTAACACAGAAACTGTGACTGCTCAGGCCAGGGATGGTATTAGTTTCGGGATTAGTGTAGGAAGTGTTGGAATGTGTGCTAGTCATGAAGCTGAGATTCATGGGGCTGATGTATCTGTCCATAGAGCAGATAGTGTAGTTGGTGATGTGGAACCTAGAACAGAAGATGCTGAAAATCAGGGCCAGACTGGTGAATCTGCCCCAGATCCTGGACTAATGGATGAAATTGTCCCTGATGAAATAAATAGGGAAGATCCCCATGGTGATAGTCAGGAGATGATATCTCAGTCTATAGGGAGGGCTGATAGTGGCTCAAAGATTGATGGTTCTACCAAGGCTGAATCTGTGGAAAGTGGTGAAAAGATTAGTCAAAGCTTCAAGTTCGAGAACAGTGCCCGCCCTTCTCTTTCATGCAATGCTAATGTCTTCTCCAATTATCGGACAACCAAGAAGGAGGTTAAAAGTGCTGGTAAATCTTCATTTACGAACAACTGTGTGTACCAAGAATCAGAGTATGCAGTTGCCAACGGGCTAGGTAAAATTTCTTTTAGGGCAATTATGCATATTTGTCCATCTTTTCTCATTGTTCTTCTAACAAAACCTCTGACAAATATGAAGACATGACTTCTATTCGTTCTTGTTTTTATTTTTGAGGATTAGGATGATTTAAGACTTTAAAATTTTAATGTGATATTGTGAATGACTCCATCCTACAAAAAAAAAAAAAAAAAACACACTTTTACTGCGTATTTTGCATTTATTTAGTTATACCTGTAAAGGAGAATGATGTTCTGCTCAGATGTATTCATTTACTAGTATTTTGATAACTCTATTTGGTTATCCAGGACCTCCAAAAGGTGAAAGCAATTATGAAGAACCTATGGAATTTGATCCAATTGGCCATCACAACCAATTCTGCCCCTGGGTCAATGGGAATGTTGCTGCTGCTGGTGGTAGTAGCTGTGGCCCTGGTACCAGTGCTGATGCTGTTGCACTTTGTGGTTGGCAGCTAACCTTAGATGCCCTTGATGCTCTGCGTTCACTGGGGCAGGATGCAATTCAAACATTACAGTCCGAGTCAGCGGCATCTTTATACAAGGTTTGTTTCTTTACATTTACACTTTGGTGTTGTAGATCCTACATTTATACATGGTGTTGTACGTACTCTGATGCTAATCAAGTACACCATATGAGTAGATGAATGCATAAAAAATGGGGTGGTGCTCCACACCTCAATTTCCGGCCATCGGATTGAATGAATTGAAGAAGATCAAAAGACATAAATTAATAGGGGGTGTGTGGATGCAGCACCCATAAAAATAACCAATCATTTGAACAATATCTTCTCGTTGCATTATACACGTTGATTGCATTTGTACTTGCAGGATGATCACCAAACCCCTAGCCAGAAACTCCTTCAAAACCACTCTATACGTCGAAGCCAGGGGCAATATTGAGAGGAGCAATGGAGCTATTTCCAATTAAAGGTAAACATTTCACTAGAACGAAGCTCTTTTGGTAGTCATGAAAGGATTCATAGTCATATTTCATTAGCAAACACGTGGTTTTATATCTCTGTAAATCTGCATCAAGAAGTTGCGGTATGCTGAAATGATTATAACTACCCACGAGGGGGTGAATATCGTGGGTAGGAAACTCAGTTCCTGTTTTATTACAGTTCTGTAAAATTGGCGCCAACTGCACAGCTAAACTGATCTGCATCTTCTATATATTACAAAGCCAACAATCTTTTTCTTTGGTGCTTTTTATTTTAATATATTTGTTCATACGTTCTTTGCAGGATCAGAAACCTCATTCAGTGTCGAAAGAAAATTGAGAGCAAAGTTTCGCTAGTTGCAACTGGAGCCGCTCCCCCTATTCCCCCTCTTTACGGTGGTGTAATTTATATAATCGCTGCAATTTTAGATGCGTTTTTGTTCTGGTAAGAATTTTAGATGCATTCTCATTCGGAGGAGTTAACTTCATTGTCTTTACCTTATTTAAAGGTTTTTGTTTATGACTAATCGAACGGACGTGTTTGAACAATCATAATTTCCTGAATTTTGCTGTAATGTTGTTATAACGTCTTAGACTGCACATTATGGTGAACTGTGATGGTGTCGAGTGAGATTTCTTATGGGCAGTGATGGGAACCCTTCCTCTGCTCGATCGATGAATAAATTTTATTCCGCGTTTGTCCCAATTCGATGTTTTGAAGCATTTTGTTGTTTTGCAAATGTTGTACACAAACACCACTAATGATTAGGGGAGGCTAGATTTGGGAAATAAATATCCGCACACTCTTGTTTATTTCCGATTCGTGATTAATCCAACAAACCCAGAAGTAAACATGGATGTGCAGGGAGAAAAAATGGTCTGTGGGAATCGCTTCCCTTTAGATTTTCATCCACTCGTTTCACTCTGTTTTCCATTGGTATGCAGCAGAAATTGGTCTGGTCTGGTTTTAATCCCCAAAAAATCTTTGAAATCCAACCTCAACCATTCAGATTCAACCAAACTGACTCCCTGTCCACCCATACCATTAAAAACTTCCCAGCCGATGATATTCCAACGGATTAAAAAAAAAAAAAAAAAAAACAAACAAACAAACAAACTCTTTCTCCCTCCCTCTCCAAAAAAGCCATGCCATTTTCAGCAGCAGCAGCAGCTCTGCAATCATCTCTCTGCTGCTCTTCTAAATCTACTTCTATTCCCTTCAATTCCCAGGCATCATCATCATCTAATCTAGACACCCAATTGGCTGCAAAACCAAAAAGCCTGCTCCACAAGTATCCTCTCTACACACCCACCCACACTAAACTCTCCCTCCAATTCAAAGAGAAAATCCTCTGCCTTGAAATCATGGGAGTTGTTATAGGCAAAGCCCTCTCCCAAAACCCTAATCTCCACTCCGCGACTCTCGACTCCATCCGCTCCGTCATCTCCTTCCTCCACTCCAAAGTCATCCACCAAAAGGACCTGGCCAAGATCTTTGGGATGTGCCCCAACATCCTCACCTCCAGCATCAAGTCCGACCGACCTCAACCCGGTTTTTGCCTTCCTCTCTGAAGACCTAAAAGTCCCGGACTACAACTTCCGAATGGTCATCAACAAGTGCCCTAGATTGCTTGCCTCAAGTGTGAAAAACCAGCCCAAACCCGCCCTCTCTTACCTCCAAAGACCTGAATGCCCTAGCCTACCATGACTCTGTGCTGCTGGTTTCCAATGTGGAGAGGACATTGGTCCCCAAGCTGGAGTATTTGGAGCGCTTGGGATTCCCAAGAGAGGAGGCTGTGGGGATGGTGCTGAGGTGCCCTGGATTGCTGACCTTCAGCATTGAGAACAACTTAAAGCCGAAGTTCGAGTACTTTTCCGTGGAGATGGGGAAAGGGTTGGAGGAACCGAAGGGGTTTCCGCAGTACTTTGCGTTTAGTTTGGAGAAGAGGGTAAGGCCGAGGCACTTGGAGGTTGTGGAGAGGGGAGTGGAAGTGCCTTTGCCATTGATGCTTGAGAGCACCGATGAGGAGTTTAGGGAGTTGCTCAGGGAATTAGGGGGTGGATCAGATGAGCATTGAGCACTGCTCATTGTACAAGGTTATCCAAGATGTATACTTTCTTCTAAGCTCGTAAATCGTTTAGTTAAGAGCGTCTTTATCATGCACCCGAGATAATGTGTTTGATTCTCCCTTCTCGACCACTAAAATTTTAATATAATTTTATTTTACTTCTTACACTCTTTCAGTTTTTAGCCGTTTGATCAAATGAATTAAAATAGATTAATCATAAAAAATAAAAAAATGTGTGTGGGAGGTAAAAAATGGTGAACAACACTATCTTATTGGAGAACAATATGCGGGGTGTGGAAAAATTTATAAATTTTAAATTGCTAGTATTATGGTTTGGTGAAATTTCTGACCACTAAAATATGATTTTTCATAAAAATTGGATTTGACATTAATTTATTATGACTAGCTTATTGTATGATTTAATCGAAACTCCTTACTCTTTTAAATGTAAAAATATCATTTTCTATAAAAAAAATCAGTCTATCTAAAGTCCACAAATCGAGCAAGTAATGAATTGTTCTGATGATTAAGATCTTCCTATATGTAAACCCCTTTCATCTAATAAAAATAAAAATAAAAATAAAAATATCATTTGTACTACAACTACCCTTTTTTTATTTATTTATTTTTTTTTTTGGGGTTTAGGTGCACTCTTTTCCTTAAACCCTAATAGGTGCCATCCCTTCCAAGATAATTGCAACTTTTGCTGCATTATTGGCACTTAATTATGTATAAAAGTAAAACCTTGAGTAGCAAAAGTGCGCGTTTTGTTACATGCTCTGCGTGCGTTTGGCCGTCGTCAATTCATCACATGGCTGTGGGGCTTACACATAACCCGCACACCTCGCTCCTCCCTTGGGCGTTCCTTCTTCTTCTTCCACTTTGACCCTCCTCTCCCAAAAAAAACCCAAAAATCTCTCTGAAACTCTCTCTCTCTCTCTCTCTCAAAGTTCGTCCCTTTAAATCGCTTTCAGTTTTACTGCGACAGAGAAAAGAAAAGTATGTTATTTTCGCGGGGATTTTCTCGGATTCAAAGAAGCAGCTTCAATGGGTTGTGTCGGTGTTTTCTTTCCCATCGCCGGGACCCGCAGTTCGTTGCCGCCAGCGCTTACTCTCTGTCGCTGAGTGATTCGACCCAGAAGGTAATTTCGCTCCGTAAATCTCTGGGATTGAAAGCTTTGGGAATGTGTTTGTATTATGTTATGTTTCAGGGTTTTGATTGGTTGTGTGTTGGTAGATTATGGGTTGCAGAGAGTTCTTTTCGTGGGGCTTGCCGCCGGTTTTCCATGTTTCGAAGCACCAAATTCACCAGCAAAGCAGCTCCGTAGTTGAGGTGAGGTTTTTGGGTATTCATATTTATGGTTATTTTTTAATTTTCCCACACGCCCATTTGGAAGTTCAATGTCAAATGTATGAAAGCATGAAAATTTCGAATTTCCAAGGTGTTATTTTTTTAATTGAATCCTGGCTGATTATGCAAAAGTTTAAGTAGTTAGTTTATGTGAGATCAGCCTCTTGAGCGAAATGTATGAGATGTTTATTGTTTCTTGTGGCCAATTACAAAGTTGGAAGTAAGTTTAACTTGTCGTCGTTGTCAAGGCTCAAAATTCTCATGTACCATTCTCTTAGAAACTTTAGTTTTCGTTTGTCATAGATAATTTTGTTTGTCCACTCTACTAATGTGCTTACATACTGATTTTCAGGAACCACTTGACCCATTCTCACTTGTTTCTGATGAACTGTCAATTATTGCGAACAGATTGCGGGCAATGGTAGTTGCTGAGGTATGTCTATTTTCTGTCTCCTTGGATTTGATTGATTTTACTCTTAAGGACATACATGTTAGAGCGGAGGGTTGATCCTGATGGTTTCGTAAGATTCAAATGTTATATCATATGATCATGGATCAGATTTGTTCATTATTCCAGGTCCCTAAGCTTGCCTCCGCTGCCGAGTACTTCTTTAAAATGGGGGTAGAAGGAAAGAGGTTTCGTCCCACGGTAATATAAATAGTACTATTTCATTGTTTCACTTTCTCTGTTTCACAGAATATTGTTGGAATAGATAAGTGGCTGAAGATTATTGTTCTGTGACTAACATGCAAACTCTTGATCCCAACCTTATGTTTTCAGGAATTATGATTGTTGTCAAGGTTTAAAGTTGCTCAATTTATTCTATACGCAGGTCTTATTGCTGATGTCAACTGCTTTGAATATCACTGTACCTGAACCTCCTGCGCAGTTGCGAGAGGCTTTGTCAACAGAGCTACGCGCAAGACAACAATGTATAGCAGAAGTTACAGAGATGATTCATGTTAGTTATACCGTTGCTAGTGATTTTGTTGGTATCGTTTTTATTTTAATATATGCTACATGGTACATATTATTTTAATATTGTTTTCTAGTGTACTAATAACATTCATCATCTGTGGGGAACCCTACACCAATTCATTCATGTCCTTCCAAAACTGTTTTTAATGGGTTGTTATAAATTCTTTCTGAGTTGCACTTGCTCGAATTAGAACTCTTTTTTCCCCAAAAATTTTTGGTAAGCATAAATGTATCATCTTACCTTTCCGCCCCAGCAAGTTATCTACAGTAATACTATTAACTTGGCATGTACTTGATAGGAATGGTATATGTGTTATAATGCTTAATGAGTAAGTTGTTGACATTGAGGATATGATATTGTTCTCAAGATTGAAGCCAAAAAAAGCTTGTAACGTAACTATTTTTATGTGTCAGGTGGCAAGTCTTCTACATGATGATGTATTGGATGATGCAGACACAAGGCGTGGTGTTGGTTCATTAAATTGTGTAATGGGAAATAAGGTGTGCTTTTGGTCCCTTTAAATTGGTCAAATTGCCTTTTCTTATAAGAACATAATTCATTTTGACCCATTTCTTCTCTCCTTAAAAGTTACTTACATTTTAATCAAACTTATAGGGACAAATGTGTTTGTTGGAGTTTTGGAGAGTTTCTGTTATTATTTTACATACGTCTAAGAGTGTCCATATGCATCATATTTAGCATTCAAATAAGGCCCATATCATGTTCTAGTCGTTGGATAATATCCAACAATCAATATGATAAAGGCTCAGAACATGAAGGAATGGTATGTTTCCTGTTAAATGCTATTTGGGACAACTGCTAGTTATGTAATTTCCATTCCTATAAGAGCTTATTTTGATGTCTGAAAGTGGAAGGGGATACATGGCTGCTGCTGATCACCCCTCCCGCTGAATGATATTAATTATTGCTAAACTGTTGAACATTTTAATAGAATGTGAGATTGATTGCAGTACAATATCAATTTTTTCCCTTTTTTCTTTCCATTATTAATAATGATTCTGCTTTGGGAACATACAAAGTTATGAATGGGTATTGTATGATATGATAGTTACTCATCTTTCCACTATTGAATGCAGTTAGCTGTTTTAGCAGGGGATTTTCTGCTTTCCCGAGCTTGTGTCGCACTTGCCTCTTTGAGAAACACAGAGGTACGGATGGATTATTATGTACTAATATACTGAGATAAGCAATAACACGTGGGACTATATTTCATGCTTTTTGGCTCATATTGTTTCTGTTATTAGGGATATGAGAGACTTGGCTACAAAGGTCCACATATTTGATAAAAAAATGTTATTTAGATTTAACGCATAATCTTGATTCTTATTAACCTATAACTAGAAAGTTTATTTGGTGGGGTCAGGCTGCAGGGAGGTGGGGGTGGGGAGGGAGTGTTGTTAGTCCCTTAATGACTGGGATTTGGGACTCAATTTGGAATGGTATATTACCAAGGTCCATACTATCTTCCAGGTCCACCTCGATGCCGTTGCTTATTATTTTTAGCACATTGCAATGTTCCATGTCATGTAAGCTACCACGAAAGATGATGGAGCAAGAATAAAGTATCTTAAGGCCATACAAGTAATACGAAAGAGCTAAATCCCTGATATATTTTATTCAATCAAATGTGTCAGCTCCTTATCTTGTCAAGCAAACCAGTTAATTTAGTTTTGCCTCCCCCTTCCTTCTTATGAACTTTCACACTCGGCGATAAACTACTGAATCAATTTTTTCATCACCAAACACGACAACCTTCAACATTATCATCCACCAGTGAGGTATGAAGGTGATCTGCCTGAAAGATCACTAAGTCTGGACATGGATCCCATACCTTTTCATAGTTATATTCCCAAGTATCATAGACACAAGGATGCGCTTTCACTTCAGTTGTTTTAACATGTTTTTGCATCATTTTTGTGCATTTGTAGGTTGTATCATTACTGTCAACGGTTGTTGAGCATCTTGTGACAGGTGAAACCATGCAAATGACTACCACATCTGATCAACGTTGTAGGTACACTGCTCCGCTGCTTCTGTCATATATTTACATTTTGTTTGCTTTTTTCTATTTGCTTGATACATGATGTGAGTAGATGTTTAGGCCATGTAGTGTTTGTAAACCATTGACTCCTTAATATTTGTTCCTTTTCCCTTGAGGTAATAAACTACTATGTTATAAAAGTATATCTATAGGTGTGGCATTATTAGGTTGGGATTTGGCTTGTCTCGTCTTGTATGTAGTATGCTGCTCATCTTTAGAGTTTTTTAATACATGAAAAAATTCTTGAATAATGCCACTTAGGGGTGAGAATTGGGGATTATATGGAGGAAAAAATTAAAGTTGGGGGATGTTACAACTTACAACGAAGCGTGTTGTAGAGAGAGTGGAAGTGAGAGAGACAAAATAGGCATGCATAACTCATACTTACAATACTCAATCTTCCATTTTCAAAAGCTTCAATTAGTTGAGTGTGTGCAAATCATTGTTGATGTTATGTATATAAACAGATTTTTTATTTATTTTTTATTTTTTTCTATAGATGTCTTGATTCAGGTTTCTTTAAGATTTAAGTATTGCTATTTATGATCAAATTTGGTATTCGTTGCAGCATGGAATTTTATATACAGAAGACTTATTTCAAGACTGCATCACTGATTTCAAATAGTTGCAAGGCAATTGCCATTCTTGCTGGGCATACAACTGAAGTTGCTACATTGGCTTATGAGTATGGAAAAAATCTGGTGAGTAAGCTCTTGGAATTCTTTTGTCTAATTTTCTTGACGAGCAAGCTTAATTCTAGGATTTTTTTATGATTTTAATAGTCATGTTCCAAACAGAAGCACATATAGAGAAAAATAATAATAATAATTATATGCTCAAACAATGTATATTTTCCGATGGTTTTTGGACATGCATGTTCGATTGATGGGTCGATGTGCGTGCGTGTGAATCAAGCTGACTAATTTTTTTTGCTTCAGGGATTGGCATTTCAATTAATAGATGATGTTCTTGATTTTACGGGCACATCGGCTTCACTTGGAAAGGGCTCTTTATCTGACATCCGCCATGTAAGTGTTGATTGGTAATGGAATATTTCTAGAGTTTTTCTATTAAAACACCATCTCTCACCTGACTTCACCCCAATTTCTTTCTACAACCCCTTAAAATTTTATATTTTAACTTCTGCTAAGTTCACCATATTTATTCCAAAAACATCCTTAAACACTAACACCACCCCCACCAACAGATAAATTACATGTTTGTATTTGTTTTAGTTGTTATCAATCCCGATTCCAATTTAACATGAATTGCCCCATTTCTAAATCAAACCCAGTGGGGAAGTCCAGATCAATCCGTCGAAAGAGAAGCCATCTCAGTAAAACTATATATTGTAATTCCGTTAATTAGAATCATTAACCAATTTGTTTTGTAACTAATTGTCTAATCACTAAGTTCAGCAGCCACCCGGATTCCTATCGAGTATGAACCCAAGTAAGTTTTATAGGTTGATGTGTAGATAAGTATGAGCTCAAGTGGTAGAGAAAGATGAGCGATAGAGGAAGATGCAGGTTTATTTTGTTTTTGAAAAAGATTAGGGTTTGTAGGGTCTATATAGATATATGTCCTCTTTTGTCGTTTCATACAATTAAAATTTTAAAACAAATTAGACTTAAGTGGTGGCGTGAACTTAGCTAGGATGTGGTGTTTAAATAGAAAAACACTATTTCTTTGTTTAAACACATGAGGTTTGTCTCTCTCTCCTGCTCCTTACTGGGCTAGGTACATCTCATGGCTGAGTTTGGTAGCTTAAAGTGAGAGTATATCTGTGTCTGTCAGCCTGAAAATGTTTTGGTTTTTCTAATTTGCAATAACAGTATTCATCTTTCATTATTTCCTCTCTTTTCCATATTTGCATGTTCAACAAGCTTGCTTGCTTGCATTTTCTATGAAGAAAATGCATGGTGCACTGGACCTTAAGATACTATGTATTTCATGGCCAGTATTTTAGCGTGTTGAAACCTTCAGTTCATAGTAAATTGAGAGAAATCCTCAACTATTCTAAATCACGTCATGCTATGTTTTCAACTTTCATGATTGAGAGCCCCCTTACTTTTTTGGTTATTTGTCATAATTTTGTGCTACTATATAATTGTTTTGTAGGGCATCGTAACTGCTCCAATATTGTTTGCCATGGAAGAGTTTCCTCAGTTGCGTACAGTTGTTGAACAGGGCCTTGACAACAACCCTGCAAATATTGAACTCGTAAGTTTGCATAGTTTGCTTCACAAGTTTTATTACTGTAATGTTTATTTTAGTGTGATTGTGATGCGATTTCATGATGAATGCGATCTGGTTTTTCTTTTCGTTGAAAGTCTTTCCTGCAATTCCATTGTTAGTAGCTGATATTGAAAATTTGTACAGCCAATGTCCCAACTTTTCTTTTAAAATTCGACAGTTTTGACTCATTTCATTGGTCAAGAGTTTGGCATGTCAACTGTTTGGAATTACTTCTAAATCCGTCTTGGCAGACATCAAGCATGATGTAGTAATCCCTTTAAAAAGAAATATTAAGTTTGAGAAATCCGCCACCCAGTAGTGCCAAGACTGAGACTAGTCCTCAGGAAGTGCTGTTGGGGGCTAGTTTGGCGTTGTTTCAAAGAACCACCCGTCTAAACCTGTTTCTGTCGTCCAGTTTTAGATAATGTTTCCGTTTCCTATTTTTCGCCTCTCATTAAATGTCCAACTCTAACCAGTATTGTTCATGCAATCTTATTAATGAGAGGTGAAAAGCAGAAAACAGAAACAATTTTTGAATGAATATGAATAGTTGAATGCAGTCGACTTAGTTTTATTATGTTCAATTCTTGTTATTGGTTTTCATGGTATATTTCTACAGGCTCTTGACTATCTAGGTAGGAGCCGCGGAATACATAGGACAAGAGAGCTAGCCACAAAACATGCAAACCTTGCCGCTGCAGCAATAGAATCTCTGCCAGAGAGCGAAGACGAGAATGTCAGAAAATCAAGGAGGGCACTCCTAGATCTCACCCACATAGTCATTACAAGAACCAAGTGATGGAGAAGATCTGGCGCCATATTGACATAATAAGGTGTCGAAGTTCCAATTATTTGTCATTGCCCCTATATTGAACTTCATTGTCCCCATAAGAACGAGGGACGATTCGGTTTTCTTCATCATATTCTTTCAATCATTTCGTTTTCTTTTCCAAAATTTGTTACGTAGACTACATTTTGTTATGTAAAATTCACTTTACCCTTAATTGTGTAAATTAAACTCTCGAGTAACAAATGATGCAATTGGATCGTATTCGCTTGGCTTCAAGAGTGAAGCTAGTAGCGACTTTCGTCTCTGGTTTCCGATGTTTGGAGGATGCTCAGAGTATTTTGGAGTCTTATTTTGCCTTTCCTTGTTCTTAAAATGTTTAAATGTTATTCCTCGGCTTCTCCGAACGAAAATGGCATGCAGAACTACAGCGTCTAGAGCCTGGTGATCTCTCCAATTGTCATTGCTAGTGCTCATCTTGTTGATGCTGAGCAAGTGCAAATTTAGATGAAGGTTGTGAGAAAATGGGTTACATAAACGGGGCGAAACACCAAGTGGCCAACTACTACAATTCATGTGTAATCGTTAGTAACGGTGTACCCATGTCATATAATTCATTCCTCCATGCAGGAGGCCAAGGTTTTGTCTGGGGTTATATGCGTGGTCCGTCCGCTGGTCGTTTCTTAGAATTTCTCCTTGCGAGACCACCTTTCTAAATGATGATTGTACATGTCAAAGCGCACCCCATCAACAAATGTAATCAAAGTTAAAGAACATTGAGTAGAAATATGATTTTCTCAACACGTCTGGACGGTCCGGACAGGACGGGACTTTGTATGAGAGTCAAAAAGGGACTCCAAAATAAAATATACAGATACAAAAAACCAAGCGCAGTTAATCGAACAAATTAATGTACATATTTTCCACAAGAAAAGGACAGCGACCGAGTTTTCATACAAAGTTGCTGATGCTTATTCTTCACTTGCAACCTTGGAGTAAAAAATGAGTTCAAAAGGCATAAGTAATTCAGATCATCCACTAAATAATGAATACATCTTTGGAGATGAACACAGCCCATGCATCCTACAGTTCCCACATCATTACTTGTCAGAATTGGTCTAATTGTTCTTTGTTAACAATTAGGGTTAGTAATTTATCCCTCGAGGCGGGGGGCTGTTTTTCAAAATGGACCACGAGGTTTTAGTTCTCGATAGATAACCAAATATTTATTTACCTGGAGGATGGTGAAGGCCTTTTCAGCAATATATTTTTGAGCAGATGTTGCTCCTCTTTGTTGCAGTTTGTCTGGGTGGAGGCACAGCCTTGCTTTCTGATAGGCTTTCTTCACCTGTGAACTTTCTATTAGGCTTGTCAATGGAATTGCATACCATCCACTGTTGGGCCATACAATCTGATCCCCAGTCAACACCACACAAAACAAACCATGTAACGTGAACTATCAGTGGCCGATCCTCCTTACAGATTAATCAGAGTTTGATCCGCATGCATAAATGTTTTCAGTTGTGCTTTCAATAAGTTACATATTCGCACGTAAGAAGAAACAAATCTTTATCTGTAAGGAGCCGTGCAGTATTAATTATTCGAAGTAAATCCAAAGATCTTTACTTACATGGTGTAGCGTCGAAAGCAGCATACGAATGTTGGATTCCTTACCAGATGACCATAACCTTATGTCTTCATCCAAGAGCTCCAATTCCAACTGTAATAATATATAAGACACAAAGCATTGCTCAAACTTATGGTATAATTATTCCAAGTACAAATTTGTGCAGCAGAATATCATGCAAGAAGAGAGAGCTTACATCTTTCTCTGAAGGTTTCCTTTCGTCTTCAGTTATCCATGTCCTTTCCTCTTCATCCTACCGAACAAGTCGATGTTGGAAAAATGATAAATAATGTATATATACACGTAGAATACAGTTCGCCCATGCCTTCAAGATTAACCAAAATAATTTACCTCTGGAGATTGAGTCAATTCAAGAAGTAGTTCATCTCGCTGCTGATGATCCGAGTACTCATCCACATTAGGCCTACCTGAATGATCCATATATATATATATATATATTATATAGTTAGTACTCAAGCATAATTTGAAATTCCAGGGTTTAGGGTTCAAGGTTTCGGGTTTAGTTTAGAGAGTAACAAAAATCACCTTCATCCATCGACTGCTGATTGTCTCGTTGTGTCAAGTTCTCTTCTTTCTCGGAATTACTATGTGTTTGAAACTTCTCTTTAGCCCATGCAATTGCTTCTTCAATACCGACTGCGTCTTCTCTTTGCTGATCAGAATTGATCTCAATCACATAAGAGCTCATCATTTCATCATCTTCTTCTTCTTCTTGTTCCAATACCCCCACTTCTTTCTCCTGCAAAACGCTATCCCAAATCCCGGATTTAATCTCATGTTCTTGGCAGAGTGAAGAGACTGCTGAGGATGGTGAGGGGAGCTCCAGATCATCCACAGGTAATTTGACACTTCGACGCGAATTGGGTCCAATACTAATGGTTTCTGGGGACAAGACCTTCCTTGTGAATCCGAAATTGTTGGAGCTCCTGAACTTTTCATCATATAATTTTTCCAGGACTTGGTTTTCATTGAAGGAAAGAGGGTTGCAATGCAGAGCTGATGTGCCTTGTTTCTTTGGGTGTTCATTTGTTGGCTTCATAGTTGATGAGTTCCATCTACATGGTACATTTAGTGGTCTGTAGAAATCAAGAATATGTTGGGTTGAGAAAACTCATTGATAATTGGATTACTAATTTTTTTGAAAGATAAATTGGATCTTAATCTTCTGATTAAAAGTAGAGAATTTTAACGAAAAACTCTTGGTACTGTTCATTTTAACAAAAAACCACATTTTACCACTAAAATGTCAATCCTAATCCTATTTACTTTACCTTTTACTTTGTCATTATCGTTAAAACTTAAAGTTTTCAAATCATTTTAGTTTTCTTTTAAAAGTAATGCTACCACTTAGTACTACAGTCTAGTAGTATTCTTCTTCACTTGTAAGTAAGAGGTCTTAAGTTCAATTCTCACCAAATGTGAGTTTGAATCACATTATTGCTAGCTTATTGTGAGGCTAAGCCCACCCCTCCCCTTGCCTATTGTGAGGCTAAGTCTACCCCTCCCCCTTAGTGTAGATAGTAGATAATATCGTTTGTTAAAAAAAAAAAAAAAGTAATGTTATAGATGACACATTTTTGTACTGCGTCTGAATGCCAAATGATGCATACTGCGATAAAATTATTAAGATTTAATTGACGCAACATGTACACATTGCTTAACAGAAAAGAAAAAAAAGTGTTTAAAATGTTTTAACTTAGTTAACTTGACCCAAATGTTAAAATATTTTAGCTATTTTATCCAATCAAAATCTTAAATTTACTTGGTACCAACCCAATAAATCCAAGGCATAAATAAATTAAAAAACACTAATAATAATTCTTAAGAATAGTTATTCTTTATTTAAAATCCAAATATTTTGGCCAAAAACAAGATTTAAATACCCTTAGTATTTAACCAAATTCAAGGCAGAATGAGAGCAAATATAAAGCAATGTCAAGGGTATAATCGTCAAACTACATAACAGCGGCAAAAACAGTTGGCCGTACCGCTAACTGACACATTCACTACAGCAAACTACCTGAGCTTCGAAGCGAAGGAGGAGAATGCCACGTCATCTCCGATGACCGCCCGGAGAGGACTCAGCTCCTCGGAGCTCAGCACCGAAGACGAGTTCGATTTCGCCTTCGAATTCGGCCTCGAGCGCTCTCTCGACTTCCGCTGGCGGTCATCGTCGTCCGATCCAAAAATATCACAATAAAATCCCTCGTTCCTCGCCGGAATTCTAAACGCCGGCAAGCTTCCCCCTCTATTCTTCGCCGTAGAGCAGAAATTCGGCGGCCGGAAAATCTCCTCGTATAAGGAAGTCGAGCCACGGGAGAGTTGGCGCAGAAGTACGCTCCGCGGCGGTCCGCCGAATACGTCGGCAAAGTCGTCGGGATCAAGGGTCATATGGGAGTCCTTGGCGGCAAATATAGAGCGCGTGGAGGCGTGCTCAGCGGAGCGCCGCCGCGGGAGGCCCGGCATTAATCCCATGCGCATGCGCCACGACTCGTCCATTTTAGTCGGAGAATTTATGTGCGGAAGAGAAATTAACTTGGAGAAATTATGATGTGTGTTGTTTTGATATATACAGAAGAAGGAAGAAGAGATCGTATGATATACATGATATGAACAAATGGAACTTTGTGACAAAGTTTCCCACTTTTTTATATTTTGGATGGGGTTAGTTGGGCCCTCTAATTTCTTTATGAATGTGATAACTTTTGTGATGATTTGAAATGTTGATGATGGAATGTGTTACTATGAACTCTACGTCGGAAAAATGGGAGATTTTACATATGAAGTTTTTGGGATATTTTGTATATTATCAATTAATTTTATGATGGAACTTTAATTTCTTTCGTGGTATCAGAACAGTTGTTTCATGTCTGAAGCTCAACGGTCACACGTGATCCACGTCAACCGATTCGTGTTGTTCGTGTGTTAGGCTTCCAAATTCATCACACATGAAGGAGGTGCACTTAGAGTACTGAATCTCTCATTGAGAAAAGAAACGACATTGCATGTGTTTATAAATAATTGGGTTACTGATTAGTTTTATGGTGAAACCTCAACTTTCTTTTATAGTATCAAAGCATGTTGTTCCATGTGTAAAGCCTAATGGCTACACATGCTCCACATCACCCGATTTGTGTTATCTACGAATTAAGTTTGAAAATTTATCACACGTAAAAAGATCCTAAAACCTCAATTTTCTTCCAAATGTAACGTGTGAAGGATAGTGTGAGGCATAACACAGGCTCATTGCTTCTCTGGAGATGAGAGGGGAGTTTGGTTGATTTCGTAGGGAAAAATGATTTCTACAGGCTTTTTTTATATTTTCTTTGTACATATTTATTGATTTTTTTTAATTTATATAATTCAAAAGTCGAAAGTAAATAAGATACGCAAAGAAAGAAAAAAAATCATTTCTTAACGGGTTTGCAATTCATTGCTTAATTTGTCCCCACAAAGATCATCCAAGGTCATTTTTTACCAAACTTTTCTTTTTGGATTCTGGGTGAGTTTTATGCTTATGTTTGTTGAATCCCACTATTTTTGTATCTTTCCTAACCTAACACCTCTGGTTGGTAAGTGATTCCCTTTACTAAAATAAATTAATTTCTAACTAATTAATATCAAGTAAGTGAGAATTTAGGATTCGACTTTGAGTTGGGTAAACCTCACAAGCCAATTGTACTATTTAGGTATCAAACTCATTACCAAGTGCGTTAAACCTGAAACCTTCAACTTCAAGTGAAGAATATCATATCACTAGATCGTAGAGTTAGTATGAGTATGCCCTGCTTTGATATATGGTTTTGTTGCGTATTTAGGGATTAGCTTAAAATGACATTTTTAGTGTCTAATAACAACTCTCTTCAATAAACATAAAATGAAAAGGTTTGTTGAGTGTTGATGTAGATAGCTATCTAGCTTAACGAGAAAAAAATTGAGTAAGGATTGTCCAATACATCATTTGTAAGACAATTGTTGTTTAAGTATGATATTCTTTGTATTGTATGATTCTCGTGAATCTCATCAACTCCGTATAATCTTAATTAATATGAGAGTTATCGTAATAAAAAGAACATATCAAAAATTTACTCTAACTTAACTAATTATTTTTTAAAAAGGGTTCCTTAGTTTCTGTCATCAGATGTCTTAAACTCACTCTCCAAGGGCAATAGTAGTTGACAATGCATGCATGGTGGAATGTACACTTTTGACTATGCTAGTACAAAACTTGGTATGTATAAGTGCAATTTCAAAGTCTCAGTTCGGTTTATGAAGAGTGAACAAAACCCAATCATATGATACCACTTACTATATGTGTCTTATGCTTTATGCTAATAATTAAACAAAGAATTAACTTCAAAGTTAATTATCAATCAAGGAGAAATTTTTCATTGTGCCAGAAACACTGTCTAATATTGTGATACACCAAGCGTCATAATACAATCGGTTGAAATTTTTTTTTTTTTTTTCAAGTTTTCAACCAATTGTATATTACACTTGATGTAACGCTCTATATTCCCAGCACATTAAAAAGTCTGTCCCACTCAAGAGATGAAGGGAAGAGAAGTTTAGAAGGAAAAAAAAATGAAGTGTGGACAATAATTGACTAATATTCTCGTTCAACATCAAAGATTTGTTGTCATGTATGATTAAAAAAATATGAGTCACAGGGGGAAGGGAATGGACTATTGGAATAAAATAATTAAAGGAAAGAAATCATGCAAAGCACTTTGATGCCCCTTTTTACCACTTTTTCCCTTTTCGCATTGCATATGGGGTTCAACAATTAATTCTTGGTTCTTGTAGTGGGGTGCATTTCCTGCCAATTATTCCAAGTTGATTTCGTTGGCTTGAGAATCTTTCTAAAAAATTTGAGACTTTTAGCCTCATGGGAGAGTTTCGTTTGTTTAATTTGATAAGATTTATAGTCAACATACATGACTGAAAGTAGAATGATTCTATATTAACTGCATTTTCTTTAATGTAGACTTGTCGTGAATGTGAAATTTGATATTGTTGATACTGAGAACTTATAGACATAGTTATCGACATGTGATTGATTCAATTGTCAATTGTCAATGTGTGGTCGCATGTGATCGATTCAACAAGAAAGGAAAGAAATTGGTTATTTAGTTAGTGTCGTCAACGGCCGAGTTAGAAATTTTTCACCGGATGGGCTAACTTAAAGGTTTAAATTTTTATAAATAAAGAAACTTGATACTATATTTTTTACAGTATCAGCTAGCTTAAGAATATTTTCACAAGGTGAGCCAACAACTTTCGTTATTCAAACAAATTCAAACTTGTACATGTACAAGAAGCGATGAGAAAAAAGATGTGAGAAAAAAAAGATGGTTTGTAAATTGTATTATATAATTAAACCAAGAGAATTCAAATTAGTGACTAAATATATGATGGGCTACTTTTGAAAATCAATAAAAATTTCACGTAAAATTTTATTTTCTACCAAAAGCTACCTGGGCTACAGCCCAGGGTAGCCCTTAATGTGGCTCCGCCGGTGAGTGAATTTGAATGTAGAGTGACTTGCCTGCAACGGAAATGCACACCCTTCTGTGTGCCATCTCGCCAAGAGTGAGAAGACACGGAAGGGGTCTTATTCCGCTTTAGGTACAATAATCTCAGCAGTCCTTGAAGGGCCACCTTCAATCGATTTTAATATTGGAGGCACAATAATGTCAGAGTCTTCAAGCTTCACCAATTATGTGCCCCTCAATTATTCTAGTGCTCACTGTAAACAACTGGCTGAGTTGATCACACATATGGTCGTCAGTTTTGCTGCAAAAACTCTGCAATGCAACGGCATGTGGGATGCGTCGCTGCAGTGGACGTTCGTAGTTCCCGTGCATCACTTACACCAGTGTACTGTAGGACACAGCATCACTTCTTTTGAAGTACTTCAAACGGAAAAATAGTTGAAAGATCAGATGCGATTATCTCGTTCAGTTTCGTATTACATCGACAAGAGAAGCAGCAATCGGGCCGGCCAGGCACGAAAATATGAAACATCAATGAAAGTAAATTCATCAATCCAAGAGAAACATCTCCAGAAAAAAGGAGGAAGAAGAAGCAAACGTACTGGTGCAGACGTAGTGCACACGCGATTACTGACTGTTACGTTGGAAAAACCCGAAAAAACCAAAAGCTACGCTCTGATGATTTTATGCATTATGCATGTAACATATGGACTTTTTCTTGCGTAATCAGTAACTTGTTCCCCAATGCAAGCAGCATCCAAGGAAATGAATGAAAATATATAAGGGCCAAATCAAGGCAGTACATACTACACACTACACACTAGGAAACAAACGTTTGTGCATTCTTAGGGACAAATATACGGTAGACTGGACACGTTTCACAACAGTATCCACAAGACAGGCATACTTCCAACAAGAATGAACTCAGTCTCAGATATTTTACACGGCAGGAGACGACGTGGGCAGAAACTAAACGCAAATGCCAGTGTTCTAGTTGCACAAGTTTCAACAGGTACCTCAAATAATGCACTAATCAACATACTACTGCTACAGAAGTTTAAGAATATACAGCGGCAGTAAACAAAGACTACTCACAGAGCTGAATGAGATACTAAGCTGCTTATGCATGCAACAGTAGAATCTTTGGCAGCGGATGGGCTGTCCTCGATGAAGCAGACATTGTTTCATCTCTTCAAATAATGCAAAAGTGAAGCCCCACAACATAGTTGCACTGAACGTCGATATTCAATAATGAGATAACGTTTGATGGGTCACAGTAAAGAAGAAACCAGTCTGTTGCAGCCGGGAAACCCTTTTGCTTGATCGAGACAGAAAAATCAACGGATCCCTCTTCAAAACTAAGTCACTTATCGCCTAATCTCCGCTAATCAGCTCTTAGGAGTTGCACCATTATGAGAAGTTTGGTTCCATTTCTTGTGGAATCTCATATTCCGTTCACTGGAAAAAAGATCTGCATCAACTTTTAACCACATAAGCTTCCTTTGTTTCCAAACATTGTAGTTTCTATTTGCTAGGTGCTCGAAGTTATTCAGAGTAAATTAAACACTCAAACGAAGCCATTCACCGAAAGCTCACAAAAGCAAGTCTCCGAAAGCACCAGCTGTGGAAGATACATGTAGCTCCATTCTTGCGAGGGCCACAAAATTGTGGATTTAGTTTTCTTACTGCAAATGCATAAGGGACATAGAAGCTCTATGGTTAGTGCATACGACTCTCTTGACTAGTTCACTGGGGTCAAGTAAACGACTTCCCTATCCAAGGCCATACTCTATTACATTTCATGAATATACAAGATAAGTTCACATTCTCCAAATAGAGAAAGAATGCTACGAAAATACGCAGTCAATATACAATCGAGAAACCAATAAAGAAAAGAAGGCCCTACCATACTAAAGCCCTTCATGACAGAACATCAGCAGCAGATGATGCTGTATGGAGAGAAACGATACTTTTTGCAGTCTGATCTCAGAACAGTTCTCTTTAGCTTTGCAAATGTTCCTGATGTTGGTTTGATATGCATCCACGCTCAACAAAACGTAGCATTAGGTTGTCTGCCTCTTTGGAGTTTCCATCTAACATCAGTCTCTTGGTCACCTTCTCACATAACTTTAAATCAGGAATAAGATTCCGGTTGAACATTCGACAAGCCACTTTGTATGCTGACAGAGGATCCCCATTTCTTAAATAACCACCCATAAGAGAATGGCACGTCTTAGCATCGACTCTAGAAGCTGTTCTCAACACCTTACCTAATAGTTTATCAGCCTCCTCAAGGTTCCCAAAACTACAAAGCTTCTCAATCACTTGATTGTATGCTGTTTTGCAATTTTGTCTTAAGAACATCTTCTCCAATAATTGTAATAACTCGTCCACCTTACCCATTTGACAATACCAGTGGATGACTGTCCTGTATGTTACTGGAGTCGGATCCAACCCTTTTCCCAGCATCTTCTTCATAAGTTCGGTCGCCTCTTGAATTCGACCATTCTTTCCCAACGCATGGATCACTGTTGTATAAGTGACCGTGTCTGGGTGTTTGTTGCTCAGATACATGTCATCAAGCAATGACAAAGCAGCGTCCAAGTCATCCTTTTGACAATATCCATGAATCACAGTTGTAAAATTTACAACATTAATTGCACATCCCTTACTCAGACACTCCTCCATGAAACGTTTAGCCTCAGTTATCTTCCCTTCTCGGCAAAGAGACTGAATTAGTAAATTAATTTCGACTGGGTTAGGGAAAAAACCCTTATTAACCATCTCTCTGACGATATCACAAGCCTCAACTAACTTCCCTTCCCTACGGAACCCATGCATCACAACACTATAAGTGATGGCATTTGGAGTCCACCATTCTTCCTCGCTCACTTTCATCATCTCTCTTGCCTCTAATGAGTTTTGACTACGACAAAGCCCATTTAACAAGGCTGTATATGATACGGTATTAGGCCTGCAACCATGCTTGTACATGTGTTGAAGCATCTTTTTAGCTTGATCCACCTTCCCAAGCCGGCAATACCCATCAAGAACGGCAGTGTATGTTACAACATCTGGAGTGCAACCTTTTGAGAACATTTGATTCACAATTTCTTTTGCCTTATCAATCCTACTGTCCTTACAGAATGAATGAACAATTGCACTATACCCAACCTTATCAAACCGAAGTCCCCTCTCTTCAGCTTCCCTTAAAAACTCAAGAGCCTCATCTCCATAACCGTGCTTAGAAAGCACATGGACAAGATTATTATAAGTGACCTGGTCCGGTAACAATCCACTGTCCTTAATCATCTTCTCCATCAATCCCCTCACTTCTTCGACCCTATTCTCCTTACAGAGGAAACCCATCACAGTATAGTAACTAACTTTATCCGGCGCGCACCCTCTTTTCGGCATTTCATCAATCAGCTCCAATGCATCCTGGATGCGATGCACATCACAATACCCCTTTATCAAGCAATTATAAGTGACAACATCTGGTGTAATTCCAACAAGTTGCATCCTTTCCAACACCCTCAAAGCCTTCTCCAACTTATTCCCCATCACCAAAACATGAATTGCAGTGTTGCACATTGACACATTAAGCTCAACTCCGGCCTTCTGCATCAATGTCAGCACACGCAGGGCATGCCTCAACTTGCCCGCCCTGCTATAAGACACCATCACACAACCAAAAGCTTCAGGGCTACGCTCAATTCCTCTACGTGCCATAAGACGGAGAACCCTCTTAGCACCTTGACACAACTTAGTCTTGCTTAACACCTCAAGCATTGCATAGTACACAACTGGGTGATGCTTATACCTCCACTGCCTATCAGCCCAATAGAAAAACTTCAAAGCAACTCTCTCATCACTCTGAGACTTCAACACGGCACAAACTTGCCTCGGCTTCAAGCTTCTTAACAAGTTCTTTAATTCTCCTTCAAGCTTAGGGCTCCAACCTGACCTAAACTCAATTAACCTACAAACCTCTCTCACCAATGGATGCCTGAATTCCTCTTCATCTCCATCAACTCTCCCAAAGTTTTCGCCTTTTTCGTGAACCCGATTCGACGAATCCAACACCGTTAAATCCCCATCACCACCACCACCACCACCGTCATCATCCTCGTCACCGCTACTCTCTTCTTCTCCACCATCAGACCCTTCAATGTCATCAAAAATACCAAACTTTTTACTCTGATCATTATCGCAATCATTCTTCCTACTCCCTAAGAGACTCAAATCCCCGAAATTTTCAGAACCCATTTTCCTAGCTCTATCATACCCATTACTTGAATCTCCAAAACCATCAATGTCAAAAGAACGAGCTTTGAATTCAGAGCTAAAATCAGAACCTGGGTCGGAGTTTCTCGAGGAAAACGATGAGAAAAATGCAGCCAGCTCGGCGAAGATCAATGGGTGCCCAGAAAAATGGCTAGTGGGCTCACAGGCAAGCGCCTTTCCGGTAGTAGAGTTATGAGGTCCGACGCGAGTTCCAACAGTTCTAACGCAACGGCTACGACCACAGAGCATTGCAGTTGCCGCAGAAGCTCTGAAATGTGAAGAAAATACGAATGGAAGCAATCTGAGATGAATGAGTAGAAATGGGGTTTTCGTTTGGGTGTTCATTGTGGAGGAGGAGGAAAAAGCGGCGTGGACGGGCGGGACGACGGCGTATCGATGGTGGGCTATTGTCTCACTCTCAACCCAGGCCCGTCCACAGGAATATCTATATTCTTTTGAGCCCATAACGTTTTACGTTTCCCTTTAAAGTCATATTTAGCGGGCAGGTTAGGATGCGATAGGATCAATTAAAATGGATCTGAGTCTCTACTGTTATTTGAAGCGAGTAAACAACATTACGGATGAGATACTATTTTAGATTTCTAATCCAAGGTAACAAGGGTTTTGTAACCCGTTGCCCAACATGGATTACAAGTACACAATTTATTTTATCCGACTCACCAAACAGCCCTAAAAGTTTTTACAACCCACTATTCCTGTTTTCTAAAGAAAAAAAAAAAAACAAAAAAGAAAGATGACTGAGTTACAGAAGTGACATTCAACGGATCTTTAAACCATACATATCAAAATAATTTTAATTACAATATAAAAATTGATTTTAGTTATGACTTTATTAGTTTGTTGAAATTTAATATAGTGAATTTGTCTTGTTATCACATTAATTTATCTTCTTTTTTTTTCTTTATTGCAGTATTTAGATTAAAATCTCATAGTCCTCTTCAACGGTAACAGAAAAGAAAAAGTTAATTTTTTAACGCGACATAATAACGTGATATCAAACTCGCTATTTTTCCATTCATATTTTTCCAACTTACCAACCTCGGAAACAACAGGAACCAATAGATCACGGCCACGTAGACAAATACCCACCTACGCAACCGTTAACATTTCCCGGGCCATGTGTCGCCCCAAATATTCCCATATTCATTTCTCCATTCCCTCTTCCGCCAGTTCTCTCGCTCTTCCTCTCTCTCTCCCTCGCCCCCAAAGACCGAAACCCTTGTCTTCCGTGTAGGAGACCCCAATGGCGGCCGGGAACCAAGACGGCGGTCGATCGGCGCTGATCTTTCTCGGAACCGGGTGCTCCAGCGCCGTTCCCAACGCAATGTGCCTGATCCAGGCCTCCGATCCCTGCCACGTCTGCGCTCAGGCGCTCTCCATCCCCCCGGACCAAAACCCTAATTACCGGTAATTTTGAGATTTAGATCTGCCCTTTTGTGCTTGTTTGTATCCCGAGAAAGTGAAGGAAAGTGGGGAAAAAAAAAAAAAACTTTTGAACGATTTGTGTTTGCAGGTGCAATACGTCGCTTTTGATTGATCGTTGCGGAAGCGATGGTAACCACAGCTACATATTGATCGATGTCGGAAAGACGTTCCGGGAGCAAGTGCTTCGATGGTTCACTCGCTATAAGATTCCGAGAGTTGATTCTGTGAGTTTTGTTTGTGCACATTTTCGTATGACTAGTTATGATCTTCGGAACATTTGGCCGATTAGCATCAATGGTTTAGACGAATGCATGTTTAGCTTTGACTTGGATGCTTTTAAAAGGGTTGAAATTTATTTACGCGATGTACATTTGCTTTTCACAAGGAGGGATTCCGAAAAGCAAGAAATTAAAGGAAAGAAATTGGTTTTGTTTGGAAAGCATTGTAGTGCGATATGGTGGTGGGATGCTTGCTTTCTATGAATTATTTGCTAGAACTTCAGTAGCATGCCAGATTAGGAAGAGGTAGTTTCATGGTATGAGTGTGCGGAACCATCTTGAAGTGGGGGAGCTTACATAGGTTATGGGTGCTTTTAATCTAAACTATTTGAAAGTTGATAGAATTCCCCCCAATGTGACTGTAACTTGTCCTTGGAAGAGAGAAAAAATTTATGAAGTGAAAATGGCGAGTTATTTGAAAGTAATTTGTGGATGTTGGTTATGTTCATAGATTGTAATCGCAGTTTTGTATGTATACAATGAATTTTTGTGCACTGGAAGGTCCCTGCAATCATGATGCGCATGAAACGTGGTAAGAGTTGGGGATGGAATGAGAAAGTTGTAGGAGTGTCAAAGAGAGGAGTGGGTATTTGACAGAGATCATAAAAGTAAACATTTTAAAACAATGGGCGGTTGAATTGAAGATGTGGGTCAGTGTGTAATTACCATTTGTGGCTGGAGTATATTGGGCATTGCATGTACACGCAGAATAGTAATAGAGGTTTCTTCAGTAATAACAAAGATAACACGATTACTGTTACGTCCAAGTTTTTATTTTAGGGAAGTGTTATTGGCACTCCAAAAATCTCATTCTACACTCCTCACAAGTGTATTTTTCTTTCTAAATATAGAAAGTTTGGAGTGTAGAATGAGATTTTTGGAGTGCCAATAACAATTCCCTTATTTATTGGTATTTGAAAGATTGTAAATACAGGGAGTATAAGAACTAATTTTTCACCAACTGCAGATTATTTTGACTCATGAACATGCTGATGCAGTTCTTGGTCTGGATGATATGCGTGCCATTCAACCACATAGTCCCACAAATGACATTGATCCTACTCCCATCTACCTAAGTCATTATGCAATGGAGAGGTACAATCTTTTGGGTGAACTTGGTTCAAAGGCAAAGTTTTTCTTTTTTAGCTTAATCTGGATACGGTTGCAAGTAGTGCAATACTTATGACCGTGTGATTCTTTGATGTTCTTTTTGGTATTTTGTTGCTCCATCTCTTTTGATGGAAATAAATCCTTAGTCTGCTCTGATTACATTATAGACTTAAAATCTAGGATTCACATAAAAAATAAAAAATTGTAACTGTGGACTGAGGAATATGTAAAAGAAATTACTCTAGGCATTATATCTGATATTTTTGTTTTTCAGTTTATGTGTAAATACTAAATACAAATGAATCTTAATGTGTCTGTTTTACCTTTGAATAGCATTGCAGTGAAATTTCCTTACCTGGTTAAGAAAAAACTTGTTGAAGGACAAGAAGTGAGACGAGTATCACAACTTGACTGGAGGATAATTGAGGAGAGTATTGAAACACCGTTTCTTGTGTCAGGCCTACAATTTGTTCCTTTGCCGGTTACTCTCATCAAACCTTACTCAGTCATGATATGAAAATCCTATTTCTTGTTATTCTTGGAGTTTCTTACTGCTATTCCTTATATTAGGTGATGCATGGGGAGGATTATATTTGTTTGGGTTATCTATTTGGTGAAAGATGTAGAATAGCGTATATATCTGACGTTTCACGCTTTCCTGCAAGCACAGAATATGGTGAGTATTACTTAGTTCCTTGGTACTTTATGGATATTTCTTATACTGTCAGTGCATTTTGTAAACATATTAGTGTTATTTTCTGAATAGATTAATAGTTAGGGAATTTTATTGTTAGACATTTCCCAAATGATGGGTTCAATCGTGATTAAGGGAAATGTAAACTATGTTAGAGTATTTGAAGATAAGATCTTTAGGATTCCCTTCGTAAAACACCTTATAGCTGAGTTCGTTTTGACCTTCCTACTCTTTAATCTGCTAACAAAGCACTTGGAAAACCCTTTACACAGGAGAGTATAAGTACTCTGAGACATTTTATCATTTCCATTTTAGTTTATTCTTTGTCAATAAATTTGGATTAACTTATGCAGTGATAAGGATGAGTCTTTCACATTTTATAAGAAAAATGACTTCTTAAGTGAATTGGTTGCTTGGCTATGGGGATTGTTCCTTACGGAGAAACATTTCGTAGAAACTTTCTCACCTTTAGTAGGGAGAATTAGTTCTTGGCATAAAACGCCTTCCCAAAACATTTGATCCTTTGAACATGCCCTTGCTCTTGATCTGCTGTGTCATTTACGAAACATTCTCTATGTTTCTTACCTTTTATTTGGAAAAACCATACATTTGAATCTTGCAGTTATTTCAAAAGATGGAGCTGGACAGTTGGATCTTCTTATCTTGGACACACTATTCAAGGTCAGGAGAAAGTCTGTTAGCTCATCTTGTGTTTCCTGTTATTATTAAGGCATATTCTTCATAATCTGCTTTGCCTTTTGTTTCATTGCAGACTGGATCCCATAATGTTCACCTTTGCCTCCCACAGGTTGGTTTATACACGAAAAAAATATCTTTATTTGTTATAGCCAAATGTTCATGGCAGCGACTATAATGTTCACAGACTCTTGAAGCCGTGAAGAGGATTTGTCCAAAAAAAGCCCTGTTAATTGGAATGACTCATCAGTTTGATCACCATGTAGACAATAAGTTTCTTATGGAATGGTCTGAGAGGTAAGAATTATGATCGCATTCCTTTATCAAATTGGATAACAGTCCAGGGGTTCTGTGGCTTTCATCATCTAGCTTTAGAGTTGAGACTAAATTGAATTATGGAACTACTTTTGCAATTCACTTTTCTGTACGGGTAAGAAATATTGTTACTTAAAGAAACTTAAGCTTTCAACTTTTCTGTTGTTTGCATATAGGGAAGGGATTCAAGTGCAGCTTGCGCATGATGGTTTGAGAGTGCCTGTAGACCTATGAAAGGTGCGCCGTGAAACATTAGGTGAATTTTGGTATTAATGCAAGTACGTATTTGAAATGCAAAGATTAATGAGAACTCGATTAGGTGGGCAAATGAAAGTAACTCAATCCCTTTTTTACCTCTACTCACTCGTGTCACTTCGTTCAATCCTTTCCTCAACCCCCCTCCACTCAGAACCACATGCATCTTCGAGTCTACAAGTGACTTGAAACGAGAGAACATGTGATAGTGGGATTCCAACTGAACAGCGTTAAAATCTTTTGAACTAAATTTTTTTCCCGTCTCATGTTACCTTACGCAGATAGAGTCGAAAGATGCACAAAAAAAGGCTCATACATTTTGTGCTTTACGTGCAGGTTAATGCTGCTGTGCATTAAGATGAATATACCATATACAGTTTCCATCCCCATGTTGATGGGAGGAAAGCAGATGCATGCAATATTCTTGAAGTCCATACTCGGTGGTTGTATCAACCAGTGTCTCTGAAGACGTAAAATTATTTTACAGGGATTTTAGAACAGTTAGTTCACCAAAACCCACTTCACTTCGACGACAGACGGAAACTTTACGCTCATCAAACTTGTATTATGGTGAGCCTACATTTACGTTAATACAGTGTGATGTTACAGCATTTGATCACTAACTATTTCAACAATCATTTAATATTGAACGATTACGCTTTCTGGTTAGAGAGAAATTTAGCTACTACTACTGGGTGTTAGAATGCGGTAATCCAAGCCAGGTTCGCATTGTCATGCGTTTTTAACTTTTTCTACTTGACTGTGTAATTGACTTGAGATATTGTTGCAATCACATTTCGTTGCATGGAAGTTCCTTTCGTGTGGTTTAGGTTTCGAAACTCGAGCCAAATGGTGTTCTTGCAATGCGAATGCGTTTGGTATCCTCATAGCTGGATCTGTGGGTTGAGTGTGCAACGGTACTGGAAGCATGGCGCTTTCAGGAATCTGGACAGTAAGGCCATCTCCAATCGAGAGGGGTTTAAAGTTCAAAACCAAAAAAATAGTCTAATTTGTCCAAAATTATTTTGAACCGATGGTTAGGCTATAATTTTATGAAGTTCACCAAGCTAGTTAAATGTAGCTCTCTTTTAGGGTTCAGCTACTTAGTTGCAATAATTGGTTCAAATTCAATTGTCAGATTTGAAAACATCATATGGTAGTTCAATTAAATTAGTAAATAAATGTAATGTATAAGCTTAAAACTAATAAATTATTGATGGGCTATGTTTATTCTATTTGGTTGAAGATGGTATATGAGTATGACCTGATACTATTCATTTAAAAATAAATTTATTTACAAAATTATAGTTTTGGACAGTACTATATTTAACCATTTCGATTGGAAATGATTTAAAAGCACTTTCAGTATGTAAAAGCTCCTCTTGACATAAGGCAATTTAATTCCGTCAAACGAATAGTAACTGTTCAAGAGACTTGTCCTTGGCAAGTGGTATCTCCTTTTTACTCAAGTTTATAAATGGTGGGTGGTTTTGATCATTTCAAATGAAATCTTCTAATTGACCAGTCAAACCCAAACTCATACTTTGAATGCCAAATATCTCAAACTAATCAAAATTTCATCGATGACGTTTTTCCTCTTTGGGGAAGGAGGGACCACCGGACGTTCTGACTGCCACCGTCAGTCATTTTGTAAGGCCGATGAAAACGTGCCACTTGTGCGTGAATTGTGTCAATGAGGACAGAAACAGCTCACTAGTTCTTCCAACAAGAAGATTCTACTACTGGGTGTTAGAATGCGGTAATCCAAGTCAGGTTCGCATTGTCATGCGTTTTAACTTTTTTTACTTGACTGTGTAATTGATTTTAGATATTGTTACAATCACATTTCGTTGTATGGAAATTCTTTTCGTTTAGTTTAGGTTTCGAAACTTGAGCCAAATGGTGTTGTTGCAATGGGACAAGGATTGTCTACCCTCCCACTTCCGGTGCCCTCCCGTGCCCTCCTATTTTGTGTGATCACGGTTAAGCCACGTCAACGTTTTATATATTTTTTTTTATAGAGATAATAAGACAAAAATAAATAGTAATATAAAATATTGACGTGGCTTAACTGTGATCACACAAACAGGAGGCATGGAAGGGCACCGGAAGTGGGAGGACAGAAATCTTTGTCCGTTGCAATGCGAATGCGATTGGTTTCCTCATAGCTAGAGTTGTGGATTGAGTGTGCAACAGTAGTAGAAGCATGGTGCTTTCAGGAAGCTGGACAGTAAGGTCATCTCCAATGGAGAGGACTAAAAGTCCAAAAGCAAAAAAATGGTTTAATTTGTCCAAAATTATTTTGAAACGGATGGCTAAACTATAATGTTATGAAGTTTACCAGGTCATTATTTGGTCAAAAGGGCATCAAGTTAGACAAATGTAGCTTCCTTCTTAGCTCTTTTTTAGGGTTCAGCTCCTCAGTTGCAATAATTGATTCAAATTCAACGCCCAGATTTGAAAACATCGTATGGTAGTTTAATTAAATTAGTAAATAAATGTAATGTATAAGCTTAAAACTAATAAATTATTTATAGGCTATGTTTATTCTATTTGATTGGAGATGGTATATGAATATAACATGATACTGTTCATTTAAAAATAATTTTTTTTCTTCAGAATTTTTGTTTTGGACAATGTTATATTTAACCACTTCGATTGGAAATAACTTAAGAACACTTCCAGTGTATAAAGACTTGTCTTGGCAATAGGCAATTTAATTACTTCAAGCGAATGGTAACTGTTCAAGAGACTTGTGCTTGGCAATTGGTATCTCCTTTTTACTCAAGTTTATAAACGACCTGACTTTTCTGCCCTTCCACTTCTCGTACACTCACATCCCTTCTTATTCGTGCGATCACGATTAAACCACATTAACATTTTATATCATTATTACTTTTTGTCTTATTATCTCTATAAAAAAATCAATATAAAATATTAACATGACTTAATCGTGATCGCACAAAATAAAAGATGATAAAAATGTATGAAAACTAGGAGGGCAAAGAAGCCGGGTCTGTTTATAAATGGTGGGTGGTTTTGATCATTTCAAATTAAATCTTCTAATTGACCAGTCAAACTCAAACCCATACTTTGACTGCCAAATTTCTCAAACTAATCAAAATTTTCGTCGATGACGTTTTCTCTCTTTGGAGAAGGAAGGACCACCGGACGTTCTGACTCCCACCGTCACTCTTTTTGTAAGGCCGACGAAAACGTGCCACGTGTGCGTGAATTGTGTCAATAAGGACAGAAACAGCTCTCTAGTTCTTCCAACAACAAGATCCTACAATTTGTTGACCCACCAATACCAAATTACTAATTACCAATTATTTTCTCAATAATATTTACTAGAAGTAAGCTTCATATGTCTCCACGCATGTCTTCTTAACGGTGGTGTGAATCCGCAAATGGTACATTGATACCTTATCGGAACGAAGACAGTTTTAGATTCGACTAATAACTTAACTTAACACAAATGCGAGAACGATATATATATTTATAGTAAATTTGATACTATTTGTAGTTATTGTGTCTTGTTAACGGTGGTGAAAGCTTGTTAAAGGCTCTTGTAAATATTATTGATCGATTCCACTTAGTATTACAATCTAATAATTTTTTGCTCACTTGTAAGTTAAAGATTTTAGATTCAATTCTCGTCAAAGATGAATTTAAACCATATTCTTATAGTTAGTTTATTGTAAGACTTAGCTAATTTCTTCATCTCCTTAATGTAGATAATATGGTTTGTTAAAAAGAAAAAATATCATCGGTCGCCAAAATACTGGTAAGTACCACCATTAGATGCCTAATTTTTGCCACGGTTCCTATGCTTTTATAACTCAAGAAAAGTTCGAAATTTATTTTTTCAAACATTGTCAATAATGTTTTCTTTACTACTTGAAAGCGCTTCTAGTTTCCATATGCCTTAAAACTAAATGATTGAAAGCACTTTTAGAGAAAATATTTTTTGTTTCAAAAACACTTAAAGTGTTTTCTGCAAGAAGCACCGGTTATGTGCTTATTCCAGGAAGCACTTTAAGTGCTTTTCCAAAATCTACTTACATTTTTACTAAGGATTGGTTCCAAAAATATTTTCACCAAAAACGCTTTTAATCATCTTAAAAGCACATCCAAACCAACACTAAAACAATATATAATCATGGATGATACATGTATCCACCTATCTTTTCTGCTATCTTGTATGTTAAATTTGGAACACAAAATTTCAACATCTGCAACACTGTCAATACGTCTAGAAAGAGTCAAAGCATGCACAAGACCAACAACCACTCCATGTTTGCTATGCTTCCAGCTTCCAAGTCTTTTATTTTTTATTATTTATTTATTATTATTATTACTGGTAGCCATCCCTTTGTCCTTTTCAAACCAAGCCAAAGAAGACCAAAGAAACAGACTGCGATGCCCCCTTGATCAAGTTTCATTTTCTTTCTAACCACCTCCATAAATAACGCCACACTTTCTCTCACTTTCTCGTCGAACTTTCTACTTTCTAGTCATCTCTTAGTTTCTGCTTTTCTTTTTCTTGCTAACCAAACAGAAAATAAGCTGCAGAGGAAAAAAAGAGAGAGAGAGAGAGAGATTAGAAATGGCGTGCTTTGTGCCTTTCAACAGTAAAAATTTAGACATAAGCATGTTTGTGTTCAGGCCAACAATTGTGTTCGTCGATGACCTTCTTAATGCTCTCAAGCAATTCTCTGTGTGCACTGAGTCTCTTGGTTGTGTTCAAAGTTCCATCTTGCAGAGCATCCATGGAAATATGGTACGTACACATTTATATATCAGACGATATTGTTTACCCTATTTTATATTTAAAATACTTGTTTATATTCGTCGCGATAATTCGATCTTAATTAATCGGGTTGTTTTTTCTCCTTGATCATCAACAGTTCATATGGTTTGGAGCGTGGCTGAAGAGATCATGTGAAAACAAAGATTCATTGACTGCGAGCCTTGTAAGTCCATTTCTTGTTAATTACTCATATCTTGCTCTTATATATTCTCTCTCACCTCTCTTTTCTTTTTATTTTTTGTTTTTTGTTTAATCTCAAAACAGAAATTAAGCTCTTTTCCTTAAAGATTATAATAATTTTATATATACTTTCTCAGCTTGATGTAAATAGATGACGTGTCAAGCATTGAACCTGAGCATAAATTTTGAAGTAAATCCAATAGCCAATGATATATCAAATATTCAAACTTACAAATCCAATTGCTAGATATTTATAAATCCAATTGCTAAAAATTGTTATGCGAATTTTGACGCACCATCCTCGCTCTCGAACGGATCATGTATGGTGACTACATCTTACGCACAAAGAGCTCGTTTGAAACTGATTTTAAAATAGTTGAAAGTGTTTTATGTGAAAAAGTTTTTGAAACTAATATTTAGTAAAAATACAAGTAAATTCTGGAAAAACGCTTGAAGTGCTTCCTACAAGAAGCATTTGCAAGGAGTATTTTAAGTGCTTTTGAAACTCACTTTTTTTCTAGAAGCACTTCTAGTCATCTTAAAAGTATTTCCATACCAAGACTTTAGTATAGAAGTGCTTCTATCTCCACCTCACATTACCTATGCAATTAGTCTAACATACGCATGAAGAAAGAAATGCGCATGTAACACACTCAAAATGTACGTGTAGTGTTGGAAATCCAACGAATAAGAAAACCTCTTTACCCCTTTATATAATTTCGAAGATATCAGAATTTTGAAATTCAGTACCATTAATTGGAGGTTTAATGATCCCATGCAGCTCTCAATGTTAACGAATTTATCGAACATGGCTATCTTACTCGATCACTCCTTCTTCGACGCGTATGCTGGAGAATCAAGTGACGGTTCTTGTGCAGCAAAATTTCGCAGAGGTGACACAGTATCACTGAGCACAGCCCTCATCAACGGCGGTGACATAAACAACGTCTCTTACGCATGCTTAGCGTTGTTCAGGTCGGGTTTTCAAAGGATGCAAGGCGTGACAGCCGGTGTTTGTTTGAAAT
Source organism: Pyrus communis (assembly GCF_041283825.1). Lineage (NCBI taxonomy): Eukaryota > Viridiplantae > Streptophyta > Magnoliopsida > Rosales > Rosaceae > Pyrus > Pyrus communis. The sequence goes on along the minus strand of NC_142574.1, from coordinate 28,111,905 downwards.
GCCAAACCGGGCCAAGAATTGCTTCTCTCTTCGTGTGGAAGTCTCTGCACTATTGTTACTCATGGATTCTAAATTCCGACCAAAGAAAAGCAATGCTGCCCTATCTCGAAAGCGTCTCGATTGAGATTAAGTACGACATTTTTCGAGTAGTCTATGTCAGCGGCGACAGTGATATCAACCTGCAGGTCTTATATCCTCCTCATCAGATGTTAGAACCAGCTGCATGCGAAAACAAAGAAGAAGGGCAGCTCATGCAAAGTACTTCCATAGTATAATCGTACGACTGAATTGAATTTATATATATATATATTATGATGATGAGTGTATTATCTAGCCATCGATCATATCAATTTTTTTGTAAACCTACATATATTTATAAATAATATGGTCAAATCGGATAAATGATCCATGTGATCATATGCTATTCGGAAGATAGTTCTTGTGTTAAAAAAACTCAGATTTAAACTCCTGTGGTGTACTCCGTTAGCAAATTTAGTCCAAAAGTGATTTTTCCTTTAATTATCTGTTAATACATGGGTAAAATTTAGTCCAAAAGTGATTTTTCCGTTAACTATCTGTTAATACATGGGTAAAATTGTATTTTGACATGTGCACCTTCTTCTTCCTCGTCTTTATACTGTCCAATGTATAAGAACAAGATCCGTAATTTGTAGTTTCACAACACCCGCAAAACGCTTGATCCTCCAGAAATCCAAGACCTGACTTTGTCTTTTAGATCCAGTATTGAACGATCAGGTATTCCCATAGAATGGCAACAACCCAACAAAGAACAAGGAAGCCGCAGCTCTTCCTCCTCCTCCTCCTCCTCAAAGCTAAATTTCAGTATAATCAACAAATAAAAATAAAATCCCCCACAATAAAAATGGTGGGTGAATTGAACTAAAAGGTATTTATTTTCTTTCTTTTTATATGATTTTGGTTTCCCTTTTCTCTTGTTTCCTCTTTTTGCAAAAATTTGGAACGAAAACAGAAAGGCAAATCCTCCTCCTCTTCTTCCTCCAAGAATCACACAAAACAATATCACAGGAGGAAATCAGACGGCTTAGGATGCACAAAATCTGACAATATTTACAGCCAAAATAATATCACCAACGGAAGTGCTTAAAAATTAAGCAGCAGCAACAACTCGAAAAAACTTTAACAGTAAAGAAACCCTAACCGATTCCAGAGTCTTCAAGAATGCATCCGGCGATTGATTGGAGCATATACCGGCGATTCAATCGGAGCAGCAGCAAGTCCACGAGTCCAAGCAGATTGAAAAACCATGAGAAATCCAAGAGATATGGAAGCCAACGGCAGCATAGAACAAGATGAAGAGGACAATACGACGGGGTATGAGCAAAGCAAAAGCAGATGAAGAAGAACCAGAAGTCTCTATGTAGAGAGAGAGAAAAGAGGAGAGAGAGATTGAAGAAATTAAATGCTGGGAAGAATGAGGATCAAAAGGAGGAAAAGGAGGAGTACGGGGAAGGTTCCCTTTCTGTCGGAATCGACTCGCATCTCAAGAAACGCATTTGCCTGTCTTTCACTTCTTCTTCTTCCTCCGCTTTTTCTGCCGCCACCACCGACGCCGCCTGCAACTGCATCAACACTTTCTTCTCTTTTGTATCATCTTTTATTTTGCCACCTTCAATTCATGTCAAAATACAATTTTACCCATGTATTAACAGATAGTTAACGGAAAAATCACTTTTAAACTAAATTTGCTAACAATGTACACCACAAGGGTTTAAATCTGAGTTTTTTTAGCACATGGCCTATCTTCCGAATACCTTACGACCACATGAATCATTTAAATAGATTTGGCCTAATATATAATATATAAATACACACGATTGTTACGAACCCTTTTCTCTTTAACTTGCATGGCAAGCAATACATATATTGACGCAGCTATGTCTTCTGGGAGAATAATATTTGGCTTCTTAATGCTCACTCTTAGGGTTAGCTCAAGTGGTGAGGGAAAGGCAGGGGCAATGAGTTAGGATTATGCATCATAAGTTCAGAGTTTGATTCATTCCAATGTAATAAAGAAAAATGTTCAGCTTCTTACATATAATTATGTGTCATCGATCACGCTAAAAGCAAAGTACAATTTTCTACACATTTGAAGAGTAGTTTGACATCAATGTGCAAACTGTTTATTAGGGACCCAATTAAAAGACCTCGCCTGCCAATTTAAGGATAATAAGAAGTTAGGTTTGGATCTGGCATGCATATTAGATATTTAAATCTGCATTTGATGCTCTTAGCTGGGATAGTCAAAATTACCAAGCCATTTCATGACTTTTCAATCATTTAAGGACCCTACTGGAAAATCTCTTGGAGAAATCATAACCAAACTAACAAATTGTCAAACTTTCCAAGGCAAATCACCTTTATTAGGTATCATATCCTTTGCTTTCTCTATCCATCTTCAGGAAGCTAATGCCTGCAATGAACTGCAAAGGCCCACAACGCATGACTATAAACCCAGAAATGAGAATTTCCCTTTCCTAATTTCCATCTTCAACGAGAACCACATCCAACATTAAGATAATAAGAATGATGGCTTGAAAACACTTTTGCTCATAAGTACAACTAGAAGTGCTTTTAAAATAAAAACGTTGAACGCTTTTTTACTAAAATATAAGTATTTCGTAGAAAAACACTTGAAAATGAAAGCATTTAGCAAGTATTTCTTTCAAATTCACTTATATGAGCCAAAAACATTTTAAAACTTTATGCTACACACATATATTTACAACTTTTGGCCGTCAGAAAGCTATTTTAGTATTTTTAAAAATAGTCTTAAACAAGTCATTAGTTTGCAAACCTTCAATGACTATAAATTAAAGCTAACCCAACCTTATCCTTGTGTCAAGAAAAAAGGGCTCGAATTAAAATTATATTAATGAAACAAGGTGCTTTACATATCAAAGCAAAGCTATTCCCTTACAACTTTCAAATATTGGAGAAAGAAAAAGTGGCAAGTACTTAGGGGACCGAAATAAAATAAAGCTAAAAGGTCATTGAGCCTTTTGATTCAAATAGGATCAAAACAAACATAGTATTCTCTGCTACAAAAGGTCTAACACACTCCCTCTCTAGCTTGTTCTTTTTACTATTAAATCATTCATACCGCAATATGTGCAACTATTGATGCCTTTATTTTCTATGGTGGGTGCATGTTAGGTCTTTGCCCGGGTCTACAAGTCCTACAACCAAAAGTTTAAAAAGAGTGTTTGAATTATGTGACTAAAGGGCGTGCAATATGAAATTGACTACTACTGCTCGGGTCTTTTGCCTATAGAATATGAAATATGGTTTTCATTTTTCTTACCATTTCCAATTGTGAATTCTTTTTGGTTAACGACAGAGGTAAATGTCTAACAATGGCAAATTACAATAAAGCATAACGAGGTTTAAAAATCGTAGCAACATGAAACACTAAAACGCGTCGACAAGAGGAAGGTTATAGCGAATCGTCTTGCCTAAGCCTCCTCAAGGTTTTAATATGGAGTATCCTTTGCCTAAGCCTAAGCCTCATATGATTTGTCAGTAATTGAGTATCCTTTGCTATACGTACCCACCTAACATCAAGGTTCAGCCTTATCATAAATTTTTATAGTTATAACCGTTTCATATTACTCCCTAGTAACCTTTCAATTACTTTCCTCATTCCCTCTTGTACAAACATAAACAAGTTAGTTAAAATAGTGTGTTAATTTGCTCATTGAATCTAAGTTCGAAAAATCTTCTTCCAACACTTTAAATTAAATTGGAATATCACTTGAACAAAAGAAAAATATCTTAACTAGGTAGAAACTAAGCTATATATGTAATCCAATAATCTTCATACTCTTGATCAGTCTCTTTGCGTAATTGTCATGAGCTTTTGAACTAATTCGAATACTCTCAGCTCAAGCATATTTACAAAGAGAAGAATTATGTTACAAACTGTTTAGCCAATTGGAGCTACAACCTTGACATGGGTCTTTATTTTCTTGAAGAATTTCCTGTTTGGATTTGTGATCTTTTGTTTGATGATATTTCGCGAGTTGGTAGGAACTGCCTAGTTTGTACTTCTCAAATAGTTTAGTGTTTATAGGGTATTCACCACAAGATTAACAAAAAAAAAAAATGAAAATCAAATATTTTTATTGCTAGTAAAAATATCCAGTGTAAAAGTAAGAAAAATTTGAACGCAGGTTTAATGATATCGAAAAACAACTCTTTTAAAACTTCAGAAACCCAAAAAAGTTTTCAATAAGATAATGCTAGGAAGATCAAAATTTTAAATAAAATTTGCAAACCAAATGATATGTCACCAATAGAAAATAAGCACGTTAATCAACACTTAAGTAGTAATCTAATTATCAACAACTACATCATTTAGCTTACAAAATTTAATTTCAAATTGTGCTCCCTAGCATTACTCTTTGTTATGTCACAATCATAATAAGAATATCAAACGCATGATTGGTTTTGGAGTATGATATATGAGCAGTCTGCAGAAGAAAAAGGAGAAAACGAGGGGTGCCGACTTGTTCTCTGTTGACTCGGCATGTGGAGAATGTGGTCAGATAAGTAGGCTACAGATTAAGCCAATTTTTCAAACATTTTGTAAGTGCCAAGCTTTCATATTTCGTCCATGGATGCTTGCATTGGACCAGTTGACAAGGAAAACACACATGTGAGTAGGGTTACAAGTCCCAATCTGCTGATCGAGCACATTGCAAAGAGTAATGCCAAATTGCCAATAGAAACTGTGTGAAGAATGTCTTGGTTCAAATTATTTTCTTGATGAATTACAATCGTAGGTGTGGGACGCATGATTATAATATAAGGGATCCCTAATTACTTTGCCTCCTACGGCTTTGAGCACTACATTTTCATTCTTAGGTAATAATATAATATAAAATGTTATTCATATCGTATTTTTCATATCCTATTTCTATCATTTTTTTAATTGAGATAAGTAAATGACTTAAGAATCGAACATTAAAGTGCAAAGATAAAGACTAAATTGCTACTATAGGTCTCTTTTAAAATAAAATAATTGATAAAAAGTTACGGTTATTCATCATTTTTAAAGATTCATTAGTGTGTTAAGATTTGCATCTTTTGATACGTCAGGATAATATACGACATCAATATTGCAATACTATGTATTTTAACACGTCTAAATAACAACACGCATTGAGTTATTGATTTGAAATATGCGAAAAAAGAGTGTAAATATTTCTTCACATAGCAAATGACACAAAGATTAGGGTTTATGATAGGATTATAGAATTCTGAACCCAACAAACAACCACAATGAAATGACCCATCTGATGTGACTGACACTGTTCATTCACGTCCAAATTTAATAATGAGTCTTGCTTTGGTGCATGTGTTTACCAAAAGTATATTTGACACTTTGACTGCTGACCTCACCCCTCCCCCTAATATATTCTTCCATTCACATCAATTCAACTAATCGACAATTGCCACCTCCGCGATTTAAGTTTTAACAAACCATTTGGCATTTTCCCTTTTAGTCTGAGTTGAACTTTGTTCAGCCCTTTAGGCATTCATTGGCGGACTGAACGTTGTAAGTTATGATCAATTAAAATGAATTTGAATTCAACATTTTATTAGTTGTATTCAAATTTGAGATGAACTTAATTAGACATGATGCATTATAAATTCATTTTAAAAAGTGAGCAAATGGTTAGTTAAACAATTATGCAGCTATTAACCACTTCCACTATATTATCCCATGATTAAGGGAATTAATTTGATTTCTGCTTCATCAAGCATTCCAAACAAATTATCTAATTGGTTTTCTTAAAAAAATTCTTATGAAATGACAGAAATATTTAAAAATAGGAGGACAAATAATAATTAAGGATTGAAAAAACTGTGGCAGACAGTCTTACATTTCCGCAGATTATCTTTTGCTAAATACACACATAATCTGAGGGAAGGTAGAAGAAGAAGAAGGTAAGACTGAACATCCAATTATGTGGTACATTTCTGGCCATGCTATCATCGTCCATGTCCAAATATAAGCCCGTAATCATTCAGTGTATAAAAAAAAATTGAACACAAATATGTATTTGTGATTATTAACATTTTTTTGTAAAAACTCTCAATTACAATAATTAGCTAAGATGGAGCTAATTAAATATGAGGTCTCTGTGCCACATCATTTTCCTCACGAATATCGACAATGATATGCTATATGACTCACTTGTTTCTTGTTCTTGCTTTAATTATGCAATAATTTTATGATTATTTGTCGAATCTTTGATCCAGCTACGTGATGAAAAATATAGATAGATGGATATATCTTCATCTATACGTTTGAATCATCTTATATTTGCGGTTAGGTTCAACGTCACACTTTAATTTGAGATAGAATGGAGAAATATGAATAAAATAAAATTAAAAAATAAAAATTAACAATCTGATATAAAAAAAAATGCGTGGATAGCAACAGAAATCATTTGTTACATAATCATCCAAGATTAGGGCCCACAAATTAGGTGATTAGATTAGATAGATTGACAAGTAATTATTTTTTCACCGCCATTTTCTTCAAGCAAAATGGTATTTCTATTTATAGTAAATTTTTGTGATTGATTGAGTATTGACCCACAAGCTTTCTTCAATTTATAGGGTGGGCAACTCGGTATTGGGCCAAAACTGAAATCAAACCAATCTAGTTAGTTGGGGTAAAATTGTAAATCGAAGCCAACCAAGCTGGGTCTTAAACTGATCGGGTCGATTAACTGACAATGGCAGGTTGGGTTGGATCGGTTCTCGGTTGTGTGAAGGCGAAAATACATAACATATGCCTTTCCTTAAAGCTATAAAACGTAGCATTAATATGAGCGATTGCTCAAAGGAAAGCTCAAATGAAGCTACCCAAGGAGAGTACCAAAGCAGTAGTTGCTGCTTTCTCCAAATGATGCCCTCTTTTCTTCTCCAAAAAGACTTTTAAACTAATCAAGTTTTGTTTTCATGTGATGAAACCACACTAACTCGTAAATAACTAACCATTTATATTACTACACATATTAATTATGATTAAAAAAATAAAATAAAATATATGCCAGTCAATTCGATTAACCACATTCTAAGAATTTGGGAAGCCAATTACCAAACTATTAAGGTCGGTCTTGTTCGATTTAACAACAAAAAATTAATAAAAATTAATAAAAAAAACTAAACAAGCCACCCGTTCTGTTTGGGCGGTTCAGTCGGTTTTTTTTTTTCAAATGCCCATCCCTAGTTTATATGTAGAGCAAACTGAAATTCCACTTTTCATCATTGTCACTGTTCAAAAAAACTCTGCCTTTAATCATTTGATTCATTTTCAAAAATAGAAAAATTAATTAGTTAATAAAATTATAATACAAAGGAAAATAATAATAATTGGGTCTATGAGAAGATCGGCAATTCCAGGTGGAAGAGAAATTTTTTATTGTGACAGAAATACAAGTGATACATCATATATTTTTATCTAAGTGGTGAAAAATTATATTTTTTAAGTTATTAAAATTTTATCACATATATCTCACCATTTGTATAATAACATGTAATATATCATCCGTGTAACAATCTGTTCCGATGGAAAACCCGCCAACTATAATTTAAAGGGTAGAGAGGTCCGCCTGCAGATTTTTGGCACGTCATGTGGTCCCCGGTGATTGTGGGGTCAATTAATGACGTGTCAGGATCAGAAAGAAGTACAGCACGGCCTTGTGCTGCAGAGGAGCACAGCTAAACAAAACAAAATCGTGCGATCTTATAACTAGGAACAGTGAAAACACGCCTGTCTCTGAGACTCTGTCTGCCTACCAAAAACATACGGACAGTCAAAATACAGAGAGAGAGAGAGAGAGAGAGAGAGAGAGAGAGAGAGAGAGACGTATTTTCCCCAATTTAAAGGTCCCTTCCTTCTTTCTGGTTCCTCCTCAGAATGATATTGTAGAGAGCAAAGAAGGTTCTTTTAGAGAGAGAAAGTTAGAGAGAGAGAGAGAGAGAGTTAGAGAGAGATCTAATGGAGTACGAGAGGATACACAAAGTTCAGGTAAATTTAACAAAAACCCATGTTTTCAACTTTTTAATTTTCTTTTGGAGATGAATGGAGCTTTTTCTCTTTGGTTATGGACTTTTTCTGAATGATTTTTTACTTTGTGGGGTTGTTTCTGAAATGGGGTGGTGGGAAAAATGAGAAAATGCACTGAATAAATCATGAATTTTGTTGAAACTGGGTTTGCTGTAATACTTATGTGCTCAATCAAATTTGGATTCCCATTTGCTACTTCATTGTAATATTTAATTATTAACCCTGTTTAAAATTAAGGCTTGCTTAATTATGAGTTTCAAGTCACAGTGGAGTGATGTGAAATTATGGCTTTATATTTCTGTAATAATTGTTAATTTTCCTCTGTTTTTTAATTTTAAAAATAAAATGAAACTCAAAATAATGCTATTTGGTTCGAATTTGAGATGATTTAGAATGATTGAAGAAATTTTATTAATTGGATTTGTTTAATCAGTTTATTTTGTTCACAAAGATCACAGCTTTTAGCATCTTTTTTATTAGTGGAATGAAGGGTAATAATTTTTACTGTTTCTTTTTTGTTTTCCTTTTCAGACTGGTATAATTTCTCCCAGTAAATTGAGGATGAAGCTAATAGGGCCTCACCACCACAAAAAGAAGGATGGATCAAACAGCAACTCCTCAAGAACTTCGCCCTCGAAGCTTGATGATTCCGAATTCGTGAAGAATAGCTTGTTAGACCCCATGAATGGAGATGAGGAAGGTTTGTCTCTCTTCTTTTGGTTTGAAAATTTGTAACATGAGCGTCGATTAATCCCAGCTTAGCTCTCAAATGGCTTTTACGTGCATTGCGGAAATGCTAAACTGTTTACTGATTGAGTCTTGTGCTGTCCAGTTACATCTTCCAGTTTGGAAGTTCTGTCTATGAATTTGTTGAGGGAAGCGGCATTGGACGTTGGACAAAGCGATCAAGCTTCTTGCCAACCAAAGGAGTCGTTGCCACGAGAAAATAGTGATGCCGGTCGTGTTAAATTGCAGTATTATGCAAAGGGTGAGAGTGGTAATTCAAGCGCAATTCACCCCGTGAGAATGATGGATGATGAAAATCTTGATTACGATAGTAATGCTAGTTCATCCAGTTTTGAGTTTCATAAAGGGGAGAAGTCGGTACATAAGCACCTTTCGAGAACACTTTCAAGAACTATGCCATCTAAGTGGAACGACGCTGAGAAATGGATAATGAGTAAGCAAATTGTTCAAGCTAATTTTCCCAGAAAGAGTGGTTTACAAAACCAAACAATTCGTTTGCCGGTGACAAATATGGTGAGGGTGGTTCCGGAGTCTGCTAATTATGATTATAAGCCAAATGGCAGAGGAGCAGACACAAAGCGGGTTGATTTCTGTCAGCCTTCATCGCAGATTGGATTTGATAAATTCTCTTTTGTTCCTTCGGAGTCTCAATTGAGTTCAGGTCAAGCTTCTGACAGGAATGCTCTGTTTGATGAATCCACACAAAGTAAAGATTTAATGGAAGTAGGTCATGGGAATGCACCGTGTTCTAAAAGTACTGCTGAAAATACTGCAGGTACGCTTTCATTGGCTTTAAGAACTTCATGTGGTACTTTGTTTTGTAGGTGTTGTATTTCTTTTCGATGAAAATTTTCAATACCTATATCAAGTGTCATGAGATTCGTTGTTGCATAGCTTATAGCTTCCTTGTTCGTAGACTTCAAAGTGTATAGCAGAGGCAGGGGAATTTGACATTTTGCATTTGGTTTATGCAGGCACTGCTGCCATAAGAGCAGTCTCAATGAGAGACATGGGAACAGAAATGACACCTATCCCAAGTCAAGAGCCTTCAAGGACTGCCACTCCTGAAGGGGCAACAACCCCACTCCGCAGCCCAATCTCTTCAATGCCGTCAACCCCCCGAGGAGGTGCACCCGCTCCCACACCTACCACCGATGGGGAATCACAGCCAAACAACAAGAAGCAATTGTCGGAAGAAGAATTAAAGCTCAAGACAAGAAGGGAGATTGTAGAACTTGGTGTTCAGCTTGGTAAGATGAACATTGCCGCTTGGGCAAGTAAAGATGAGCAGGAGAAAAAACTTTCTGCTGAAAAAACTGATGCAGCAGAACTTCAGCGGATAGAATATGAAAAACGTGCAGCTGCCTGGGAGGAAGCTGAAAAATGTAGACATACAGCAAGGTTTCTTCTTCAACCCAATAACCCCCATACTTTTAGAACTTCAATTGTATCACCTTTTTTCGTTGCTTCTTATAGAGTACTGTTATGCTTTTGTAGTAGAAACCATTTAGATATATTCTGCCATCCTAACATGACTAGAGATCGCTAACATTTCTCAGATACAAGCGCGATGAAATCCAAATCCAAGCATGGGAAAGTCAGCAGAAGGCAAAACTCGAAGCAGAGATGCGGAGAATAGAGGTATTTAAGTTCTTTTGATTTTGCATCATTAGTCAGCAGAACTGTTCTATTTTCGAGTCTGAAACCTTGGTCGATATTTGTGGTGTATTGTATTGAACTGATTCAGTGAGCTCCATTTATTAACTTTATACCCGGCGATTGGGAAAGTATTATAATTTATGCTTTTCTTGACTCTCAACAAGTTGTGTTTCGTACTCACCAATGATATGTTTTTGGTAGGGAGGATAACTCCTTATTTGTCATAACTAATTCCGGAGTACTTCTTTTCAGGCTCAAGTTGAACAAATGAGAGCGCAAGCTCAATCCAAGATAGTGAAGAAGATAACACTAGCAAAGCAAAGATCCGAAGAGAAACGGGCAGCAGCTGAAGCCAGAAAGAATCAAAATGCAGAGAAAGCTGCAGCTCAAGCTGAATACATCCGCCAGACTGGACGAATGCCGTCATACAATTGTTGCGGTTGGTTGTGAGAAACCAGAAACAAAATATAGAAGAAAAGTTTCATACACCGCTTGTGTTGTACGTGGTACACATTAATATGATTGAAGGAGTTTGTGTAACATACAAACTTTGTATCTAAAGAACAACTAGTGTTTTTGAACATCTATGTTCCGTCGTTGTTTGCCCTATCTCCCCAAACTTTCTGAGATTTGAGGAAAAGAAGAGAACAAATAGGAAATGTTGAGACTCTTGAGAGAAGAAAAATCTAAAGCAATTTTATACTAGTTAAGGCTTATTTTAGCTTATATACGTAGAAGGTGGAAATTCTCTCTTTCAAACTCTAACGGTGCCCATCAGAGGGTGTGAGTGGCCTGTCGACGAACAATATTGAGTCCTCAACTGGCTTCTCACACCCACACAACTAGGATACGCATAGGAGACTACCTCAAATTGAAAGTTGGTGTACCTTAAATTAAGCCCACTACCATCAAACTCTTAAACCTATTTCAGCCCAGAAGGGAGCATTGTAGAAAGTCCTAGGCTCCTAGCCCTAAGGAGGGTTCCTGGATATAGGTGTCCCTAGTCCCACTTGAAATTTATGGGACATCTTCCAATTCCCAACCCAACTTTTGATGAGATAAGTATTCCTACCTCACATGACAAAAAGCTTATACCTTTGCGTATTGTTTAATGAAACCCCACATGCTCGTGCACACCCCTAGAGTTGGAGGGCTCTTTTATATTTGGCACCCCCAATGCCCTAGGCCAGGCCACTTAACCTGGACACCTCTAGGCATGCTTCAAACATGGCTTAACATACATTTTTCAGCATCCACTTTTTGGAACTTGTCTTTCTGATAAACTAAATAACAATTCCCTCCATAATCTTACTTTTCTGAGTTGCTTATGTCTACAGGAGCAATCCTTGCAAGCAAAAGAAATATTTATTTGTGTCACTCAGTGATATGTTTACTTACATGAGATATAATCATTCTAATTCTTTACTTTTCTGAATTTAACAAAACTAGGCATCAAAATTATGTTGATTTTTAACTTCTCACGTGTTACTAAAAGCATATAAATAACTTTTTCAACACGTGTCAGAAAATTATGTCACCTACACAGCTGTTAGCACACGACCTCTAACCCGACATGCTGCATAAATGATTGTACTCATGCTAGCGCAACGCTCACATGATGTTACCATCACACTGACACGACATTTGAAAGAAATTAAAAAGAAAAAAGAAGTCCAATAATTAAACGTCGAGATCATGTACAAATTTTCTCCTCCAAAGATTTTTTGGACTGAGCTTCAATTCAGGCAGACAATAAAAGGGTTGATGTTCATCGTGTCTGTTTAAACAAAGATGGGAGACTTTGATCTAGTGATGGTGTGGATGACAGAGCGTGGGGGGGGGGGGGGGGGGGGGGGGGGGTGAGCATGCAAATTACAATGCAAGTTCAAGAAAAAAGTCACTGCCCTATAATTGTATGCCAACCGGATCTGAATTGTCTATCTTTCCCATCTTATACCATTCTCATCCTTTCTTATTTTTGTAGTTATGGTTAAGTCAGATCAACATTTTATATTCTCATTGTTTTTTATCTTATTATTTCTATAAAAAAATCAATATAAAATATTAACGTGACTTAACCGTGATCACAGAAATAGAAAATGATGAGAAGGGTATGAGATGGGAAAGGAAGACAACCTAGGTCCATGCCAACCGACCCTTTAAAGGGGCAGGGTCCTATTATTGTTGTGGAGGGTGCCCTACCTTTGTCACCTTTCCATCCATCAAAATGTCCCATCTTTGTAGGTAACCCCACAACATGCATAACCCAAACTTTTACTCATCTGCCATCGGGTCCACTAGTGACTTTAGTGGTTTAATATCTCTTTGTTCTTTGACCTACTGTACATGCATTTATTTAATACATTTATTATTTAATACGTACATGAATGTACCGTAATCAAGTCATTTTCTTTGATTGTCTTTTGAATCAAAATGCTCTGCTCATTTGTTCGACCCTTTATTTGACACAGGAAATATACATGATTGACAATTTATTTAACCTTTTTTGTATAAATATGAATGTTCGACCCTTTATCCGACTTCAAGTGCATGGGTTTTTTAAAGGTTTAAATGTTAAAATGGTTTATGTGGTTTAGTCATCAGATCAATTTAGTTCTTGTGTTTTTAATTTGGTCAATTTGATCTTTGTGTTTATCTATGTTAGTCAATTAAGGACATTTCCACCTAATTTCTGTAATTGTTTTTTATAAATTATTTATAAACTTATTTATAAAATAATTTTTTTATAAATTATTACAAACTTATTTATAAAATTATTTATTTGATTTAAAGTATTCAAAAATGAATAAAATTAAAAATTAAAAGAAAAATTATTCTCCTCCCAACTCCTTGACCTCCTCTCTTTTCTACGTCACAGCCTTAATCATTTTTCAGATTAGAAGTTTTATTTCTTATATGTGTTATTTCTCATTGATTTTTATTTTTCTGTAAAAATAAAGGGTAATTATATTTCATAGAATTTTTTTTGTGAATTTTTTAAAAGAGATTGAATGAAATGTTCTTAATTGGTTAATATAGACAAACATGGGAACTAAATTGACCATATGACTATAATAAAAAGACCATTTTGACATTGAAGCGTTTTAAAAAAAAAAAATAATAAAATAAAATAAAAGTTAGAATTGTAGAGTTTGGCAAAGTTTGAGTTAAAAAAAGAAGCTTATAACTCATCATTCGAGTGGTTGGGGAATTGGAGATTACTCACCAACCCAATTTATAAAATTTCAATTAAAAGAAAAACTGAAAAAAAAAAAAAATAGTGTTTAATTTTGAGAACATGCATGCCGACACAGCATGGGGCCCTCAAATAATTGTGAAAGAAGGTTGATAAACATTCAGTAGGAGCCTCGGAACTGCAGTAGGGACCTCCGCCCCCAGAGGCACGCGTCAATGGCCCTTCGCAGTGGACAAGCCGCGAGAGTGGCCTCGAATTACAATTTCCACCGAGTGGCTAATAGAATTCTTTGCAAACGATTTAAAGACGCGAGAAAATTAGGTAGGTGTGGGTATATATCTACATTACCTCAAATATTCTGCTTTTAAATGCACAAGCGAATCACGCGTAGATATGAAACATGAGAGAATTAGGTGTTTTGATATGCATGTAAAGCATTCACTCCTGCAGCCGAAGTCCAGAGTTCAGTTCGTCCTCCGTCCTCTGTCAATATCGCTTAGAGAAAGCCATGCAGACACGAACTTACAGTTCATATACAATGAGAGAGATTAATTGAGCAAATGAGGGGCTTCGCCTTCCCCACAATTTGTAAACTACACCAGAAACATACTGTAATAAACCTTTTTAAGGCTATTTTCACAAACATTAATCTCCTAATACAGCGTCGTACGTATTTCGATAGAAGGAAATAACGAAAAAAAATACGTATCATTTAATTACAGTATTGGCTTATATATATAAACTAGGCTTTAAAGCTAAAGTATTAGGCTGCCCTTCCAACTCTTTAAAAGGGTTGGAGGGGTTGCAAATAATATTACAGAAGAGAGAATGGTATCTTAACCGGTTAAGTTGTTCAATACTCGAGTGACCCCACGGACGTTATCCCGCTGCTCAAGTTTCTTGAGTCCTGCCGGCTTCCATAGTCGTCGCAACTATTGTTTGGGAGCCTCTGATTTGGGACTGACTTTAGAAGTTCTAGGCCTCGTTTTCCCATTTGCTGCACTTCCTGTGGTGAGAGTATTTTGATACACCACACGCTATTTACAAACTCCCTGGTATCAGCATAAGAACAATGAATCAAGAGTCAGTTAATCAATAACCGAATTCGGACGTAACTAATTCAAAGGTGCACCGGAAAGTTTACTGTCAAGTGGTCAACATTTCAATAGTGCCTAAATAGATGCAAGTCATTCGCTACAAAATTGGAAGCCTAGTCCACATGGAAATTAAGTTGTTCTTACTTAGAACAGTTGGCAATGACAAAAATACTAAACAAGTTTTCTCAACAACGCCTCGTCTTAACTCTTCACAACTTACAGCTAGAGGAACTTTTTAAGTCTCCGAAAGTTCAGACTCAGGTGGACTCATGAATTTTTTTATCCTACAATTCATAGCTAGGAGCCTAGGAGTATTTGCCCGAGTTTGCAACCAAAACAAAATTATAGAAGAAGGAACTCACGGCCAGGGGTCATCCCCGAGGAGAAGAACATCATTCTCCCGATCAACAAATACAAGCTGCCAGCCTGATCTCACAGGGTCGTCCAATTCACCTTCAAGGCCAAACATACGAGCAAGCTCGTTACGTAGCTCCTGATAGCTGCTGAACTTGGTAATGTCCAGTGACCTTCCAAAGGACCCTGACTTATAAACCTGCAAATAATTATGGTTTTGATTAAAAGACGAGAACATATTAAGGCAACTATAATATCACATGTGGTCTAGTTGAAAATTATTGAACTTTACAAAATAATTTATAAGCCTTAAAGAGGCCACTGCAACTTACCTTAACAAAATTTCTTTTTAGTGGGTCTCCATGGTCCGCATTTTCTGGAGACTGCAGGAACCCTGATTCATCAATACAACTAGAAGGTGTAACTGCTGTTTGAAGTGAAAAATCTGTGCCTCCAGTGCTCATGTAATTAGAAGAAGGAAAATGCAAGGTCGTAGTATCACAATTGCTGCCAACTCCTCTAAGGTTTGACATCCCACTCTGCATTATAAGAGGTGAGGACTCTATATTGACACCGAATAAAAGATGGCTTTGAGGATCGGTACCACCTTCTTGGTCTAGTGAGCACTCTCTCCCTGGAAAGGGTGGCAATGTAATAGAATTCTGAGACAGTGTAATGTGGGGAGGTCCCAACTGTTCCGCTCGAGGCAGAATACATTGAGAAACTCCAGAGGAAAGAGGGTCAATTGCTGCTCGCTTTGATGGCCAGCCATCAGAAGATATTAATTGATTCGTTCTAGGCAGGTTGAGCAGGTGGGATGATTCATCCTGTGGAAATGAACCCATGAGACTGTGCAAGGGAGATAAAATGGTGCTGGTTGTAGGGTTCCCATTAGAATCAGAAAAACTCCGTTGCTGGCATAGCGATGTGACGACTTGCAAAGATGGTGACTGGGATTGAGAGGCGGAAGCAAACTGAGTCATGGAAGAGACAGCACTTGGAATCTGCTGATGATCAACTAATTGCTGCTGCTGCTGGTTACTGAAAGAATTCTGATGCTGCAATTGCTGCTGAAGAAGGTGAGACTGAGTTTGCGCCTGAGGCTGAGACTGGCGATGGTGCTCTTGAACACCTTGGAGAAAGGGTTGTTGAGATTGAGACACTTGCACCATCTGAGGCTGCATCAAGGCAGCAGACCTATTAGGGAGGCCTTGGGGCTGCTGGAACTGTAGATGGGATGTAGGTAGCGGTCTGGAAGGATCTACTGCCCTCATCTCTTGAAGTGCAGCAGCAGCCATAGCTTGGTACATGTCTGGTTGCAAGCCAATCATAGAAGCATCAAGTCTTGGCTGCATCCATGGTGTGATCCCCATGCCAGAAAAGCTCAGCGATTGCATTCCACGGTCTCCATTATTTCCTTGAAGCCACATAAGTTGAGAATTCATGCCAAGGTCGTCATCCCTCATACCTGAGAGAACAAAGATTTTCTTGCTGCCTCAATGCTAGAAGATGTAAACTCAGGAGTTGAAACTAGCTATATGTAGCAGTAAATGAGCATACCACTGAAAGAAGGTAGTCCAGGTGGCCACGGCCGCTTAAGCCTGAGGGGGAACGTAGATGGATACATAGGAAATGTTGTTAATGGTTCAACCTCCCACAGTGAGACTCTTGGCTGTCTCTCCCCAGCCGTGGATTCATCCCAACCCACCTGAATTAAATTAAAATTTTCCCATCAATGTTCCAGCAATGTAAAACAATATTCTGAATGAACTTAACAAAAAAAAAAAAAAAATATCAGATTATGATATTCAATACGTATCTACATATTAAGAATTATAGAACAAACCTTGACTGAGCGCCAATGTGAATTAGGCCACCGAGCTGGATCTATGTCACTTATGCCAGTTATTGTTCCCATGTGGCTGATAATGTATAATTGTCAGATATCAACCCATAAAGTTTGTAACTTCTAGAATAAAATAATATAAAGGAGGCTAGCAGTCTTCAATGTACCGAAAGCCCTCATAATTTTTTTGTATTATTCTAGTTTATAAATCACCACCAACATACCCAACCCATAAATTTTTTATGTTATTTTCAGAACGAGATTACAAGCATCCAAGACTTGTTGAAAAAAAATCGTTTTGGTTATAACATCTCAAGGAAATATAAGTGTAGAACCTACCGGCGGATGCTTGATTCTTCTGTTTCAAACAGCATCCGAAAACGCATGCCAACAGAAATGCATGTATGATAGACCGCTTTAATGTACGTGGCCAGAGGAATGACAAACTCAGATGGGCTCGCCCTGCACGAAAGGTGTTGAAGTTTCAAAGTAATAAACCTAAAAAAATTTGGTATCATCAGACTATATAGACTCATACCTTGGATTATAAAATATGGTGAAACGACTATTTGTTGCAGCTGCATGAGCTGCAGCAGCAAGAAGTCCCAAGTGCATGCTATCGCTTGATAAAACTGATGAAGGCATCACAGTTTGTGGTCGGTTAGCTCTCCGGATACCAAGGAGTAGCTGATTCTTTTCATTCCTGCAAGCAGGTAAAAATAGTATGAGCATTGCAAAATAACACATTATTTATTTGACCAAAACAAAACAACACAGCAGAGAACGGGTGAACAGCCTACCAGATGAAAAGGACCGAGTCTCCAGCAACAAGTCTTTTTGCACTTACGAACACACTCCAACCCGTTGTAAGGAGGTGCCTTTTGGGCTGGCCTGAAATAGAAAAAAAAAATCAACAAAGATGTCAATATTCATTTTATAGAATGAAAGGCTTTGTAACATGATATTCTCACTATTCAAGTCGGGAAACTAAAAGACGTCACAACGGCTGGAAAGCATCAACAAGTGTTTAAGTTTGTACTCGTCTAAAGTCCTGTCTACTTCTCTCCTTCAAGATATGAAGAGAGGTTTAAAATATTTCTTCATTTTTCACGAAAATTGTCCTTAGAAACCTCACCTCGAAAAATGTGTCTAAACTTCCATTCGTTATCATGTAGATCCCTTGCAATTAACTCTTGGGCAGGTGGTTGTTGGGAAAAATCCTGCCAACAAAAACGATATAAAAAAATAAGGGAAAATCCTATAATTTGCAGACAGGAACATTAAACGTCATTTTTTTCACAGACCAAGGGCCAGAACTATTGCACAAACACTAGAAATGCTCAAAAGTGATGGTCGTACTGCATATAGTTAGAGAATTTACCAATGGAGGAAACACTTTTTCAGCTGCCCGGCGAGGGACAGAGAAACCACCATGAGTACTTGTGTCACTGGCTGTCAAGGTTTTACAAAAATAATTTGTAGGCTGTTTGTTTGGGCTGCCCAACCCTGCTGGAAGGTAGCCATCTTTTTGCTCTTGCTGCAGATGAAGGTTAACATGTGAGAAAGCGACCAATGGTTCCAAAAGCCAATCAAGGTAAAGTGGCATACCGGATTTAGAGGTTGCAAGGTCATCTGTGCATACACTTCATCTGTCTCAACATCTGCCTGAAGTTAACAACATCGAACCTTTAGAAACCATTATATAGGAATATTAAGAACTAGAACTCCCAAACCAAACAAGCCTTACATGCATTGTCACATTGTGGAGTTGACAGATGAGCTGCGGTGGCAAGCTTGGATAGTTAGGAATATGGGCGTCCGCTGCCTTGTTGGTTGATGCCGCAACCTACATTATGAAGCATTTCAGTTTGCATATGCGGAAAATGAGCAAAAAAGTAGAACATTTACAGAAGATTCGTCACCCAGAATACCACATTTCTTGCCCAAAAAGTAGGCAAAATTAAACTTATCCTTTCGCTAACATAAATTGACGAATAAAAACGACATGCCACTAAATTTGCAAAGCAGAACCGACAAATTATTTATACAAACCTGTTCGCTGTGACCTTGAGGAAAATAAACCACACGGCTTCCAACAGCGGGCAAAGAAACAAGAGGACCGGCACAAGCATGCCAAAGTTCAGAATTCAAAACTCGCTTCTCCCCTGCAAAACGGAGTCCATGAAAACGAATACCAATTAAAGCCAACACTTGGATTCAGAATTCGATTAAATCTACCAATTAAAGAATACCAAAAAAAAAAAAAAAACTAAAATGTCATCTCTGAGATTCTTATTATAAACGGAAACAGTTTTCCATCAGTATATGGAATTCTGGAAATTATGGTAAACTTCCAAATCTCAGACTAATTTTTTTAAGTTTACGACGATTAAGACAGAGGCAGAAACAAAATTAAGCCAGATTAAGAGACTTGCAGCTGAGAAATGGAGGAGAGAGAGAGAGACGGTAGAAAACACAGATAGAGAGAGAGAGAGAGAGAGAGAGAGAGAGAGAGCTTAATACAATTGCTAACTTGGGTTATGAAGTTCTAAAATCTAATTTTTTTTTTCCCCCACAATTTCTGGGCAACCAAACAGAACTATCAACATCCCAAATCTAATTCATACAACATGTTATAGCTAAAGCTCAGTTTAAAATCCTGAAAAGAAAAGGAAAAAGAAAAATACACACAAAAACAATTCTGCAAAGCAACATTAATTGACCATACCTTCCTGGGATTGAGGACTAAAACCAGCAGATGAGAGCCTCATTATTTGCAGAGATTCAAAAACTATAGAAGCCTCCAAGAATTTGACTCCACAAAAAGTTATTAAACCCAGTCACAATCACGACAACTTAACACCAAAATTCACCAAATTACAGGACAATCCTTTTCTTCCCCTCCTATTTTTTTACTGCAAAATATCATATTTCACCAGCAAACACACATCCAAACCCCCCAAAGAAACAAACTTTCATGCAAAACTTTACCAGGAAATCACAAAAGCATGAAGCTTCACATTCATGCAAAAATAAATAGATGAACCCTCAATTCCCCAAGTCCTGAAACTTCAACCGAAACCGGTTTCGTTTAAAAAAACGATCAATTTCAGCTTCATTCGCACTTAGCCAGCCTCAACCAAACCCCCCAAAATGTCCAATCTGCAACTAAAGACTTCTTGTCACAATCTTCAACAAACCCACATCACCATTTGTGACTAACAGAGCTTCAAAGTCACAGATTGTACACTTCCAGTCCCCGATAGTCCAATCTAAAAAACCAGCAAAACTCAGAAGCCCCAGAACTGCTAACTGAATCCCCAGATCTCAGGTTCAGAACACCAAGTTGCTTGTGCCACCATGAAAGCAGGAAAGGACCAGATCTCAAACTGCAAGGAACCCAAGTGAAAGCAAGGTGCAATCAAACGGCCTGTGCATTATTCTAAGAGGAAACTCAAAGCTACGCGATGATCAACTCTGCAGAAAATAGGCTGACAGATGACAGAAACAGAGACTGTTGAGTAAGAATATATGCACAGATGGAGAATCCAAGAGTTGGGTTTGCTTCCAAACTTTCCAGTAATGGAAACACAAGGTTTGCTGCTGGGTGCGGTAAGCGGTGGTGGTGGTGGTGATTGTTCTAGTACACTACTAGTGCTTGCTGGCTTTGCCACTATTGCTTTACCTCTCTCTCTCTCTCTCTCTCTCTCTCTCTCTGCTTCAGTCAATCAAAGCACAACCGCCATTATTTTTTGCTGTCATTTTATACCAAGGGAACAAGTTATTAAAGAAAGACTTTAGGTACAGGATGAGAGAGAGAAAGTGTCAGATTTTCAGAGGAGAAGGTTTAGCTGATTTTCCTTTTTAATTAATTTGTTTTTTTTGCCTGCCTATTTTTGAGCCTTGAGTTATGAAATGAAAAAAATGGGCACAGTGGTGATGATTTTTGCAGAAATAACCTTGAAATTTTGAAAAGTTAAATTGTGGAATAAACTAGGTAGCAGGGTTGCAAGAAAATATGTTGCTTTTAAAATTACAAGTAGATGCCCAAACACACTGTATGTGTAAACATTTTTTTTTATTTTATTTATTAAGGAGTGATTAGTTTCTAAAATTCCGAAGAAAAAAAATTATGAAATATGAGACAATGATGGGGCCATTTCTTCTAACATGGGCATATGTTTTTTATGTTTTTAAATAAGGTATGCTATATTACATGGCTGTGTGATTTGTGTAAAAATAGTAAAATTACGTTGCATGTAACTATTAAATTGTCCATTTTTTTATATTTTTGTTCAATTTTGGTGAAGAGATTAGAATGGGAATTTTCTGGTATTTTACTTGACAAACAGGTCTATAAGTTGGTAGTTTGGATAATCTTATATACTCTAATTTACAGAAGAAAAAAACTCTAAAGGGGTGTTTGTTTTCCTTCACTAAGGTTCACTAGACTGGGCTGGACTGGACTAAAGGTTAGTCCAGTCCCATGTTTGTTCCCCATAGATCTTAGAGTTAATGAGATTAGCTCTCACTCATTCTGACTAAAACAAGGCCTAACCAGTCTTAGCTAAGCCGCTCCCCCCCCCCCCCCAAAAAAAACCATGGGATTGCTAATCCCATCTCCAAACTTGTGCAGGACGATCGAAAGCAGCAAGTCTTGTGAACTGCAAATATGCAAGAATGCTTCTAGGCAACTCCGTTTGCCAACCCATGTCCAAATTTGAAACCCAGCACCACCCACTGCCTAAATCTCAACACCCAAATTCAAAAACATATATGCAAAACGATAACAACAACAATCCCAACAGCGAAATTCTTCCTTATTCCCGAAAATTCCCATAAAATTTCCAAAGTTTTTTCCATTTCCCTAGAAAATTTCGGAAAGAATAGATAGAGAAGGGGGGAGAGTAGCTTTGGGACAAAGAGAAATGGAGAGACAAAGAGGGAGGGGAGAGTAGCACGGGGACGATTTGCAAGAAGAATGATTTGAAGGATGTTGTGTTGCAGGAAAAAAGATGGAGAAAAGAAGTGATGGGGGACGAAACTAAAGAGGAAGAAAAGGAAATAACTCTCCAAAGTGGGAGGTGGAGTGTCTGCTTCAGAAATAAAAAAGAAAAAGCTTGATTTAGTAATAAAATATTATTAGATGTGTATTGTATAATATAATATTATAGTTTATTAATTATCCTGTTTTTTAGTTCGACATTGTACCAAACGCATCACTAAGTCAATCCAACTTAGTCTGGTCTAAGACAGTCTAACTTAGTCCCTGAAGTTAGTCCAATCTGAAATAGTCTGATACAACAAACGTACCCTAAATTAGGTTTAAGGAGCAGTTACATTGCTTTTCTCAATTTTCCTGACTTGCGATCATAAATTTTTTTCTCCATTTCATGTCCTCACTCATGGAATATGAGAAATAGAAATGAGATGATGATGTATACCTCATTGCACGATAAATCACTCACTTGAAGTGAGATATAAAAACATGAAGACGTGTGACTAGTTAAACGTTAAAATTTCGTATATAACCGATTACATGGTAACAATTTTCATGTGAGAAATAAAAAAATAATATATATATATATAATCCTTCAAATTTTCAAAAGATTAAAAAGAACAATGCATAACCAGTAAAATCCCTCATTTGATGTGAGAGATAGAAACATATAGATGTAAGACTAGTTACATGGCAAAATCTCTCACGTGAGGTGGGAGATAAAAAGACAAAAATGTACGACTAGTTGCATAATAAAATCTTTCGCATAATGTGAGAAATAGAAAAGAAAATTCTTATGTATAACTAATTACACGGTAAAATTTCTGATATAAAATACGAAAGAGAGAAAGAAGACGATGTATAACCAGTTATGTTCTAAAATTCCACCACCCATGGCAGTAAAAAACCAGTTTGAAATTTGGTATATAATGCATGGATTGATTAGATGGCACTATACATTTGTAGTATGGTGATAGAGTGATTGCTGGTAGCTATGGCTTGCAACTTGCAAGTATTTGCTGAGTCGATATCCTTTTCGAATTTTTGTGTCTGGAAATCAAGTATTCATAAATTCAAACCTTAAAGAGAGAGATATGACCTTTGATTTATGTGATGTGAGCTAATATAATAAACTAATAAGAATCATATAATTTAAAATAAGTAACTTGAATCTTTAAATTGATTGCCTCCGGACACAAAAATTCAGAGAAGATCTCAATTTAGTAATAGTTACTGCTCACTACTCAGTACTCACTCACTACACTGCTCATCCACTCAGTATTCTTGCACGGTCAAGATGGGCCAACACGGATTCCATCTACACATGAAATTATGAAAGTGCTATAATTAAATTCTGCCCATATTATCTCCACTGCTAAACTTCAAATTTGGCCGCAAAGTGAAATGCAATGATAGGCCTAGCTAGCATAAGAAATTCCAAGCATTTCATTGGTATAATCTGGCTTTAGATATTATTCTCTGAAAAAATTTGTTCATGTTGAAAAATAGTCGACATGACACGGCTGCAATTTAACTGACTCATTTATATGAGTTGCTTCTTAGCAGAGATCTTGTTACACTGTAGTAAAAATAGAACGATATGACTTATGCAATAATCATGTATTAACCGTATAGGACCATCATATTCTAAAAAAGTAAAAGGCTGCTCGTATATATGCTATGGGATTTTAATCTGGAATTTTTAAGTTACATGCGATCCAACGTAAGATGGGTATTATGATAGAAGTCAAATCATGGGATGAAGCATTTGCCTGACCTACAATGTGACTCCAAAATATTCATGGATTAGAGCCTTTTAAGAAAATCTAGGAGATCTTTAGGGAAAAAATAATAAAAATTATGGAAGAATACCTCTCCAACGATAGTGGACTAGGTGGAGTGGCAGCTATGATCATTTGTGACTTAAAAAAATAAAAAAATAAAAGTCTACAAGGATAAGGAGGTTGGTTCACAAGAATAGGAATAGGTTATCATCGGTCAATGGGATTAAGATCCTCTCTAGACTAGTTTCATGCAGATAATACAGACCAATTGATCGTAATCGTTGGTACAAATTCAACGGTCAAAAGAGTCTTCTCCTACAATCACGTCGTCTGCTTCTTCCTTTTACGTTTTGTCTCTCCAAAAGTCCCTCCCTTCACGGCCATGTCAGCTCCCTCTCTCCTCCAAAGGTAAAATATTTGTTCCATGTCCCTCTTATGCTATGTTTGGTTGCCAATTAATTAACGATATTTCCAAAAAAAATGAAATTTTATGAGTGTGGTTCGAGATTCTCGAGTTTACTTGATTTTATATGATTAATAATCTGTTACTGTGATTGTTCAATAAAATAATTTTATTCTGAAAATTTTTGTTTCTCTCTGACTCATAATGTAAACCGTAGTAAATAA
This sequence comes from Pyrus communis, assembly GCF_041283825.1. Lineage (NCBI taxonomy): Eukaryota > Viridiplantae > Streptophyta > Magnoliopsida > Rosales > Rosaceae > Pyrus > Pyrus communis. The sequence goes on along the minus strand of NC_142574.1, from coordinate 28,087,471 downwards.
ATTATCATTATTGTGGAGAAAAATGTTAGAGAAATTGTGTCTTTTGAGAATCATCATATTCAATATATTTCAGAGATGATATTTTAGTTCAGATCACAAATATTTCAAAGATAACATAGTTTGTTATTTTTCTTTCTTTAGGTCCACCCGATCCATGGTTGTAGGGATGGCCTAGTAGAGATATATTAGATCATAGTCCCCATCTCATTTAATTCATACAACTGTACATGGGACCGTATATAACTTGATTTTTTTTTTTTTTTAACATGATCTATATGTTATTTTATTTTAATATAACCTAATCATATATTAGCATTTGGTAAAAAGTTATAAGGTCGGAAATTGGATGGTTCAAAGTTTTCGAAAGAAGTAATATATATATTTGTTGGATGGTGATAAGAATATATAACATGTAAAGATGATATGGTATTTATGTGACCTTGTTAAATTTTTCATAGAGCTTTTAACCTGATTGAAGGAAATGCCACGCACCTAAAACTATTACTATGCTCTAAAAGCAAGTCCACCCCATCCCAATTGCCCAATCAACTGGGCAATTGAATCCTCCGAAACTCAAAAAACTCTTTCCACCATAGTCTAATTGGTTGGGCTACTCGTGGGCCCAAAACAACCAGATTGAGCAATCGGATAGGAATAGCCCGAGTGGGTGGCTGAGTCTATTTGACATTAGGTTGACGTCAATGACATCGAATCTGGACTTGTCTAATTATTTCATGGTGGAAGAAGACAATTGGCTTCGGAATGACTTCTTTCATACAATGTGTACTTCTCATGGCAAGGTATGCAATGTGATAATCGATGGGGGTAGCTGCGAAAACGAGATAGCTACTATTATGGTGGAGAATTTGAATTTGAAAACGGTGGATCACCCACGATCGTACAAGCTCTCTTGGCTGCACAAAGGGAATGAGGTAAAAGTGAATAAAAAGTGCTTAGTTCAATTTTCTTTTGGAAAAAAAAAATTATAAAGAAATTACATGAACAGGTTCGGGAACGTATCATTAAGCAAAATAAGAAGTATCAAAGGCAAGCTAACAAGCACAGGAAGGCAGCTGCTTTCAAAGAAGGAAATTTGGTGTGGGTTCATCTTCACAAGGGAAGGTTCCCTCGAGGCAAGCATAGGAAGCTGAAACCACGAGCTGATGGTCCTTTCAAGGTACTCAAACGTGTAGGAGACAATGCTTACAAGATTGAACTTCCAAGAGACCATGGAGTATCAGCAACCTTCAATGTTGCAAGCCTTTCTCCTTATCATGGTTGTAAAGATGAAGAGAACTCAGGGACGAGTTATTATGCAGCGGAAGTATATGATACTGAATCTGGACTTGTCTAATTATAATATGGTGTATTTATCATATTTAATTCAAAGATGGTTCATGTTTTCATTTAAGTTTATGATTAGTATTACATTAAGTTTATGCTTAGTAACTTATTCATGGAAGGTTGAAGGCTGTAACCTCTTCATGAAAGGTTGAAAGTTGTTCCATGCCTAGACTATTTAAAACCACTACTCATGTATGGAAATGGATCATTCAGAAATTAAGAATTACTTTTAAACTTGGTTTAGTGAAGAGTGTTTTTCTTCCTATTTGTAAACTACTCTCATTTCTTTGATGGATTCCTTAGAGTGACGAGTTGTTTATCTTTGAATGTTTACTTGTGATTTCTCTCTGATTTTCATTATCTAGTGTCAGTCAACCAAGTTATTTATTATTTGCGTCACTATTTCAACGTGGATCTTGAGGAATCCAGCAACGTTAATTAGGAGAACAGACATGTAGTTGGAGCAATGGATTTGGGTGGAGTTGCGAACCTACTTCTCCTAATGGATGCCGCCCCAGGAGGCGGCGGAGTAGTGACTCATATATAGAAGAATTAACTCTTAATTGAAATTCCTAATACAATTCTTTTCTTCCCGATAAGTCTTGTATCAACATTGCATTTTGGGGTGCATTTTTGAACACAATTGACGTAGTAACAAGGTGTGACCATTGTACGGAACATATGTACAAAAATACCTAACAAAGGCAAAAGGACGAAACCTAACCTTTCACTGAGGAGTGTGGAGAAAAATGGTTCTCAGGGGATTATGACGTGACATGACCACAACATTATTGCCTTTCCCATTGGTCGCTGTCAACCGTACCCTGAACTATACCGCGAACAATACGTTACCCCACACGTACTACTACAATTTTACTACGTGCAGCTACACTACTACAAGCGACGTCAGTGGGAGAAATGTAATTTTGGACTTTCACCACCATTCTTTTGGTCGTCGGCATTGCTTTCCTCTTGTTTTTCTTGTTTTGGATTTCAAAGCTATAGTGCTAGATATTATATAATAAAAATTAATAAAAAATTTTTGTAAACTTTGAGTTTTAATGATAAGGGCAAAATAAAGGGTAAAATAAATAGTACTAGAATTGACTTTTTAATGTAAAAATGTGGTTTTTCGTTAAAGTGAACAGTATCGTAGGCTTTTTGTTAAAACTCTGTATTATATATAATATATGTGTGTGCGCGTGTGTGTGTATATACACACACAAGCCCTTTAAGGGAAATGATCCCTATTTTTCAAAAAAAAATAGGAACATCCTCTTGACCATTAGATTTGACTTTAATGAAATTTTGTGACTGCGATTAAATCACAGAATCTCAACTACAGGATTCATTAAAGCCAAATTTAACGGTTAAGAGGATGATCCCCATTTTTTTTTGAAAAATAGGGATTCTTTCCCTTAAAGCTTCCTCTCTCTCTCTCTCTCTCTCTCTCTCTCTCTCTCTCTCTATATATATATATATATATATATTTTTTTTTTTCCTTCTTGTTGGTGGATATAAAAGCTTGGTGTGGTGTTTTTGCCTAGTTCACTTGTTCGTGGGAGGGTCCTAGTGATGATGGGTACAGGGATTGAAGAAAGAAGTTTGGACAGAGAAAAGAGAAAAAACTGAACAAAGGCGACCAAGACTCGTTGATTTCTGCGGTGGGGGTGGGGCAAGGTAGCCGACGGTGTGGGAGGGGGTCGTAGGTGCCTTGCTAGGGTTGTGGGGGTTGTTGGCTGATATATTATTCTTTATTGCTTCATTTTTGTTTACACTTCACAGTTAATTGGGAGTCAATCAAGTGGATATATGTGAACCTTTAAAATTGACGTGTCATATCTTAAAACATTAGATTAATAAAATGGTAAAGATTTAATGAAATGTGAGTAAATGAGGAAGAATGCGAAATGTGTAAATGTAGAGACTCGGAATTCTATTGTGACTTTAGGCAAGAATTACCACTGATGTTAAATCAATTAAGTGAACTGTGATAAGAATTTGAATTCTAGCTAGCTAAAGACCAAAAAGTCCAAGTGGAGAATATTACCGTCCCTTTCAAGCTTCAATCACATTCCTAATCAAAGCCTGCTTAGATTTTAATATCCAATGAAGTTTTTATACGGTATTTAACAAGAAACCAAGATTCTTAAGTTTTTCCTTTTGTTTCATCTTCTCAAATTATTAGCAACAAGAAAATTAAGAAACCTTTTCTTTGAGGAGTGAGCATGTTATTAAAAGTTCTTCTAACATTAGAATATGCATAAAGATATTTATTCTGCATGCTACCTCTATATGATAAAATCATCTAAGTCAAAATGTAATAAAATACAAATATGGTTTATATATTATGTTTGGAACTTACTCATCTTTATTTCACAAGATTAAACAAATTAACTTTAGTTTACCATCTAAGAGGTCTTAGGTGAGATTGATACCTAAATATAAGAATCAGCACCGTGAATTATTTTCGTATTACACTATTGTCCCACTTGTGTGAGTTCAATATGAGTGAGTCATATATTAAATGTGAGACCATTCTACTTTTTCTTTTTGCATATTTTATGATTGGTCGCCTCTTTTCTCTCTTGTCATTTATTGTATTAATTACACTCATAAGTTCAGTATATTAAACTCATAAATATGAATCACTCTCATTACACTTCAATTTTCTAGCTCATTGTAGGAGTTTGATTTTTATATTATTGGTAGCACTCTCAATTTTTTTAACTCAATATGAAAGGCTTAGTATAGATATCGATGTATTAAAAAAATTAGAAAAATACCCTTCTTATGTGACATCCCACATCGCCCAGGAGAGTGGATCATGTAAGCTTTATATGTATGTTCCCATTTCTACCTAGCACGAGTCCTTTTGGGAGCTCACTGGCTTTGTGTTCCATCGGAACTCTGAAGTTAAGCGCTTTCACGCAAGAGCAATTCCAGGATGAGTGATTCACTGGGAAGTTCTCGTGCGAAATGGAGTTAGTTTGGGATGTGGTGGGGGCCCAGATGTGACATCTTACCTTACATTGAGAAAAAGGTTTTGCAAGTGAGAATTAGTAGGGAACATGATAACCAGATTAATCCCTTAAAAGGGATCAAGATCCTCTCCTGATTTAAGGATGAGGATCCTGATGTTTATTTTATTTTATATAAAACTTATAATTGTTAGGGTATTTTCTAATTTTATATTATTTCAATCGTAAATATAGATTTACATAAAATTATACAAAAAGGCAATAATTAAAACTATGAATTGTATGGTATTATTGTGCCGTGTGGAATTTGAAAACTATCAATTAGCAGTACCCACCTCTCAAACAGTCAAATCATGAGTACGAGAGGCTTCAAAAAATTTGGATAAGAGAAGCACCACCGACTCGTGTTACTTATCAAGTGCATTGTATAATTACAAAACATGCAATCGATCTTTTTCTCCAGAAGCTGCAGGAAGACGATAGGTAGGAGTTCAGTACTGGTTTTGTACTAAGATATTTTTATGAAATGTGAATATAAAAAAATTAAGTTTAAAAAGATATTTGGTAAACATTTGAAAATAACTTATTTTTATAGTTTTTGATGAAAAAAAATTGAAAACGTAAAACAACAAAAATGAACTTATTTTCACAGTACAACAAAAATAATTTTTTTTTAAAATACAGCAATAACGAACCAGCCATGAATAGGATCCCATTGAGTGAGCCGAATTAACGACCTAATTGTATGGCCAGAGTTGCAAAATTTTAAGATTCAAACAAGGTGTCTTGCAAGCAGATCACACCCCAACAAAATTCGTGGGTCCTCAGCACGTTCTTTGATGATCAAGTTTTGCTTTTTTTTTATTTTTTTTATTTTTATGTTTTAGATTTCCTTTTACTTTGGAGAGAGCAAATGAATGAGATTTGCCTTAAAACTAACATAAAATACATATATTATTGTTAACCTACTGTGAAACTTAATAATATGGTATGTTTTCAGTATGGGAAGTGTGATAATAAAACAACCTATTAAAATAAAAGAAGTTTGCTATAATTTCATGCAAAGCATAACTAGTCCATCTTGTTTGTATGTTATACAATCTTTTTAAGTAGCTTAGATAAACTCGTTTAATTTTTTAATTCTTCAAGACACATTCAACTATTAAATTCAATTATACGTGCTACACATTGATGTATTCAATTTTCATAGCGGAATATCTAAAAAGTTTGCTATGATTTTTAACTTCATTATTCATTCACAATAATAATTAACATTGACCATGATTTTTATGTGAATAAACACTTAATACTACAGTCGAGTGGCGTTCCTCTTTACTTGTAAGTGAGAGGTCTTAGGTTCCATTATCGCTGAAGAAGAATTTGAACTACTTCATTGCTAACCTATTGTGAGATTAAATCTACCCTCTCTTAATGTAGATCATTTCGTTTATTTATTTAAATTTGGTTTAAAAAAAATAATAAATTAAAAATTAATTGAGTGAGAGGAGAGCATGCCAGCGTAGCTTGTAGGGTTTTTGATATCGATATTCTTCTTCTGGGGAAAAAAACGATCGGTGAGACGTCAAGAGAAAAAGCGACAGCTCACCACCTAGATTTGTGGGTCCCAATCAATTCCTCTCTCTAGATTTCCTCGTTTACCTTTTTGACGCGACGTGATTGGAATATGGGCTTCCCCCACGCTCGTCTTCACACGCGCGTGGCCCCAGACGCTCATAATTCATCACCATCCATGGAAATCCATTGCCCTCTCCTCTACTACGTACCTTTTGCGTTATCCATTATTCTATCTACGCTATCAAATCTTCTACACCTAAAATCATAACTTCGTATCATAATTTTTGACTCACATGTACTTATAAAATTCAATTTTCTTAACTGTATTATCATAAATTTAATATATATCAAACATAATTAAGATCACAAAAATGCCACGTTTATTTTAAATACAGAAAATATGATATCCCCTTCCCTTCCCCTTCCTTAATAAATTCTCCAAAATATGTGGATATTCTCAAAACGCATGAAGGTTGACTCGACATGAACTTTACCTAATATTCCAAAAAAAAAAAAAGCGTATATTTCAAGTGCTTCAAGAGTTTTGAATAGAATAATACTTGGCTACTTAAATTTGTTTGTTGTTGATTTATAGAATTTCGTGTTTATAATTGAAACCGTTCATATCATAAATCACTCTGTAAATATCGTATTTGCAAAAAATCAATTAAAACTAAGGTCGTTTAGTCATTAAATTGTATAAACACAGATAAATGGAATTGGTAAAAATTCTACGAACTGTCTATGTATTTACTACAATAGATTAACTAAATAACCTTAGTTTTGATTCATGTTTTGTGTGGTGATCTTTACAGAATGTTAATAGTTGCAACGAGGACGTCGGTGGACCACATAGTGAAACGGACCTAAGCATGCTTCTATAATTTGTTTCTTGATAATTAAGGTAAATTTTCATCTCAAATTTCTTACACAATTCTATTTCTAAACTAAATTAGCAAGGGCTTTTATGTGCATGCAACTCTTATTTCCTATTGGTGATGGTGATGATGGAAAGAACTATAGCCCATGCTCAAAAAGCTTAGAATTGATATGACTCAGCTGATCAAGCCCAAACATTTGTGTTGCTTGTACAAGTGCATAGCGGAATAGGGGAAAAGCACAATGTCAATTTGGTATGACCAAAACCCTAATTTCTTCACTAATAAGAAGCATTCACCCATATGATATTGACCTAACTTGTTTATTGTTTAGTTAAAAAAAGTTGTGTCACAACTTCATGTCAAGTGTTAGTCAACTTCGAGCTGATGTATTTGTGTTGAGTTTGAGTACACCTCTAATCAGACATGATAGAAAAACGACAAGACGACATAGTTAAACTTTGAAGCATATGGTCCTAATTGGACAATTAGAGTTTACACTAAGCAAATGAGGAATATGGAAAAAGTACATAACAACATGACATGCAAATGGGCAGGCAAAGACTAACAAACAGATGATTAGCATGGAGCCCATGTGTTAATTATGATTAAGTGTGGGTTGTGACCAAGAACATACACTAATTAACGAAAACGAAAGGTCGAAAGGCCGAAAGGGCACTTAGTTAATGATGACGATTAGCATAATTAAAAAGGATTAGAACCACTAGTGAGGACTGTGGAGGGAATGACCCTTCTCAAAAATATGATCGCATCCAAACAGCATACAATGCTGGAAAGACACAAACACAGAATCAAACATGGTTGACCAAATAGAAATAAAAATGGTGGGAAGGGGGGGGCAAGGCAAGAAAGCAAGCCAGCATTACTTAGATTTTTTCTTGACCATGTTTTGGGTGACAGAAACTGTCGTCATTAGTAAAATCTGCTTTGATTAGTTCTGATGTTTTTGCTGCCAGCAAGCATCCCTAATCATTTCTCCATCATCTCTTACTTTCAAGTCATATATATATATATATATATATATATATATATGTGTGTGTATGTATGTATAAATATACACACACACACAGAGACTGTACAGTAATCAAGGTTTGTGTCCCGATTAGTCCAATCTAACTGGGGACATAAGCAGAACCCTAATATAATGTGTCTTCTTTTAGGTATCATTGTCTGCATAAAGCTGTTTAGGGTTTATACGCAATGCATGCTCAACAAATAAATAATAATTAACATAGTTCTCATTTTATATAAACAATACTCTACTTTAATGGAAATCAGAAATTAGACTAGACCACAATACGAGTTAGTTACAGTTAGAAATTAAATTGAACACAAATATTATACATTATACGTTCTCGTTAAGAATCTGTGCATATATATTTTTAACGATTTATTAACATATTTGATAATTTGAGGTCCAACTAAGAATATGTGCTCATACCTAAATGGGTCCACAAACCCATCAACTTTGACCCCTGAAAGCATGAAATGTTTTAATCAACTTGTTCTAAAGCTTTAATTTTGGTTTTTGTACATTGATGCCTGAACCTAAACAGAATAAGTGGGATCCAAATGATTATGATATTTAATTGAGTGTTAATGTGAAGCAAAGAAGAGGTTAATATAATTAAAAGCACTTTTAAGATCTTGCAGAGGCATCAGATAGATAGTGTAGGCCAGAGGGAAATTCATTAATTAATTAAGGTGGATTAGCTAAACACCTGAGCATCTTGATTAGCAAATACTTAATTTGTTCTGGAAGTCACTAAGTGGGCAATTTGCTTACGTAAGAGAATCTAACCTGAGGCCAAAATCTAAAAGAGCTTTTGCTCTTGTGATTTAGAGATATTTTGATGTAATTGTCGCATTTTACGCAATATTATATGTCATAATATATATTTTCTTATATTATTTATTCATGCGTGAATTAATAATATTATGCGACTTTGAGAAGTTGATAGTCAAAAGTTTCTCCTCGTTGTTTATCTGTATGTTTTTTGGTTGAATATTTTAATGTATGTTTTGTTGCACAGAATCGTTGAAGACTTTTTGGTTTTTGTTACTGAAAATTATGAACCGATTCTTTTCAATTGGTCTGGCTTTTTCTATACAACGTTGGACGATCCATTTATATGTGGGCCGTTGTATCTTGTAAGGCCCACTTGAATTGCCCTTGATGTCGTGGACATAAATTAGTTTGTAAAACAGTATTTCTGCTTTGAAAAAATTATTATGGAAACTTTTAACACAATAGAAGTGTTTTCAATTCCTTAATATTATAACACGTATATTAGTAAACATCGTGGGAGGAAAACCCTAAAAATTCACCACTCAATAACGAGGTTACAAATTTTTTTTCCTTCCAAAAATGAAAAAAATGATGCATGTCTCACTAAAGAAGTTTTTATTATTATTATTTTTTTATCTACACTAAGGAGGGGGGCGGGCTTAACCTCAAAATAGGTTAGCAATAACGTGGATCGAATTCACATTTGACGAGAATCGAACCATGTCTCATTAAAAGTTTTTTTTTTTTAATTTAATTTTATTTTTAACAAGCGATATTATCCACACTATCTACACTAAGGGGAAGGGGTGGGCCTAGCCTCATAATATGCTATCAATAATGTGGATTGAATTTGCATTTGGTGAGAATCAAACCTAATACCTCTCACTTACAAGTGAAGAGGAATACCACTAAACCGTAATACTAAGTGGTACAATTGGCAATATAGGAAGAGTCCAACTACTTATAAGCACATATAAAGTCTACTTTTTTCGATGTGAGATTCACTCTCAACACGTCCTCTCATGTGTGACAAATTTTTAAGTCTAGCATGTGGACAACATAGATTGGGTGGCGTGAAGCACGTGTGACCTGCTTTGATACCACAAATAAGTTGAGGCTCCACCATAAAACTAATTGGCAATATAGAAAAGACTAACTACTTGTAAGTACATGTAAGTCCCTCCCTTCCACGATGTGGAATTCATCCTCAACTACATAAATGGAAAATTATTTTTCTCTTTTTACAAACCTCTAGTTATACAACCGATCATACTTAACGGAATAAGGCTTTGTTGTCCTCCGTGTTTTTCTCTTTTTACAAACCTCTTATCTATATTTTTCTATTGATTCTTCTTTGATTTATCCCATCTAAAAACCAGAAATAAACAGTGTTATGCAAAGATAAAAAAAGGCCTGTGCGCTTATAAAATTGTGTGAGCGAAGTTTCCCTGCAAGAAATGCACGAGGACTTTTTTAGAGTTCCGATCACAATTCCCTTTGATCATCAGTAACTTTCATCCATGTAGAAAATTGTGTGACTTTTGTCTAATTTATATTTAACTTAGTTTTATTGCTGGACTACATATTGCACGCACCTACATCTTCATCGCCTACTTCTCTGTGAATCTCAAAAGGCCAAAATCTTCCAAAGAACGTAATTTACACGTCTTCCTCAAAGTCCATCAGAAAATCAGTTAAGTTCTCTGAATCGTCTACAGCTTCTTCCAAAGACATGCCGTCGTTCTTTTTCGGTTTATCCTGCAGGATTGAGAGAAAAAAATACTTAAGAAATACATTTACTTGAAACGGATAAGAAATGGTTAGCATGTAAATGCATTTGATGCAAGTTTAACCAGCTAGCGTTCGATAATCTTTTGCTGCTGTGCACAGAGATCCCAGGCCATCTACTACAATACAGGTACGTCATAAAACCCGACATTGAAATAATATCATATGGCAACCAGACATTTAGATAATGACATTTGGATATGTCAAACAACCAAAAGTTTTAATACGAAAACATGCCCCAAAACTGAGAAATGAGAATCACCTTTGACTTGGTAAGCTCAGGAGTAGTTTTCAAGACACTCCAGTTGCGTGTGATTTTCTCTCCTTGTTCATCAACCTCGGTTTCACTATCTTCTCCTTCATCCTATTATAAACAGTGTCAAATAAGATTTCAGTTTCATACATAACAACCATAACTGGATTACAAGTATGATGGATAACTACATTTAACCTGCATCGGTGTCGGTGTAAGAACACGCAATATGGAACTAATGTATCTGAAGCAATTAAACTTACATCTTCACCGATGTCAACTGCTTGTGCCATAGCTTCTTCTATATCAGGTGCCTGCAATATAAGAGTTAAACAAAGAACAGCTGGATTAGATGTTTTGCTTCCACACATTCTATTACGTTTCAAATCTTCCAATCAAATAAAGTTTTCGGCAATAAGCTACAATAAACATATTTTGACATTTGATTGCAGAAATGATCAGTGTTTATTATGTTGTCATTATATCATCGTTGTGTTGTTATGTCAGTCATGCTGTGTCATCAAGATATGATCAAACTGTTGTCGTTACTAAAAACTGATCATTTCTGCAAACCAAATGTCACAATATGTTTACTGTAGGTAGTTTCCCTAAAGTTTTGTACATTTACTTTAGGATTATAACCAGAATATGCGGCAGGTCTTTAACGAACAAGGGCAGGATCTCATATATAAGATGCTCCTTGCACTATAGGGGTTGAATACGATAATGGTTGTCACTAATTAGGAAAGGCATTGCCTGAACTCAGGATAGGTATATCATATCGATGCTGAACTTTTTATGAATGCATGCATGAGCCTTTGTTTGTCAGTACACTCTGCATGTGGAATCGTTGCACAGCGGAGAGGTGGCAAATCAACCCGTTGGGTTGCTAATGCTTAATGGGTAATCATTAAGACCCATTCAATTTGATTTCACCCCAATGGATGATTTGCCACCTCAGACAGCCCTTTAGTGGGAGTTTGCCACCCAGGCATTATGCAGTGAACCTATCTGTGGTGTTGAATTTTAGTCCAAATGGACAAAAAATGACACATTTAAAATCCATAGCATCACTCGAGGAGCTGACCCAAAGCTCAAAAGGAGAAGAGCAACCTCTGGAAAATTGATAACTCAACTTGGAGAAAGACTAATAAAGCTTCGTTTAACAATGGAGGTGGAATCGAGAGAGTATTTTCATATGATAACAAGAAATGGTTAACCGTGTGCACATTCTCTGTTATTCGAGTTTCTAGACAGATAGTTCATCAGACTAACTAAACTTTAGAGAGTCAATTGATTACCTCAAGCTCTTGAGTCTTCTCTTTTGACAGAATTTTCTCAAGCTCCTCCCTTGATATGATTTTTTTGTGCTGATTACAGAGCAGGAAAGTAAGAACGTAAGAAAAAAAATAATGATACAGCAGATGCTATAGAAATCCAGTAAGCCAAATAATAAAAAGAAAAAGGAAAAAAAAAGGGGAATGTGAAAAGTGCCGACCTCCTTCAGAAAAGACAGCATATCTGGTGTCGGTTCATGAAAATCTGCGCCTCTGTAATCAATCACTTCATCTGGATCTTGAATATAGTTCACAGTTGGGTAAACAGGATCTCCGCCCCATACTGCAAGGCCAAATAAATTAGTCACCAAACTAAACTGCATCATTAAACATGTTTAATGAAACTACAGTGTAACTGGTGAATAACAGATGACAAACTAAAGTACTGAATTAAAAATGTACAAGAATGCATCACTTATCCATTTAAGATAAAATGAATTAGAAACCTTTTTTAAATGAACTGAACTCTCTCAGGGGTTGAAATGATTAATAGTGATATAAAGAACGTAATTCATGATAATAATGCACAAAATTATCAGCTTTAGAGTGAGTACTTTGCTTTATTTGATCCTCTCGCATACGCATTGCTAAGGGGTCCCTACGTATACGGGTATCTGTCCCCATCATTATGCGATACTCTCGATCTGTTTGATGAGAAAACATTTCAATTAGTTGGGTTGTTTCATTTTCACCAGTCTCTTCATAATGTTTCTGAACAGCTTCTCGAGAAGTGTCCCTTTTCCACGCTTTTACCCATTCCGAATAGTATGCAAGTGGACCTGTTCTATCCAGTCTCTCTTGTTCCGCTTGAAGCCTACAAATTCAGCAGCAACTTGAAAATTCCATATAAGGAAAAAAAAAACTCCATAGAACTTTTAAGTGAATATTATGAGGTCACAAGGCAATCACTACATGTAAACAAACTAAGACAGAGAAGCAGGTGCAGGGAAAAGCCTAACCTAAATAAATCCTAACCTAAGACACAAACCACTCTAAGTTGACAATGCAAAGTCCCAAGAGAGACTTCCATAAGCAAAGGATTCGAAAACCAAGAGCTGAGCACTGGAACCATCCTTTCCTCTCTTTTAGTTTGATTAATGTTTCTCAAATCGTTATCACTCTCCTTTATAGTTAATACTGTCCGAAAGATGACAAAACCAATCATCAATATTCACCAGATCCTAGTTTTCTTTTGCTTCAGTTACATACATAATCCTATACTACATATATATGTCTGCCCATATAATATTATATTTGCATATACAGAAGATTCCTATAATATTCATCAATTATACCTTTCTTCCTTGAAAAGATGTCGTCTTGCTCTGTAAAGTGAAGTTTCCGTCAATGTTGGATTTTCACCATAAAGCTTGACCTGCCCAGTCTCTGCCATTGCTTTGAGAAAAACCTGAAGAAGTTGAAAGACAATATCAACGTGAAAGTCAAAGACCACTTTCCTTCTGATACTCCAGTTCCCCAGTTCGTTTATGAATTGATTACATGGGCGCTTTAACAACAAATGAGCGTATATTGATATCATCCATATATATAATACAAGCAGCATTGCTTTTTGTAACAACCTCATGTAAACAAGAATCAAACGTTGAAATCCAAAATGATATGCATGGTTCAAATCACCTCTACATAAAAAATTTGGCTTACAAATCCCTTGAATATGGCCCGTGAGCCTTAAATCATAATTTTCAAATTAAATACAACATTATCATATTTCTCCATTATATATACGAAAGCACTAACCGTTTCAGAATCGGGTCGTCTCCTTTGCCATCTGGACCAATTTTCTTTCTCTGGTTTTCTCCAGTTCCACCATAGCTCATCACTTGTGAGTGGCTCACCTAGTGGCTTCCTTGTTTCTGGATCAATAAAGGGATGAGGACGTCCGAGTTTCTTGTCCAGGTCAAATCCTGTTTCTTCTTCTTTTTCAGGTTCAGTCTGATACACAACATATTCAGATGGGGTATCTTTAGGATCCTCTAGTGCGTCCTCTGAAGTTTCTGGTTCCAGCAGTTCCACTGCCACTGTATCACTTGACTCTACACTTTGCTCAGTAGATTCACCGGCAGCAACTGATGTTTTATTCTTCCTCCTCCTACTTCCAGGATTTTTACCATAAGATGGTGATCCAACTGACTTACCAGTAGGCTCAGGAGCCCTGGCAGCCCTAACTCGACTAGCTGTGCCTTCAGGCCAATAATCCTGCCCTGGAATGCTGGCACGAGCACCAGATGCGGGTTCAAGCTGCCCAGATGTCGAGTCCATATAACTATCGTAGGGTGGACGCTCAATAGAGACCTCTTTGGAGGACTCATCATCCTTCTCACACCTTATACAAGGAAGTAAAGGTGCCCTCTTTGGCAATAGATTCGAGCCAACTCTAACTTGGAATAATCCAACTGGAAATGAACTTACAGTTGATGCCTGTACCATGCACATAAAATTATATATGACCAAATTAGCATGACGATAAATGGCTAAAAAAACCAATGAAGTGTCCTTTATATTACAAATCACCCATGTTTAATTACTAAAGAAATCATTTCACAGTGAAATAGAGATTGAGTATCGAAAGCCTAAAATTCAAGCAACACAATTAATAAAAATTTAAAGAAAAACAAGAAGAAATCCAAAATAACCGGAGAGGCGTAGACACAAACACATATATGTACATGTAAAATTGAATAAATTGAGAAGAATATAAACCTTGAAGTGATTGAAACATGGCTTCCCAGAAGCATGGCTCTGTGCTGAGACTACACCTATCAATCCCCTATCTGACAAAAGCACACCAAAAATTGTGAAAAAAAGGATACAAAAAAGTTTAGGGGGAGAGAAGGCTACCCCATCTCACGGCCAGCGGCCAGGCATACCACAAGCCGCTTTGAGGACTTAATACAAAATTATCTTCGTTATTAAATAAGAACAAATGAGCTCACCTTGATACAGCCAAGTTCCTGGTAGAGATGCCATTTTTCACTTCAACGCAGCATAAATATCACCAAAATCTGAAGAAAAAAAAACCAAACCAAACCAAACTTATTTGTTAAAAAAAAAAAAAAAAAAACCACTTTGGGTACCAAGCAAATTTACACTACCAACTGCTTTAATTGCAATGAAATCGAAAAGTTCTAATCTTGCACTACAAATCATTTTGTAACAAAAAAAAACAAGTGGGAAAAAAGGTACAACTGAAATGAACTGAACTGAACTTTGAGGGAATGAAATGCACCTTTATATTCCGAATTTTGAAAACTGGAGTTGGAGAGCCTGGTTCTACTGCTGGCTAGCGATTCGTTTCTGTAGAGACGAAGGTTTGAATTGGTGCTGGGGATTAAAGTTTGGAGCTTTCGGTTATGGGGTCACCCGCTCCAGAGTGAGAAGTGAAGACGGAGAGGGGGACTCTGAGAGGGTTTTGGAAAATTGGATAAGGGGCTTTGCCTTTATTTATTTAATTTTCTACTTTAAAATGGTCCAACATGACTTAATAAGAAAAATCTTCAAACAATATGATTTCATGTTACTTATCACGTCCGATAATTGTGATACAAAGTTTTTATCGTTCTGATATTTTTCTTTTGGATACGAAGACCTTCATCACGTCATTCGTAAAACATTTAAGTTTGAGATATTATAAATTTTAATGTTATTCTATTTACGCTAATTTCAATCAATTGTAGAGTTGTTTTAATATTTCAATTCAATTATACACGGTATTTCTCTCATCTTCTCTCCTCTCTTTGTGATTAAAATTAATACTATATTTAGATGATGAAATTTAAGATTACTAAGGATTTTAAAATGACGGAATTTTATTTCTAGAATTTGTGAATTTTCTTGTTTAATGAAATTGAATATGAAATTTGTTATTTTTAAACGCTCGATCATAAAAATTGGGAAATGACACATATTTGCATGGAATTCAAATTTAAGAATTAGATGTTCCAAATTCCAAGTTATTTTTTAAGCAGAAATTGAATCTAAACAAATAAAATAATGCAGATTAATTTATAATTCTAATTTTTATTTAAATTTCAAATTTATTTTCTTCGTTCAAACATCGGTAAGAGAACCGCTTTTTTTAATTAGTTAAAATTTTATTTAACAACAAACAATAGGTTGGAAGTTTGTTTAATTTGTTACAACAAAAGAGGAGCATGAAACCGTGACATCATGGTGTGGTGGTTAGTGACCGACCAACATCTCACGAAAACACTTGTTGAATCAATTTGTTAAATAAAAAAAACAGAAAAAAGAGGAAAATAAAAACCCAAAAGAAATGGGGAATGAAATCTACCGACCAACATTTCCCGTTTCAGTCAAATATCTTCTTAATTTCTCCCAATGCATTTTCCCATTTAACACAACATTCCCTCCCTACCTTCCCCCACCCCCTTCTGCTTCTCTGCTCTGCGATCTGCCAGTCTGCATAGGGTTTTTCTCGCCCATCTGCATTTCCATTGCGGGGTCTGTTCATCTGGGTCGAGATCGAACTGTTTGGAGAATGCCGGTGAGACTGTTGACATTTTAAGCTTTTCTGCCTTGAAATTTTTTATGGGTTTTCCACTTTTCCTGCATTGTGTTGCTGAATTGTGACGTTGATTGGATTCTTGAACTCGATCTCTCCGAACCCGTTGGGGGGTTCGAGTTCTCTCACTGTACGATGCTTTGTATTTCTTGCCATTGTTGATTTGGATTTGGTTTCTTCTTGAGGATTTGGAAAGCTTTGGTTTTGGAGTTTTTCTTGGGTTTGGAGCTGGAATTGGGTTTCTTTTTGATTGAAGAAATGGGTATTGGAGTTGGAGGAACTGTTTGGTGGTGGTTGTTGTTGTAGAGTATTTTGTAGTCTGTGTATTGGTTTCGTAAAGATGAAGAGGCTAAAAATTGAACCTTCAGTTGCGAGGAGGTTCAAATTGCAGCATTTGTTGTTTGGTATAGCGGCATTGTACTTGGTCTTCATATCCTTTAAGTTTCCCCAGTTTCTTGAGATAGCAAAGACGCTGAGTGGTGATGATGGTTATGATGGATTGGAACTGGTCGAAGATGTGGATTTGAGTAAACCGTTATTTAATTCTGTTTATAAGGACACGTTTCATCGCAAATTGGAAGACCAAAACCAAGATGCGCCTGTGAGGCCTAGGAAGGAACCTTTGGAAGAGAGTAAAGGTGGATCTAAGCCTATAAAGCCACTACAACATCAATATGGTCGGATCACTGGTGAGATTATGAGGCGAAGAAATAGAACTAATGAACTTTCGGTGCTTGAGAGGATGGCAGATGAGGCTTGGACATTGGGTTTAAGTGCTTGGGAAGAAGTGGGTAAACTTGATGGGAAGGAGATTGGAGAGAGTTCTATAATTGAGGGAAAACCTGAGTCATGTCCTTCATGGTTATCAATGAGTGGGGAAGAATTGGCAACAGGAGATAAGTTGATGTTTCTTCCTTGTGGGCTTGCTGCAGGTTCTTCAATTACGGTGGTGGGAACATCCCGTTATGCTCACGAGGAGTATGTGCCCCAGCTTGCAAAGTTGAGGAGGGGTGATGGAACAGTTATGGTCTCGCAGTTCATGGTTGAGTTGCAAGGGCTGAAGTCAGTAGATGGGGAAGACCCGCCAAAGATACTGCACTTGAATCCACGATTAAAAGGTGATTGGAGTAAGCAACCAGTCATTGAGCACAACACCTGTTACAGGATGCAATGGGGAACAGCTCAAAGGTGTGACGGCTTACCATCCAAGAGCAATGAAGACATGCTAGGTAAAAGTTTTCCATTGATTTAGAAGATAAAGTCCTTCCCTTGTATTTCTGCAGCCATGATATTTGTAAAAAGGCATGAATATTCATGAAAGTACAAAACTAAAGAAAAAAACATGAGTATACCTCTGTATGAATAATACTAATGCTGTTGATTCTGAAGATTATATATATAAACCTTTGTCTATACCTTTTGGGTTGTGACATAACTTTAATGCACATATGTGGCAGTTGATGGATATGGGAGATGTGAAAAGTGGATGCGGAATGGTATGGACTCAAAGGAGTCCAAGACCAAGACTACCTCATGGTTCAAACGATTCATAGGGCGTGAGCAGAAGCCAGAAGTAACCTGGCCATTTCCGTTTACAGAGGGTAGATTGTTTGTCCTGACCATACGTGCTGGTGTGGATGGATTCCATACTAGTGTTGGGGGCAGGCATGTCACTTCATTTCCATATCGGATGGTATGTCAGATAAATGAGTAACTTACTTATGTTGCTTATGCTTTGCCTCTGACATTGCACGGATGTGCTATGGCCATAGTTATGATTAATGATCATATCTGTTCTTAAGCATCTGGTTTTGTCATTTCAGTTTTATTTCTTGTATTGGTTTCCTATTCCTTCCCGTCAATAGCGGTGCACTTTTTTCTAATTATTTTTATGCTTTAACTTTAGGGTTTTACACTTCAAGATGCAACTGGATTAGCAATTAAAGGAGATGTTGATGTTCACTCTGTTTATGCTACTTCTCTTCCCGCTTCTCATCCAAGTTTCTCACCTCAAAGAGTACTGGAGATGGCAGAGAAGTGGAAAGCTCGTCCTTTACCAAAGAGACCTTTTCAGCTGTTTATTGGGGTTCTTTCTGCTACAAATCACTTTGCAGAGCGCATGGCAGTGAGAAAAACTTGGATGCAATCATCAGCAATCAAGTCCTCCAATGTAGTAGTCCGTTTCTTTGTTGCATTGGTAAGTTTATTGCTTTTAACTATTCAATAATTGGTTTTGTATTAAGAGTTGAGCAGTCAGGTCCCATTTATAAGGCATTTTTACAAGATTATGTCCTTTCTATTGCCAGAACAAAAGAAATCCTCTCCATTTATAAGGCTGGAGAACAAATATTACACGAGTCCTTTTTTCTTTAAAAGTATAACGTCCTTGAGTATTTTTATCTCATCATGCATGAGAAGATATAGGTGTGGCTCTAATTGGTCAAAAGTGTGCGATTCAGTCTTCCAAGCTTTCTGTTTGTTATCTATTTTGAAGTTCTAGCTCCAATTGTAAACCTCTGTTTATGCTTGTAACTAATTTATCTGCTCCTTTCAAGCTTGGATTTTGTTTGTGTTAAAAAGATTCTTTGACTGAAAGAGAAAGAAATTCTGGATTGGTTTTGTTTCCCTTTCATAACGTCAGACAGGCCAGATTAATGTCTATATTTTATTGCGTAGATGCTGATGTAGATATGTGTTTGAATTGTATGGGCTCAATTACCTGATATGGAATGTACATAGTAAAGTTGATTGGATGAAAGAAAACTACTTGTTCTAAATGGAATGAGTTGATTCAAATTTTATACCTGGATCATTTTTCAATATTTATTTTAGAAAAAAAAAGTGAATTGTTCCTACAGGCACTGGGCAGTGATAGCATGACCCACCCTTCAGGGGGAATTGGCTTGAATTTTAGCCTTAGGGTTGTAACCTTTGAATTTGCCTAGCAATAAAAAAGTAACGAATTTGAATTACGGCACTCAGTGACTTGTAGATTGATGAGTTTCAATCTTATTTTGAAACTGTTTCTGTTTTATATGAATCTGTTCCTTCAACATTTGGTTTTGCTAATTATTAAGTTTTGCAGAATCCAAGGAAGGAGGTAAATCAAATGCTGAAGAAAGAGGCTGCTTACTTTGGTGATATTGTTATTTTGCCCTTTATGGATCGATACGAGCTTGTTGTTCTGAAAACCATTTCTATTTGTGAGTTTGGGGTGAGTTCAGTTTATTCTCCAGTATTTCGTCGTTCAGTATACATATTACATATATATTGTTATAAATAAAAAAAGGTTATGTATCTGTAATTTAGTAAACCATTCAACTGGCCTATTTTGAGTTTGTATTCATTGTATTTAAAAGCTTTAACATCTTGATGCAGTCTCAGAACGTGACAGCTGCATACATCATGAAATGTGACGATGACACATTTGTTAGAGTGGACACTGTCTTAAAGGAAATTGTGGGCATCTCTTCTAAAAAATCCCTTTATATGGGCAATCTTAACCTCTTGCATCGCCCTCTCAGAAGTGGAAAATGGGCTGTGACCTATGAGGTATGCAAGTTTGCGTGCATCTCTACTTAGTTCTCAAGTCACCCAGTTATCTGCTTTTGTTTAAGAGTTGCATTTGATAAGCTGTCTTGTGGGTTTTTGGAGTGTCATGAATGATCCATCCTGTTTAGTAGGAGCTTCTTTTCTTAATCGTATATTCTGAAAATTGGATATAGTGGTTGGACCCAAGTCAATTGCAGCTCCATGGTTCCAATAGAATCATATTGAATGGACAAGAAATAATTTCCATGCATAGGGCTCCTTCCCTACTGTTGTCGCTGTTATCTAATTGTAATTCATTTTTAGTTTTCCCCTGAGAGGATTAAAAGTTTTCAAAGAGGATGGACGTTAATCCCTTTATGTTTGTATTTTTTCTTCTACTCTTCTTTCTCTCTCCCTCTGAAGCATTATTGTCTATTGTGACAGGAGTGGCCGGAAGAAGTTTATCCTCCATATGCCAATGGCCCTGGATATGTAATTTCCATTGATATTGCTAAGTTCATCATTTCTCAGCATGTTAGTCATAGGCTAAGGGTAAGTTACTAATTGTCTAACTTATTACGTGCCTCTGTTCGGAGGATGATTTCTTTCGTTTTCCTTCAGTATCTGTTCAAAATTAATATGCGTTGGCCAAAAGAAAAGCTATAACATATGTGGTTGCTGAAAGACGTGTTTGGTTGCAGCTTTTCAAGATGGAAGATGTGAGCATGGGAATGTGGGTTGAGCAATTCAACAGCACCACATCAATTGTCCAATACTCCCATAACTGGAAGTTTTGTCAGTACGGGTGCATGGAGAACTACTTCACCGCACATTACCAATCGCCAAGGCAAATGATCTGTCTTTGGGACAAGTTGGCTAGAGGTCAAGCTCAATGCTGTAACTTCAGATGACACCGAGCCATCTAATTTACACAAGTAGATTGCAGCACTCTTCACCCTTCTTTCTGGTATCCTCACCCTCACGCTTGTGCCGGTTTTTATCTACTAGTTTCAATTGAAAGTAGAAGCTCCTAACGATGAATCGCGAGAAATGATTTTTGTCAGAAAATGAATCATCGAGGAGTAGTATAGATTGTGTTGTAAAATGGGGCTGATTGACAAATTCTCCCTTGTACCACTAGATTGTACATTATGCTCAAAATCTTGAGATTTAACAAAAGACGTAGAATGTCTTATCCATTTGTCGTTGAGCAAAATTGCACCTCCCATCTCGATCATAAAACTAGTAGTCACCATATACCATGGCATCATATGCAGCATTTCGCTTCGATGTGAACAGATTTTGCATTCGAATTTTGAGTAACATTGTGTTTCAAATACTTATTTTTATCAAATCAACATGTGAAGTTTTTTTGTTGAGATAAAGTGGATTTCAAATAAGGAAAATGTGTTTTTCTTTTTCCACCATATTTTTTCTTTATACAAATTTTGTTCTCTTCAAATTCAGTGTATATAAAACGTGCCAAATTTTGCTACTTAACATTATGGTTGTAAGTGGGAAATTTTAAGTTTGACCTCGTGATTGGCGAGTTCGATATCAATTTATTATGAATGACCAATTCTACAGTACACCGGTGTATTTGATGCACTCTATGGATGGCTAGATAGAAATGTTTAAATTAAATACAAAAATCCAAACATCCACCAAAACAATGCATCTCATCCACGGGTGCATTTTAGAACTCTCGAATAGAATATCGTTGTGTATTTATATTAAAAAAGCATTCCAAGGTAACGGGACAAAAAAATCAACCACTGTGTAACTAGGTCAAGCTTTAGTTTTGGTGCGGAAATTAATCTCCGCCAGGGGAGAAAGTCTTTTGCCTTCAACTATCAAAATATAAATTGGTGCCCGAAAGCGAAGCCATGCAAAGCACAAGCAATCTAGAACAACGTTCCCAAAAACATGGAGGAAAACCAAAGAAGCATTGAAAATATTGTGTCAGCTAGGAGTTTGATGAATTTCATTCCCCTCCAAATGACTCTAGAAGCTGCCATTGAGCTAAATGTCTTCAGCATCATTGCCAAATCAGGCCCTACAGGATCTCATCTCACTGCAAAAGAAATCGCTTCCCAAATTCCGACTTCGAATCCGAATTCAGCCCGGAATTTGGACAGAATACTAAGAATGCTGGCCGTCCATTCCCTCCTCTCGACCTCTCTAAAACCGTCTGCGGACAATGAGGCATTGCAAGACAGGGCTTATGGCCTCACAAAGGAGACACTTTGCTTGGTGCCGGATGAAAATGGAGTCTCATTAGCTCCATTGATTAGTTTCAACTGTGAGCTTGACATTGTGAAGAGCCTTTCCATGCTCAAGGATTCCGTGCTCGAACCGGAGATTGTGCCCTTCCACAAGGCTCATGGAACCACCATATTTGAGTACATGTCCACGAAAGCTGAGCTGAGCCAGTTGTTTAATAAGTCCATGGCAGAGAGTTCTAACCTAAATTTTGATGAGGTGTTGAAGGTTTATAAGGGTTTTGAAGAGGTGAAAGAGTTGATGGATGTTGGAGGTGGAATTGGAAAAACCATTTGGAAAGTAGTTTCCAAGTATCCCCACATCCATGGAATTAACTTCGATTTGCCTAATGTTGTTGCTCAAGCTCCTCCTTACCAAGGTTAGTAACTTAGTATCGTCAATTAATTAGAAAATAGATTTTATAATCTGGTCTTTTTTTTTTTTTTCTTCACTTGTTTAAAGGAAGAAGATTACACTCAATTATGGATGAGAACGTCTTGAGTAGTGTCAGGAGGGTCCTCAAACCATAATAGATCTTTGTCAATACTAAACTTGACTTTAATATGACATATGTATCACACATAAAATTTCCTCCTTTATTCCTTATAGATTAATAATGAAACTAAAAGATTAGAAGGCAGTCGGTTTATTTTTTTTTATATACAAACATTGAGTCTCGCTTGCAATAATAAATAATGTTAACAACTTGAATTAAAAGCCTCTTACTTTGGAAAAAAAGAAAGAAAAGAAAAGAAAAGAGTTATAAGCCTCTTGCCGAATACGATTATTTAGTTGTTATCATCATCTCATGTACACTTCTTAGTATTAATCAATTTGACCCCTTATTTGGTTATATAAATCATTATAAATACATGCAGGTGTGAATCATATCGGTGGAAATATGTTTGAGACCATACCAAATGCACAATCAATTATGCTGAAGGTATGCATGGTTTGCTTCTAGCTTGTACTCGTTTTAATTGTTCTTTTTTTTTTTTCCCATGAATTATTGAAAATTAATTTATCATCAACCCTGCTATAATCTTATACATGGTTTTCAGTGGGTGCTCCACAACTGGGAAGACGACCGGTGCAAGAAATTATTGAAAAGCTGTTGGGAGGCATTACCAAAAAATGGGAAGGTGATAGTTGTGGAATTTACAATTCCAGAAGTATTGGAGAATACTAAAGCAGTGCTGAACATAGTAACGTTGGACATCTCAATGATGGCATTGCCTGGTGGTAGAGAAAGAACAACTGCTGAATTTGATAACTTAGCAAAATCTGTGGGTTTTGTGGAAACAACGATTTTTCCAATCGCACAGGGGATTTGTGTTATGGAATTTCTCAAGAGGGAAGAAGCATGATACAAATAGTAAACAAAACAATGCGTCTTGGTTTATATTTTTTTATTCTGCAGTAGTCTATTATCTTCAGGTACATTAATTGTTACTGTATCTATTTTTCTAATCACGTGCACGATCTAGTTTTGAAATGAGCAGAAGATTAGTTTATAAAAACTAATGAAAATGATTTGAAAACTTTGAGTTTTAATAATAAGGACAAAATAAAGGGTAAAGTGAATAGTTCCATGATTGACTTTTTAACGTAAAAATGTGGTTTTTCATTAAAATGAACAGTACCGAAAGTTTTTCGTTAAAGTTCCCTAGTTTATATCTTTTTTTTTAATTCTTTTATCTGAAAACTGTTGCTATATACAAAATACTAATTAAATACACATTATTCAATCTATAATATATATAGAACCCATTAAAACATGACCCTTTTTAATAGATAATACTCGAGTACTACTCACATTTTAATTTTGTGCAATGATATTTTAACACATGTTTAATTGTTATAAAAAGAGTAAATTATAGCAATGATCTCTTAACTTTAACTCAATTGAAGCAATGGTCCATCAACTAAAAATCAATTACCATTGGTCTCTCAACTCGTCAAAACGTGTAGTTATGGTCACTCAACTAAAAATTCATTACCATTAGTCCAACTTTAATTCAACTGGAGAAATGGTCCCTCAACTTTAACCCAATTGTAGCAATAGTCTTTCCAACATAATTCATTTTGACAAAATTCTAACGAAGTTGACGAAAATGACCGTAGCTACATTTTTTCATGAGTTGAGGGACCCTAATTGTAGCAATAGTCCTTCCAATATAGCTTATTTTGACAAAATTTTAACGAAGTTGATGAAAAGAACCATAGCTACACATTTTGATGAGTTGAGGGACCAATGGTAATAGATTTTTAGTTGAGGGACCATTGCTCCAATTTACTCTTATAAAAAATAATGGACATGTTATTAATTTTTCTTTGGGATTAATTAAAAAGAAAAACGTGCCATTTTTTTATTGAGCCAAATCAAAAAGTGAGTATTCATTGATAATACCTAAGTATTTTCCTTTTCAATAAACAAAATTTCTACTCAAACTAAATTAAGGAGTGGAAAGATAATTTGAATCTGAAACACAATAAGTTAAACAGACAAATCATAATCACTGCAATAATCCACCATTCATGCCTTGCATTAGACATGCCCTAATCTATAATTCTTTAAAATCTTCAACGCTGGTGACAACCTTTCATTTCGTGGCTACCTCTAGCTAGTCCAATGCCCACTTGAATTCGTTGATATATATTAATTAGGGATGTGTAGTCCATGAATTTGCCAAATATTACACGAAATGTTGGTGAATTTGCTAAAAGTCGTGGCTAGTTACACGAAATTAAGGGTGATAAATATACCCCTTACTAATGGTCTTACATGTGGGGGTCCTTAATTTCTTCTCCCTTACTAATGCTCTAACGGTATTCTACCTTCAACATTCCATGGACAATGTTTGAGAGTTTCCATCCATTCCTTCCAATTTGTCTTGAGTTTGGTGGGTATTTTTTGTCAAAGAGTTTGAGACGAAGACTTGGAAAGAGACTTTAAGGAAAGATATGGAGTACTTGGAACTAACAAAAGATATATCGCAAAACCGAGCGCTGTGATGTTCTATAATCCATATAGTCGACCTCGATTACCTAGTGAGATAAGACTTGATTGTTGTTGTTGTAAAGAGTTTGGTGAGTAATCTACCTAAAAACCTACTATTCTTGGAGGCCATTTATGGTTAGGCGCCCCTTAGCTAAACCCAGCTGGCTAGCTAGACACGCTCACCCACTTTTTTCCGTTCAAAACGACGTGTATCATGCATGCAAGTGTATCTGTGTATATAGAGAACTGATGCTCGGAGCCAAAATAAACAAGGCAATCCAACAAACTAAAATTGACTGAGAGCTTGAAAAATCCAAAAAAAAAAAAAAGATGGAAAGCCAGGGATTAAGTTTAGAAAATTACATCTCAGCTTTGGGTTTGACAAATTCCATCTGCAATCAAATGGTTCTAAGAGCCGCAGTTGACCTAAATGTCTTCAATATCCTTTCCAACTCAGGGCCTGGAGCTCATCTTACTGTGGAGGAAATCGCTTCTCGAATTCTGACTGCAAATCATCCAAATGCAATTTTGAGTTTGGAGAGAATGCTAAGATTTCTGAGTGTCAATTCCCTCCTATCTACATCTCTAAGACCATGCCCAAATGATAAATCCAAGCAAGAAAGGACTATGCCCTAACAAAGGACACACTTTGTTTAGTGTCCAATGAGAGTGGAGTTTCTCTAGCCCCAATACTAAAGCTGTCATCTGAAATGGCCACTGTGAAGAGCTTGTACATGCTCAAGCACTGCGTGCTTGAAGAGGGGTGCGATACTTTCTACAAGGCCCACGGAGAGACTACGTTCGAGCATATGTCGAAGAGACCTGAGCTTGGTCGATTGTTCAGTGAGGCTATGACCGCTTACTCTGCTATATGTTTTGATCAAAAGGTATTCACTGACTACAGAGGTTTTGAAGAGGTTACAGAGCTGATGAACGTAGGAGGTGGCGTGGGTAATTCTCTTGCGAAAATAGTATCTAAATATCCCTACATCCATGGTATTAACTTTGATTTGCCTGATGCTATTGCCCGTGCTCCTAAATATCAAGGTTAGAATATCCAAAGAGTACTGAAAACTGAAAACCAATTGAAAATTAACAAAAGTGGTTTTCGGTTTTTGGTTTTCAAAATTTGGCTTGATTTAAGTTCTCTATTTTCATTTTTTCAAAAAGTGAAAACAGTTACGATACAAATTTTTGGAAAAAAAACAAAAATTGAAATAGAAAACTGAAAACTAAAACAAAAATATAAAGAATTGGCTAAAGCTGAAATACTTAAACAAATAGCCTTTAACTCAGCTCACACACTTTCTTATTTGAATTATGTTCCAAATGCAACAGCTTCAGATCCTATTTAACTATTAGTTGGCTCACGTTCTTTACTGATTTCATTTAGGTGTGAAGCATGTTGCGGGAAATATGTTTGAGTCAATACCACATGCCCAGTCGATAATGATGAAGGTTCGGTTTTGCTTTTAGTATTTATCGAAGAAAATGTTAGCGGGATTACATTTTACCATCTCTTTAATAGAGATGACCTCTGTTCATATTAAAAAAGTAGTATGATGTGGTGGTCGTCTCCTTAGCATTACTCTTCATCAAAACCTACTTCATGCATGTTCACAATATGAAAATTTGATTTACCCTTGTGCTTTGCAGTGGGTACTTCATAACTGGGCTGATGACGTGTGCATTAAGTTGCTGAAAAACTGTTGGAATGCGTTACCGGAAACTGGGAAGGTAATAGTTGTGGAATTTGTAGTACCTGAAGTACTGGAAAATACACCAGAAACAAGGAACAAACTCGCACTAGACATGGCGATGATGGCCCTTTTTCCTGGGGGCAAGGAGCGAACAGCAGTTGAATTTGATAACCTAGCAAAATCTGCAGGTTTTGTTGGAACAAAGCTTTTTCCAATTTCATATGGATATCATGCGATTGAGTTTATCAAGGGTAAACCATTCTAAAAGTAGTGTGCATCTGTGTGTGTGTGTGTATACACCACATCTCTTTCCTTTATAATGTGCTAGATCTCGGGTTTCCTTGGTCCTAAAATAAACTCTTGTACTACAAAAAAAATTATGAAACTGATAATCAAATAATAGTTTTTTTTTACATATTTCGTTTATGTCATAGAATTATTCTGTAATTTAAGATTTCTCCCGAGTAAGGGCACCAGGTGTCATTATTTGAATCATGTGTTCGACGAACACACTCAATGGTCGCTTTGAAAAATCTGGGAAGTGAAAAGAGTAATTAGATCAAGTTAATAGCTACTAAGAAATAGTAAGTACAATAATCAACTCCAAACTACAAGAAAGCAAGGAAGCAGGGGTGTTTTTGTGTGCGCGCGTAGGATTTAGGTGGTTGGGATTGGATCTACTGACTGTCGAATTTGTCCAATTGCTGGGAAAGCTATATATAGCATTTTATTAAACCTCTGTAGTACGAGAAAAATTTATTAATATAAAAAATACAAGTTACGCTTAGTTAGAAAGAACAAAAATCTTACCTCTCATGAAATTAGAAACGAAGAGGGAACAAAAACTTGATTCTTCTTGAAACTTGAAGAAAATAAATACTAAGAAAAGAGGGGAACAAGGGACCAAAACTCCTCTAATACATGACTTAGAAGTCACTGCAGCCAAGCGACCATCAACAAATAAAAAAATACAAAAAAAAAAAAACTACTTTAACGATAAAAAGGAAGTACAATGTAGTTTCTTCTGTATGGAATTTGATCCTCTCCTAAGCAAATGTTCGGGATCCTCATGACTCATGAATACGGACTATTAGATTTTGATTAAAAACTACAATTATTATAACTTTTAAAGGGTTGTTTGTTTGTAATCGTTGAATTTTGATCCAACAATCTATGTTGGTTGGTCATGAGGATCTCGAGCATTTGCTGAGGAGAGGATCCAATTCCCTTCTATATAATGCATCTGCATAATCAGGTATCGGTCCCACCACGTACAACAACTAAAATAGTATCCCGCTTTTCTTGTGTCTTACTGGTGTGTCATCATTTGAGCCGCAGAGAATAGGACTGCAATGCATTATTGAAAGAGCTTACTAGAATGGAACCCCACTTTTCTTGTATTTTACGAGAAATTTTTTAGTATGTTTGAAACATAAGATGATACGTTACGTGTTATACTAACATGTGATATTTGTGTTAAAAGTTAATAACATAAAATATAAATTTTTTTTCTACTTATATAATAACACGTGATATACTATTTATATTTCTAATAAAATGAGAAACCTCTCGTGTTTCGCAGGTAGTTTTCATTGATTTTTGTGGGATCGATAATTGGAAAGCTTTCCAGTCTGCTTGCTTATCAACCAAAGAAGCAATCATTGTTTTCATATTGAATCATAACGTACAATAATTCAGCTAATTGTATTAAGTACAGTTGCTCGCATGCATGCAAGCATAATTGAGTTTAACTGAATTGAAGAGTTTGATGGATCCAACCGTAACAATATAGATGAATCGTCGACCACTCACATAATTAACATATTGTAAAGAGAGTTCTAACGCAAAGTTCGCGATACTGTTTATTTTAACGAAAAATCACATTTTTACATTAAAAAGTCAATCTTAGTACTATTCACTTTACTTTTTATTTTATCCTTATCATTAAAACTCAAAATTTTTAAATCCTTTTCATTAATTTACCTTATTGTAAAACATGTGAGTGACATACGACTTTCATATGTAACTACGGTTGGAAATTGGTCCTTATAATATTTACTATTTTCAACACAAACTAGGTAAAACTTGCCACATCGATACGTGGGTGGAACTCCATCAGTGCAGTCCTTCTAATACTATACAACTGTCCTTCCCAACCTCAATCCTGCTCCCACGTGTAACGGCCCCACGAGTCTCCTGTGCACCGCGTGGCATCAAATCATAAGCTTTAAGCCCTGCAAAAACCGACAAAACGAATACGCGAAAACAACACTGACTCGTATCGGACAAAAGCAGAAATAAATCAAATTATCCGAAACTGGGTCCCTCCACGTCAGTTGGGACCTTTGTAACGGATTGCGTTACGAACGCGCAACGGTCAAAAGTCACGTACACTGTTTGTCGGCAGAATACTTGTGTTGACACGTGTTGGCTGGCATTTAAGACGACTGGTTTGCCTTTGAGGAGGAATACTGAGGTCAGAAGTCACCTAATTTAAAGCCGTAACTTTCGTCAAATGACAGCTTTAAGACCTATTTTTTTTTTTTTTTTAAACGATCGATATCATCTACATTAAATGATGAATTTAGCTTCATAATAAGTTAGTAATAATTTAATTTAAATTCGTATTTGATGAGAATTAAGCCTAAAACTTTTAATTTACAAGTGAAAAAAATTCCACTAAATAATAATATTAAGCGGCTAAAAACGAAATTTTAGAGACCCAAACTTTGAACAGAAACTTTCGATATCTGCAAGACCTGGATAAATTGACAAAATAAAAATATTTAAATTATTATTATTATTGTTTTATTGTAAAAAAAAGATAGAATTTTATTAAATTATTGGAAAAGAAGATCTTGAATCTCATATATCGACCCTGTCAAATAGAGGTACGACCAATTTTGTGGACACTCCAAAGTAGGGCTTAAAAAAAAAAAGAGAAAATTAGAATTACATGCCTCATTTTAGACTTTTGTAGACTAAACATTGGAAAAGAAGATCTTGAATCTCATATATCGACCCTGTCAAATAGAGGTACGGCCGATTTTGTGGACACTCCAAAGTAGGGCTTAAAAAAAAAAGAAGAGAAAATTAGAATTAGATGCCTCATTTTAGACTTTTGTAGACTAAACATTTATGTTTTTTCAGTTTTTGATTAAGCTTTTGAAATGTTTGATTAAGATACTCAGACTTGAACTACTTCAAATTAATTGAAATTAATTTACATTTAAATATCTGTTATATATTTTAAATAATTTCAAGTATATTTAAATCTAAAAATTTAAAATTTTCGAATCTAAATGTACACCCACGCCAAATGGAAAACGTACCAACATTATATCAAAACGTCCAAAAAAAAAAAAAAAACAAAAAAAAGTAACCCGACAGAATCATATTGAAACCCGACATATAAAAAGATAAAAACAAACCGCACCGATATTATCTTGTGGACACTCCAAAGCAGGGCTGAAAAAAAAAAAAAAAAAACAATAAAAGGAACCCGACCGAGTCATATCGAAATCCCACTATTAAAAAAAAAAAAAAAAAAAAAATCGAACCGATATTATCGAATTATTTGGTAACTGAAATTAAACATTCTTGAAACATCGGTATTGAAATTAGGATCACCGACGTAAGTTCGGTGACATCGACGGAAGTGAATATAATAAAAAATATACATACATGAAATTAGGAATTTTGAAAAGAAATGAGGGTTCCCCTCCCCCAAAACAAAGAGTAGAATATTATTAGATACAAATTGAAATGTTTATATCATGTGTCAGCGTATTAAACAACTATTTTGGTTCAAAACAATCCCACCTATGATATCTCTCCACATGCGTGACGTGAGTTGCCACCAAACGCGAAGCTCCATTACAAGAGCGAGGGGTGAAAAGAAATTCAACTAAACTTTGATGATTTTGAATTGGAATTATGGTTTTCGACTTGGGGATTTTGAGATTGAAGTAGGTTTTCGAATTGCTGTTGAATTTTAGAATTTAAGGGTTTAAGAATTTGATAGTCGATGTCATTTCTTGTTTGCAGAGGCTGTTCTCAAATTTGAAACCTCATGCAATTTGAAGCATTTTGAAACCTCCTGCAATTTCTCCTTCTTATTTTTCAATGGGACCCTAAAAATTCTATACTTTTCTTGCATTCCTCCTCTTCTCACATTGTTATTTTCTTTAGAGTTACTAATACCAAGTTAGTATATATAAGAAAAAAAAAAAAAAAAGAGCTATTTGACACAATTTAATCCCAAAACCTATATGATTCAAATGAACCCAAAAGATAAATGTCCAAAGACTATTTGACATAATGCAATCGTAGAAATGGGTGTTAGTGGTGGAAGGGGTACATGTTTTCCTTAATACGAAAGACTTCAAATACCAATTATGGGTTTAACTTTGATTAAAAAAATCTCACAAATATAACTGTTTGATGCCAATACAGAAAGCGGTATAATTTTCTTCCCTTCTAATCTCTCTTCCTTTCTCTTTTTCTATTTAAATGTTACGATTAAGACACATTAACATCTTACTTTGAATTATTTACATAGAAAAAAACAACAAAAGAGTATAAGGGAATGAAAGAGAAAGAGATGATAAAAGAAAGAGTAAAGAATCCACCCACACACAAAAAGAAACAGAATCACAAAAGATTGTTTTTTAAGTCGAAAAAGCACTTGACCGACCTCACTCACCAAACACTATCTTTAATCCATAATATGAAAAGTCACGTTGAAAGGGCAGCCATTTCCGCTGCATTACCCACGTACTATTCTTCTTTCGTAAATGATTTCGACTCTCATTGCCGACGAATTTTATATCTAATTATGATTATTTATTCAGTAATTTA
Organism: Pyrus communis; assembly: GCF_041283825.1. NCBI lineage: Eukaryota > Viridiplantae > Streptophyta > Magnoliopsida > Rosales > Rosaceae > Pyrus > Pyrus communis. The sequence goes on along the minus strand of NC_142574.1, from coordinate 28,055,608 downwards.
GTTAAAATCTCAACCCAAATGTCTTTCCACAATTTTTTTTTGTTTGTTTTTGTTTTAAAAAAGATAATGAAAGGCCCTAAAGTTTAAAATGATAAGGAAAATACTTTGCTGATTACTTTTACAATGTAAGTCGCGTAAGTATACGCGTTACGGTTAAGTGATATTTCTGTTGAGAGTATGAATCTTACATTGGAGATAAGAGGGACCTTGCATGTGCTTATAAGTAATCGAGTTACTCTTTATATTGCCAATTCGTTTTACGGTGGAACCTCAACTTTCTTCAATTCATTTTCATGTGAAAGTGAGAGGTCTTAGGTTCAATTTTTGCTATAGATAAATTTGAGCTAATTTTTTCATACCTAAATCATTGTGAAGTTGAGTTCATACACTTACTCTTTAGAGTAAATAATATTTTATGTTTTTGTAAGTATGTGTTAATTTGTGATTTACAATGCATGTGAAATACCTCTGCAAACCAAAATTCTAATATGCTTATGTGTATAGCATAATGAAAAAAAATTATCTTATACCTCATCTTTTAATTAATTTCTCAATTCATGCTGACAAGAGAGTGGCTTTACGCTTGCCACGTCAGTAGTTTAACGATCAAAATGATGAATTTTCTAATAAATGTATGACATTAAAACGAAAAGCTCTATACAAAACATCGATATCAATACGTAATTGTAACTATCATTTTTTTTTTTTTTTTTGGAAATACAGAGTCTCCCAATCTCTTATAATAAAAAGTAATTACTCCACATAATTAAAAACATGTACAATGTAATTTTTGTTTGTCCATATGATACCGACTATCCATTATTTAAATTAATATGTGTCGATATCATTGCGATCAACAAATTATATCCGTGTAAACATAATTAATGGTACGTGAACCGTTTCACACATAAAGTTTTTAATATATTTTAAGGCTCAGATGCAGCCACACTAATTTAACGGAATTTTATAGTCTGATTGTGATGCATTCTATTCCTACTTTTGTCATTTCAACTAAAACACTTCAATTCCTTGTCCCTCAAAAATATAAGAGGTGCATTTTTCTCGTCATTCTCAAGTGATAATAATATTTATTATTTTATTTATTATAATTAAATGAGTTTAAATTTTAAGGTTTGTGTTTATTTACTAAATATATCTCAAAATTTAAACTCATCTAATAGTAATAAATAGATTGATGAGTATAATCATTTTTAACAAAAATATTCCCAACATAAAAGTACCAACTAATTAAAGGGCCCACAACTTGCCAATCATGCTTTAAGATATTTTCATTTCTTCTCATTGATATAGGTTTGGCGACAGATTTTTCAATGTGATTGAAATACGGAGTGATATATTACGTGTTATTATATAATTAGTAAGATATATGTGTTAAAAAATTAATAACTTAAAAGGTAAAATTTCTCACAATTTATATAAAAATACATAATATACTACTCGTGTTCCGGTAACATTGAAAAATTTATATGGTTTGGCATTTGCATTGCCTTTCATGGACTGTAACTTCACAACTACCAAAAGCAATCAACCTTCCTTGCTTTAATTCTCTCCCTCCCCCTCCTCCTCCAACGGTTACTTTCCCCTTCCTCCAATTTAATGTCCCTCTAACGCGTCTCTCTCTCTCTAACACTCCATTTTCTCTCGTTTTATTTCCATTCCTATCTGATTTTCTATTGCTTATGTGCATGTTCTCTCACTAGAACTTTCACTCCAAACTGCTTAGAGAGAGAAAAAGCTTGAATCTTTGGCAATTTAGAGAAAACCCCAGATGGATCTCAGTTCGTTCTTGACGTCCTTGGGGACTTCCTTCCTCATATTTGTGGTTCTGATGTTTTTGTTCGCATGGCTTTCGAGAAAGCCTGGGAACACTGTGGTTTACTATCCGAATCGGATCTTGAGAGGGTTGGATCCGTGGGAGGGCGGGTCCATGACCCGGAACCCGTTTGCTTGGATCAAAGAGGCTATGTATTCCACCGAGCAGGAAATTATTTCCATGTCAGGGGTCGACACTGCTGTGTACTTTGTGTTCTTGAGCACTGGTGTGTTTGTCTCTCTGCCATTTTAACCGTTTGACAGTTTTCGAATTTACTTTTTGTCTCCTTTACTTTTACCGTGATACTGTTTCTGGGTTTTGTTCCGTTTGCTCAAAAGTTTGAAATTGCTGCTGCTTTGTGGTTGTTTTTGTTGGATGGACTAATTTAGAAGTTTTCTCTCAGATTTCTAACTTTTTTACTGCTGTAAATTTGGATAGATGAAGTTTGTTTGATGAATTTGGTAAAGTTAAATTTCTTTCTGGCTTTGAGATGTGAGATCTGGAACTCTTAGAATGGTTTCAACGTTTCGAACAATATTTGTATTACGGAAGAGTGTGTACCAGTTTTGCTTATACTCTAAAAACTATGGATTTGTGTAAAATGAAGGGAATTTATGTCATTGGCACCTGACCACAGACCACAGTTGTTTTACAAGAAAGATGTTGCTTTGGAATTGATAATCTTCTACTTCGCTGATGATTTTCGATATCATACTTGCCTAGTTATGACTGAAGTAGTAAGTTGTATAACAATTTTGACCAATTATTAACAGTTTCAATCTGTCTGGAAGAATTTGAAACCTTGGTTACATAATACATACTGAATTTTTTGAGTTTTAATGGACTTGTTTTTGTTCAGAGAGAGAGAGAGAGAGAGAGAGTTGCTTTTTAAAGAATGAAAAGATATTACTTCCTGCGATTATGTTGCTTCCATGTTTTGGAATAACAGCACGCAATGGTTGGCCTAATTTATAAAGCCAGAAATCTCAAGGTTCTAACTTTCCTATTTGATGTGGCAGTGTTGGGTATATTGGTTTTATCTAGCATTGTTCTGCTACCAATTCTTCTGCCAGTTGCTGCCACCGAAGAAGCGCATAAGTTAACCAACGCAACCGTAAGCAATGGCACTTTTAGTGACCTTGACCAGTTATCCATGGGACATCTCAAGGTAAGCTATAAAACATTTTCATGAAATGTCTTGGTCTTTTTTTCTTTTCCCTTTGATTTATTGCAGCTGTGGTTTTTTGTATAATTCTCTCAATTGAATTGTATTCTGAGTGCTGATTGCATATATGTATGTCTTTCTGTATGTGCAGGAGAAGAGTCCTAGGTTGTGGGCATTTCTATTTGGTGTCTACTGGGTTTCTTTTGTCACATATGTCTTGCTGTGGAAGGCATATAAACATGCCTCCGACCTGAGAGCCAGTGCTTTAATGTCTCCTCAAGCGAAGCCTGAACAATTTGCCATTCTTGTCAGAGACATACCTGACGCCTCCGAAGGTCAAATTAGGAAGGAACAGGTCGATTCTTATTTTAAGACCATCTACCCTGATACATTTTACAGATCATTGGTTGTCACAGACAACAAAGAGGTATACTTGTTTTTCCCCCTTTTCTTCTCATTTTGCGCCTTTGTTAACTGTCATGTATATCTGGAATCATTGCTTAGGTAAAACGACTGTTTGATGGTGTGTTTCTCATTTGAGTAGTATTTCTCTTCCATTCATATTAACGCTATTCTTATAGGTGAACAAAATTTGGGAAGAGTTAGAAGGGTGTAAGAAGAAGCTTGCGCGCGCTGAAGCAGTTTATGCAATATCGAAGGAAACTGGCAACTCAGAAGGAACAAGACCCACTAACAAAACTGGGTTCCTTGGTCTTTGTGGGGCAAAAGTAGACAGTATTGAGTACTACACTAAGAAGATTAATGAATTAACCCCGAAACTGGAGGCTGAACAGAAAGCCACTCTCAGAGAGAAGCAGCAAAATGCTGCTCTAGTTTTTTTCACCAGTAGGGTGACTGCAGCTGCTGCAGCTCAGACACTACATGCCCAACTTGTCGACACATGGACAGTCACAGAGGCTCCTGAACCTCGTCAACTACTTTGGCGTAATCTCAAAATCAAGTTTTTTCAGAGACAGGTGCGGCAATATGTTGTTTACATCATTGTGGCATTGACCGTTGTATTTTTTATGGTTCCCATTGCTGCTATCTCTGCATTCACAACTCTGGAGAATCTGAAGAAGCTTCTTCCGTTTCTAAAGCCAATTTTGAAGCAAGAGGCGATTAGGACAGTGCTAGAGGCTTATCTACCTCAAATTGCACTCATACTCTTTCTAGCTTTCTTGCCAAAGTTCCTTCTGTTTTTGTCTAAGACTGAGGGAATCCCTTCCCTGAGCCATGCAGTAAGGGCCTCTTCGGGGAAATACTTCTACTTCACTATCTTCAATGTTTTTATTGGAGTTACCGTAGGTGGAACCTTATTCAGTACATTCAAGAGCATCGAGAAGGATCCCAACTCTCTTGTTGACTTACTCGCAACTAGCCTCCCTGCCAATGCAACTTACTTCCTCACCTTTGTGGCCCTGAAGTAAGTAACAGTTTGTCTTCTAGCTCTTATTTTCCATATCAGTAACCGAAACAAGATTGCAAAATACTTTACTATTTGTCCACACTATCTAAATTATGCCGTTATTAGTGAACTGGTTTTTACAATTGCTTTGATGACAGGTTTTTCGTTGGATATGGTCTTGAACTGTTCCGACTAGTTCCTCTGATCATTTTCCATATAAAGAGGAAGTATCTCTGTAAGACCGAAGCTGAGGTGAAAGCAGCTTGGTTTCCTAGTGATCTTGGATATGGGACTAGAGTACCTGGTGATATGCTCATCATTACAATTGTCCTCTGCTACTCTGTTATTGCTCCGCTGATTCTTCCATTTGGTGTGCTTTACTTTGGCCTTGGATGGCTTGTCCTTCGAAATCAGGTATCCTCAGCCTTTTTCGAGCTTGCAAGTTTTTAGTCGAAAAACTCTACTGAAGTGATGTACAACTTTAGCCTACTTGTTTCCTAAGCAAGCACATGCTATCGAAAACTAAAGCTTTTGTTCTTTCATCGAGCAGGCACTCAAAGTTTACGTTCCATCGTATGAAAGCTATGGAAGGATGTGGCCACACATCCAAGTTCGACTCATTGCATCTCTTATACTGTACCAAGTTACCATGTTTGGTTACTTTGGGGTGAAGAAATTCTACTATGCACCATTCTTACTTCCACTTCCTATCGTTTCCTTGCTTTATTGTTTCATCTGCAGCAAGAAATTCTACCATTTTTTCCAACACACTGCGCTTGAAGTTGCTGCACACGAACTCAAGGAGATTCCTAACATGGAGCAAGTTTACAGAGCTTTCATCCCACCGTGCCTGAGCTCCGAGAAGCTAGACGATGATCAATTCGAAGACGCTCAATCCAACGTTTCGAGGACAGCATCGTTGGCCTAATGTATGATAGTGCTGTGTAGTTAGAAGTGATTTCGTTTGGATTTGGAGTGTCATTTGTTTATATAACATGTGATTAGGAAGCACAAGCTTGATTTGAGTTGGTTGGTTGTAGCATCTTGGATATATCATTCCTTGCAATGTTTGTGTGGTGATTTTTTTTTATGGTTGTAGCATCTTGGATATGTTATTCCTTGCACAAAATAGTAATGACAAATGTGAGTGAATATTTTTGCTAAATACCAAAATTTTTACTGAAAATGGTGAAAATTAAAAGACACCGTTATTCTGAAACGTATTCACAAATACCTATAAAATGTGATGATATCGAACGGTTACATGTGAAAAGCACAAATATATTTCTGTCTGCCTAATGTTACTCTTTCTCTCCAATTTCTAAAATTCTCCTCCTTTACTCTCTTTCTTCCTTCATCTCCTCTCTTCAACCCAAAATACACAGTAACAATCACAAACAAAATGAAATTGGTCACTCAACTTTCATGAAGTTGGGGAAAGAGATTATTAGAGCATCTTCAAAGAAGATGTCAAAATGTTTACATAAGCTGTAACAGTAAAAAAGACCACATTAATGTTCTCCAACCGAAATGTCAAATCCTATGTGGCGATAACATAGATTGGCAGCAAGAGAGTTGCTATCAAATTTGACAGCAGTTTCAAAATTAATTATTAATGCTTTTTATTGGTTTAATCATTATTGCAATTAATGTTGTTGACCCGTTTCTCTTTTGTTCAATCGAGGTAAGTGAACGGTCCCCTCTTGTTAAAAAGAAATGGTGAATGGTCTGGATTTCATAATTATTATTAAAGGGAAAATTTGAAATAGGTCCAATTTTATAGCCTGCCTTTTGAAATAAGTCCAATTTTTAGTGACTTTTGACTTTTGACTTTTGACTTTTGACTTTTGAAATAGATCCAATTTTTAGTTACTTTGGACCCATTTCAAAAAACCTCTTTATTAAAGGTCTTTTATTAAGTTTTTATTAAATCATTTATTTTATAATATAATAAAATAATAATTTAATTTGACATATCAGGTGGACAATAAAACTTTAAAAATGTTAAAATGCCACATAGGCTATCAAATTTAAAATTTATGTTCAAAATTTGACATCTCCTTTGGAGATACTCTTAGGTTATGTTAGCATAACAATCAATTTCTAGAAATTTAATATCCTAGATATTTGTAAGTCTTAACATTTGTTATTGCTAATTCATTTGTAAGTTGAACTCCCCAAGTTGTTTAAGATCACGGAGCCTGCAATAAGTGACACCAATATCAGGGAGCCTGCAATAAATTACCCATGCTAAACAGATTATGTTTAGTATTTTTTTTAAAGAGTAACAATATTCATTTATTGGAAGAGAACAAGCACAAATACAAATAGGAGTTAGTGTGCATACAAGGGTCTCGATAAAAACATGCCCGGGATTTCAACCCGAACTAGGGAAAAAGAGCGTCACACACAAATAAATTATGTTTAGTTTTGAAACCAAATTACTGATGGTGGAATGATAATGTAAACCATATTTAACACATTGCATCTGAACACATATTTGGGTAATTGGTATAATTCTTATTACTAACGTAGAAAATTAAATTGGATTTAATCTGTGCAATTCTCAAAATCCCACAAAATTCTCAATATCATAAAAACAGAAAGAAAAAAGAAACTAAAAGATGGGATCACATTTTCTCAGTTACCAAACAAAAACTTACGAACCACCCTTGATTGCTAAACATATTTGCCTTTATAATAGAAATGATGATGATGAGAATGTTTTTCAGCATATATAGCCTTACAGGATGAACATATCTGGCACTGAAATGTTTCAAATTGCACTTACGACTAACATCTCTGATCATATCAGATGGTACATAAAAGAAAAATAGTATTAAAAATGACATACGTTGCACGACCTATAAGTTGGATGACAGATCTAAAGAGGAGGAAAGTGCAGTTGATGGGCAATCCAACGAGATAGTCCGCCCAACCTATGCAAATTTCTTAACAACACCAGCAATTACGTTTCCATAATCTTAATGACTTGTAAAGATGTATTGCATTTACTCTGTGAACTTTAGTATTGTATAATGTTTCAATCAGTTGAATGCAATTTTAAATTCATTTTACCATCACATTCCTTTGGGGGTGTGAGCAATCTCTATAAATCCTCTGTTACCATTTTTTTTTTCTTGAACAAACGATATTATTTATATTAAAGAAGTGGGGGAACAAGCTAAGCGTCACAATGAGTCTTAAGGGTTTTCCCACTTTCCTTGACGCAAGGTCGGGGTCATTACGCATAGGACAAATATACACCAAGCCTTTGAAGGATGACGTTCCAGTTCACCATTCCTATTATTTATAGGCTTCTGGTTTCCTCAAAAGTCCGCTCTTTTATCTTCGCAAAATTCACCTGAGTCTCTTACTCACCTTCGCGTTTAGGGCATGATGTCTTTATTTAAGATGAAAAAAATGGGTCAATCGTCTTGTTATTCTCAATCAATTCTTCCCGGCCTCTCAACGGGATTGGAAGCAGTATTCATATCCAGATATTTACCATGATGTTTAGCTTCATAGTTATGTATCTTTCAATTGATCCTCTCTTTTGCTCAATCTTGCAGAAATATTACCTTAATTACCTTTATGAATCCTACATCCATTTCATATCTTTGAAACATATATGACACATTAGTTCACATCGAAGTAATTAACTTGAACCCATACAAAAATTATAGTGATTATATGACAATATTCCCTCAAATACAGAGGACCAATACAATCTTTTACACACTGAACCAACCTCCTATCAAACAAAATTCATACTAAAAAAAAAAAAAAAAATCAACAAAACCAATATAAGTATAAGAAGGGGTGAAAGCAATAAAACTCAAATGAAAATTGACATGCAATTGTTCTACGATTCACCTGATTTCAATAGAAATCGTTTAGGGGTGATCCGAGCCACGCCGTGCCCAGATTTGAAGAAAATTAGTCGGACAAACCGAAGTGAGTCGCGAGAAAAAGAAAGGAGAAAGAAAGAGAGGAAAAGCGAAGGGAACGGAAAGAAGCAGATGACTAAAGGGCATTTTGGTCATTTTATTGTACATATTGAAAAATAAAAATGAAAAGAAACAGTGAAACAGGGAAAAAACAGTCAAATCACTGTTGGTGAAAGTTTTTTTTTTTTGGTCAAAGGATAAATTTTATTAAATTCTAATAGAAACGTTTACATCTTATACAAGAATATTAAAAAGAAATTCAGGACTATAAGCATCCCACAGGAATGAACCATCACGCAAAGTAGCATAGGAAGCCACTGCATGGGCATCGAGGTTGCCACTCCGCTGAACATACATAAACTTCACCTCCCTAATCTGAGGTGTCAAATTCTGAATATAAAAAACGAAGCACTCCAAGTTTGCATCAATTGAGCATTCCCCATTTATCATGTTGATAAGAGATAGAGCATCAGACTCTATCTCTTCCATCTCATAATGCATGTCCCTACACATCACCAAAGCTGCACAAATTGCAGCCGCTTCCACCATAGCTACATCATTGAAAAACTCACCTCCCACCCCACCAGCCATCTGCAAAAGTCTCACAAAATCTCGCGCCACCCACCTATAGCCACCTAACATTGATTTCCCATGTTATGCCTCATCACAGTTAATTTTCAAAGTCCCAAAACTAGGATGTTTCCAATGAACTTATTGCCCAGCAAAAACGGACGTTGAAGGTTTCCCGCAGCGCTCATTCTCCTTTGTCTTTACCGGCTGGGCATCTCTAAACTCTTGAATATGGCTTTGTGATAAATCGATCGCATCCTTTGGAGTTCTATACGTACCTTCAAAAGCCAATGCATTCCGACATTTCCATATTCTCCGAAGGCCGAAAACAACTTCCTGTAGTAGCTCGTCTCTTACCGCTTCATCCTTAAACCATGCTTCAATCTTCTTCCAACTTTCCAGAAAATCCACCCATTTGATGGCATCCACATCAATTTGTAAAGGCCAGCAATACCAAAAGACTTGGCTAAATTCCCACCCAAAGAACAGATGCTCATCCGTTTCCTCAAACGAACCACACAAAACACATGTCGTCTCCACTCGCATTCTACTTCGGGCTAGATTCCCAAACACGGTCAGACACCATACTCCTACTTCCCATTCCCGTACCCTTCCTACCCAATTCCCCATTTGCTTGAAGATCCATAGCCACTCCATAGGCACTTTTGACTGTGTACTCTCCGTTCCTAGAATAATGCCAAATTAGTTAATCATGACGACCATCTAAACTAATTGGTAAGTTTTGCTTCCTCCTCTTCAAAATAGTTAAGTACCAACTCCTTTTTTCACGATCCCGTAGAATGCTTAATTAACTCTCCTACCATCACCGGCATCTCTGCATGCCTAGACCGTATACAGAACGTACATAACTTTGGAATCCAAGGATCACGTACAATCCTGATACTCTACCCATCTCCAACCCTCCATCTTAGCCCTCGCTCCACAATATGGCGTCCCTGAAGTATTCCTTTCCAACCCCATGAAGATATCCTCCCTTGTTTTGCCTCTATAAATGGTCTATCCAGGTAGTATTTTTCCTTGAGAACACGAGACATCAGTGAGGTGGGGTTCATCATTACCCTCCAGCCAATCTTAGCAAGAAACACAAGATTGAAACGTAAGAGATCCCGAAAACCCAAACCACCCACTTTCTTCATTCTCTTCATTTTGTCCTAAGAAATCCAATGCATGCCCATAGTTCGTTTATTTCCACATCACCAGTAATTTGCAATCAGCCTCTTCATATCTTTACACAATTTGACCAGTAGTTTAAAACAAGACATCTCATAGTTTGGTAAGACCGTAGCTACCGCCCTTTATTAAAATCTCTTTCCCCGCCAAAGAAAGGAATTGTTCGGCCCATCCATTAATCCAACCATTTAGCACCTCTCTCACTTCCTCGAATACCGCAGTTTTGGAATGACCAAAGTCCGCAGATAACCCTAGGTACTTCCCAAAGTCATCCCTTCCCCTAATATTTGTACACCCCACAATCTTTTTCCTTCTTTTCTTCGCACAATGAGCATCGAAAAAAGCAAACTCTTCTCCCTGTTTATAACTTGCCCAGAACCGTCCACTCATAACCTCCAACGCTTCACCTTCCGAATCTTTACAAAAAATAATTGCATCATCGGCAAAAAAAAAAAAAAAAGTGTGAAATAGTCAATCCTCCCTCAGACACCCTAATGCTGTGGAGACCACCCATCTCCTCTCTACGTCGCAACAAAGCCTAAAGGCCTTTAGCACAAATTAAAAACAAAAAAGGGGACATAGGATCCCCTTGCCGCAACCCTTATTGCGGTTGTATGAATCATGAGGACGACCCATTAATCAAAATACTATAAGACACCGTAGATATACATTCTTCAATTCTTCGACACAAAAACTTAGAAAACCCCAATGTTCGCATCATGGCAAAGAGAAATGGCCATTCAACACGGTCATTTGCCTTAGCCATATCCAATTTCATTGCCATGAAAGACTTCTCACTGTTACTTTGTTGCTTGAGAGAATGTAATATCTTGTGCACCACTAATATGTTATCCCCTCCCCACCCCCCCACCCCCCCCAAAAAAAAAAAAAACAAAAGCCGATTGATTCATACCAGTGATGTGGGGCATAACCTTTTTCAATCGATTTATTTTATACAATTTTAAAACCGCCAAGTCTTGCTTGTTTGCTTCCTTCAATGGACGATTTAAACTTTACAAAACATCCATATCAATACATAACTATAACATTTTTTTTTCCATTTAAAGGGATCACATGACTCCCAAGCTGCAGTCACACGTTTTCAGATTACTCATTTTTACCACAATACATAACTATAACATATTTTTTTTTTTCCATTTAAAGGGATCGCATGACTCCCAAGCTGCAGTCACACGTTTGCAGATTACTCATTTTTACCACATTTATATTTCCTGCAAGCATTTGTTCAGAAAAAAAAAAAAAATTTCTTGCAAGCAATATTACCATCTTTGGAAATACAGAGTTTCCCAATCTCTCATAATAAAAAGCAATTACTCCACATAATTAAAAACATGTACAATGTAGTTTTTTTTTTTTTTTTGGTTTATGATACCAACCGTCCATTATTTAAGTTAATATGTGTCGATGTCATTGCAGTCAGCAAATTATGTCATATAAACACTATCAATGACATGAGAACGTTTTACACATGAAGCTTTTGATATTTCTAATTTTGTCCTTTCAAACACTCCAATTCCTTGTCCCCCAAAAACCAAAGTACAATCCAATCAAAAGGGCACACAACCTGCTAATCATGTTTTCATATTTATTTTTTAATTTTTATTCACTTCTTTTTATAAAGCAAATTGACTTTTGTGACATCCCACATCGTCCGGGAGAGTGATCCTTATATGTATATTCCTTTCTCTACCTAGCATGAGGCCTTTTGGGAGCTCATTGGCTTCGGGTTCCATGGAACTCCGAAGTTAAGCGAGTAGCGTGTGAGAGCAATCCCATGATGGGTGACCCACCGGGAAGTTCTCGTGTGAGTTCCCAGAAACAAAACCGTGAGGGTGTGCTGGGGGCCCAAAGCGGACAATATCGTGCTACGATGGAGTCGGGCCCGGGAAGTGGTCCCGCTTGGGTCGGGATGTGACAATTTGGTATCAGAGCCTAACCCTGACCGTGGTGTGCCGACGAGGACGTCGGGCCCCTAAGGGGGGTGGATTGTGACATCCCACATCGCTCAGGGGAGTGATCCTTATATGTATATTCTCATCTCTACCTAGCACGAGGCCTTTTGGGTATATTCCCATCTCTACGTAGCACGAGGCCTTTTGGGAGCTCATTGGCTTCGGGTTCCATGAGAACTCCGAAGTTAAGCGAGTAGCGCGTCAGAGTAATCCCATGATGGGTGACCCACTGAGAAGTTCTCGTGTGAGTTCTCAGAAACAAAACCCTGAGGGTGTGCTGGGGGCCCAAAGCAGACAATATCGTGCTACGGTGGAGTCGGGCCCAGGAAGTGGTTTCGCCTGGGTCGGGATGTGACAATTTCGATTCTTGAATAATCTATATCACTTCTGCTTTTATTGTAACAAATGATTTCCTTTTTATGTGGAAAAGGGCCCTATCAATAATTATGATTTTACGTATGGACAATTCCTTAATGTCTTGCTCATTCGCATGGTCTTCTATCACAAAAAAAAAAACAAAAAAAAAAAGATTGGCAATAATGTAATTTCACAATAACAAATTTTGTTGGTTTTTATTAAAACCTCACTTATAAGTGATTTTAGCATATATTTAATATAAAAAAAATAAAAAAATAAAACAAAAAAAACCAATCTTCCCACTCTCACTCCCACATTCTCTCTTCCTCTCATTCATATTTTAAAAACAAAAATAAAAAATATTCACACACATATAGGGTGAAGGCATATGGTAGTTTTTATTATGGTAATACTAGGGAGATTATCAATTTAAATAATATTTTGTAATGATTGAATTACTATTTAAAGATTGATTAACATACTTATTTTTTATTAATGACAAATCACATAATTTACAAATGTGATCTAAAAAATTACTCTACTTAGCATTACTTTTTTCATTTCCACACAACTTCACAACTACCAAAAGCTATCAACCTTCCTTCCTTTAATTCTCTCCCTCCTCCTCCAATGGTTACCTTCACCTTAGTTTTAATTCATTTTTTCAAAGATGATTTATTGAGTAATTTATAATATAAACAGTTCTGATCAAAATTACAAAATTTTATGATTTGACCCTAAATAATTTTGCGTAATAGTTACCACTCATTGAGTAGACAATCAATTTTTTTTTTGGTCAAATGAGTAGACAATCATTGTTCCAAATGCAATTTCCCTCTAACGTCTCTCTCTAACCCTCCATTTTCCCTCGTTTTATTTCCGTTCCCATCTGATTTTATATACCCACTTCTGTGCATGTTCTCTCAGTAGAACTTTCACTCCAAACTGCTTAGAGAGAGAAAAAGCTAGAATCTTTGGCGATTTAGAGAAACCCCGGATGGATCTCTCTTCGTTCTTGACGTCCTTAGGGACTTCCTTCCTCATATTTGTGGTTCTGATGTTTTTGTTTGCATGGCTTTCGAGAAAGCCTGGGAACGCTGTAGTTTACTATCCGAATCGGATCTCGAGACGGTTGGATCCTTGGGAGGGCGGGTCCATGACCCGGAACCCGTTTGCTTGGATCAAAGAGGCTCTGTATTCCACTGAGCAGGAAGTTATTTCCATGTCAGGGGTCGACACTGCTGTGTACTTTGTGTTCTTGAGCACTGGTTTGTTTGTCTCCTTGCCATTTTAATTGTTTGACAGTGGAATTTCACATAAAAAAAACAAAACAAAACAAAAAACTGTTTGATAGTGATACTTTTTCTGGGTTTTGTTCTGTTTGAGAAAAAGTTTGAAATTGCTGCTGCTTTGTGGTGGTTTTTGTTGGATGGACTAATTTAGAAGTTTACTCTCAGATTTCTAACTATTTTACAGCTGCAATTTTGGATAATTGAAGTTTGTTTGATGAATTGGTACAGTTATTTTCTTTTTGGTTAGTGACGGAGCTAAGATTTTATGTGATGAAGGCCCTCACATAAACGTAAAAAAAATAAAAGAAATAGATAGTATTTACAAGAGAGTAGAATACATGCTTGAAATTGTGAACTAAGTAAAATTTTTGAGGCGCTAAATGTTTTTTTCATGATAAAATTAATCTTCCAGTACCAAGTCAAATAGTCAACATGGAAAGTAGTTAATAAAAAGTTAAAGAGGACTAAGAGAAATAAACTTTCCAATATCAAGATAATGAAAATAGAATGGATTTGGAATTTACGAACAAAAAATGAGAAAAAATGGATTGAGAATTTAGAGAACAAAAAATACATAAAATTTTATGAATTTGATAAAAAATTAGAGAGAACATAGAGATTTATAAACTTTGATATTGTTGTGGCTGGAATTTTGAGGACAAAATACATGAAATTTCAAGAAAGAGAGGAGGAAAAACTAGAAGTTTATTATTCTTCAGTTGGACAATGTGAGAATATTTTTTATAAAACTAGATTAGACTTTAGATTTTAATTTTAAGAGTTATTGATTTGTTTATAAAAAAAATATGTTAAATATGGTTTTAAGATGAGTGCGGTTGGAATTGAAAAAAAAACAAAAAAAAAAAAAAAATCTGTTGTTTTAAGATGTTACTTTGCAATTGATATTCTTCTATTTCGCCGACGATTTTGGATATCGTACTTGCTTAGATATGATCAATACGACTGAAGTAGTAAGTTGTATAACAATTTTGGCCAGTTAATAACAGTTTCAATCTGTCTGGAAGAATTTGAAACCTTGGTTACAACTGAATCTTTTGAATTTTAATGGACTTCCTTTTGTTTTGAGAGAGAGAGAGAGAGAGCGAGAGAGTTGCTCTTGAAAGAATGAAAAGATCTTACTTCCTGTGATTATAATGCTTCCATGTTCCGGAATAACAGTATGCAATGCTTGGCCTAAAATGAACAGTATCGAGAGTTTTTCGTTAAAGTTCCCAATTTATAAAGCCAGAAATCTAAAGGTTCTAACTTTCCTATTTGACGTGGCAGTGTTGGGTATATTGGTTTTATCTAGCATTGTTCTGCTACCAATTCTTCTGCCAGTTGCTGCCACCGAAGAAGTGACGAAGTTAACCAATATAACCGTAAGCAATGGCACTTATAGTGACCTTGACAAGTTATCCATGGGACATCTCAAGGTAAGATATAAAACATTTTTCTTGAAATGTCTTGGTTTTTTTTCCTTTTCCCATTGATTTATTGTATTGATTTCTTAGAATTATTCACTCAATTGAATTGTCTTCTGGGTGCTGATTGCATTTATGTATGTCTTTCTGTATGTGCAGGAGAAGAGTCCTAGGTTGTGGGCATTTCTATTTGGTGTCTACTGGGTTTCTTTCGTCACATATTTCTTTCTGTGGAAGGCATGTAAACATGCCTCCGACCTGAGAGCCAGTGCTTTAATGTCTCCTCAAGCGAAGCCTGAACAATTTGCCGTTCTTGTCAGAGACATACCTAACGCCCCCGAAGGTCAAACTATAGGGGAACAGGTCGATTCTTATTTTAAGACCGTCTACCCTGATACATTTTACAGATCGTTGGTTGTCACAGACAACAAAGAGGTATGCTTGTTTTTCATAGGTTTCTCCTCCTTCTGTGCCTTTGTTGACTGTTAGATATATCTGGAATTAATACGGTTGTTTGATGGTGTGTTTCTCAGTTAGTAGTATTTCTCTTCCATTCATATTAACGCTATTCTTATAGGTGAACAAAATTTGGGAAGAGCTAGAAGGGTGTAAGAAAAAGCTTGCGCACGCTGAAGCAGTTTATGCACTATCGAAGAAAACTGGCGACTCAGAAGGAACAAAACCCACTAACAAAACTGGGTTCCTTGGTCTTTGTGGGGAAAAAGTAGACAGTATTGAGTACTACACTGAGAAGATTAATGAATTAACCACGAAACTCGAGGCTGAACAGGAAATCACTCTCAAAGATAAGCAACAAAATGCCGCGCTAGTTTTTTTCACCAGTAGGGTGACTGCAGCTGCTGCAGCTCAGACTCTACATGCCCAACTTGTTGACACATGGACCGTCACAGATGCTCCTGAACCTCGTCAACTACTTTGGCGTAACCTCAAAATCAAGTTTTTTCAAAGACAAGTGCGGCAGTATGTTGTGTATATCATTGTGGCTCTAACCGTATTATTTTTTATGGTTCCGATTGCTTTTATCTCTGCATTCACAACTCTGGACAATCTGAAGAAACTTCTTCCGTTTCTAAAGCCAATTTTGAAGCAAGAGGCGATTAGGACAGTGCTAGAGGCTTATCTACCTCAAATTGCACTCTTACTCTTTCTAGCTTTCTTGCCAAAGTTCCTTCTGTTTTTGTCTAAGGCTGAGGGAATCCCTTCCCAGAGCCATGCAGTAAGGGCTACTTCCGGGAAATACTTCTACTTCATTATCTTCAATGTTTTTCTTGGAGTTACGGTGGGTGGAACCTTATTCAGTACATTGAAGACAATCAAGAACGATCCTAACTGTCTTGTTGACTTACTCGCGACTAGCCTCCCCGCCAATTCAACTTACTTCCTCACCTTTGTGGCCCTGAAGTAAGTAACAGTTTACATCTTCTAGCTCTTGTTTTCCATATCAGTAACCAAAACAAGGTTACAAAATACTTAACCGTTTGTCCACACTATCTAAATTATGCCTTTATTAGTGAACTGGTTTTTGCAATTGCGTGGATGACAGGTTTTTCGTTGGATATGGTCTTGAACTGTCCCGACTAGTTCCTCTGATCATTTTCCATATAAAGAGGAAGTATTTCTGTAAGTCCGAAGATGAGGTGAAAGCAGCTTGGCTTCCTCGTGGTCTTGGATATGGGACTAGAGTACCCAGTGATATGCTCATGATTACAATTGTCCTCTGCTACTCCGTTATTGCTCCGCTGATTCTTCCATTTGGTGTGCTTTACTTTGGCCTTGGATGGCTTGTCCTTCGAAATCAGGTATCCTCAGCCTTTTCCGAGCTTGCAAGTTTCTAGTAAAAAAACTCTACCGAAGGGATAGACAACCTAGCCTGCTTTTTTCCTAAGCAAGCATGTGCTTTCGAAAACTAAAGCTTTTGTTGTTTCATCGAGCAGGCACTCAAAGTTTACATTCCATCGTATGAAAGCTATGGAAGGATGTGGCCGCATATCCAAGTTCGACTCATTGCATCTCTGATACTGTACCAAGTTACCATGTTTGGTTACTTTGGGGTGAAGAAATTCTACTATGCACCATTCTTACTTCCACTTCCTGTCGTGTCATTGCTTTTTAGTTTCATCTGCAGCAAGAAATTCTACCATTTTTTCCAACACACTGCGCTTGAAGTTGCTGCCCACGAACTCAAGGAGATTCCTAACATGGAGCAAGTTTACAGAACTTTCATCCCACCAAGCCTGAGCTCCAAGAAGCTAGACGATGATCTATGCGAAGACGCTGCACCGGACAGAATCGTTGGCCAAATTAGTGAAACTGTGGAGTCTCATGATCTGTTCCCATAACATGTGATTAGGGAGCACAAGCTTGAATGGGTTGGTTGGTTGTAGAACATCTTGTATATATTATTCCTTGCAATGTTTGTGTGCTGAAATATTTTGTGTTTGAGATGAATTAATTTATGTTTAAAATATTGGTATTAGTAGAAATATCGATATGCACATTTGTGGAAATATTGATGGATATATCAATATCGATTTCAATATTAGTTGTTTTATAGTGAAATGGTGAAAATTTAAAATGAAACTTTAGGAAATGTCATACATGGTTTAGACGAAAAATAAAAGTTTATTTGACATTCAACCGATATGTTGGAAATATCGACGAAATATGTTTTCTTTAGCCAAAATTTAAGAGTTTCTCCGATATATAGTGAAGTTTACACTTCACCCCCTTCACATCTCTCTGATTTTTTTGAATATTTACGTGGTATCAAAGAAACTTCAAACACTGCCTATTATTTACCACTTTGCAAATTATGCCCTTTAGCCCCTTTAAAATTTTTAATATCAATGTGGCTCATATTGACACGTGACACCCAGTCATTGTCCACGTGGGTGCTACTTCATCAGTTAAAGGAGATTCTGATAGAAAACTTAACAGATATATGAAAGTGTCCCAGAATTATGACTTTAGATACCAGACTGGGACGAAAAAACTTGATGTATAAAATGTTGAAAACGAAAAAATTTAAGGGTAGTAAACTGAGATTAACCCTAAAAAGTAATTACTCCACATAATACAATGTAGTTTTTTTTTTTGGTACCAAATAATAGTATCTACACTAAGAGGAGGGAGTGGGCTAGCCTGACAATGGGCTAACAATAATATGGTTTAAATTTGCCTTTGGCGAGAATCGAACTTAAAACATCTTATTTACAAGTGAAGATGAATACTACTAGATTGTAGTACTAAATGGCACCAATCGTCCATTATTTAAGTTAAAATGTGTTGATGTCATTGCAGTTAGCAAATTATGTCTATATAAACGTCATCAATGACACGGGAACGTTTTACACATGAAGTTTTTGATATTTCCATTTTTGTCCTTTCAACTAAAACACTCCAATTCCTTGTCCCCAAAAAACAAAAGTACCATCCACATCACTTCAACTTTTTATAAAGCAAATTGTCTTAATTCTTGAATAATCCACATCACTTCAGCTTTTTATAAAGCAAATTGTCTTCAATTCTTGAATAATCCACATCTTGAATAATCCACATCACTTTAGCTTTTTGTAAAGCAAATTGTCTTCGTTTCTTGAATAATCCACATCACTTTTGCTTTTGTTGTAACAAAAAGATTTTCTTTCTATGTGGAAAATGGCTGGATCAATAATTGTGATTTTACGTATGGACAATTCCTTAATGTCCTGCTCATTCGCACAGTCTTCTATCACCCAAAAAAAAAATTTGATGGGCAATAATGTAATTTCACAAAACCAAATTTTGTTAGTTTTTATTGAAGCTTCACCTGCAGGTGATTTTAGCATTTATAATAATAATAATAATAATAATAATAATAATATTATTATTATTATTATTATTATTATAAAGAACTATGTACCCACTCTCATTCCCAATATGTAGTCATATTCTAGTTTTTATTAGGGTAATACTGGAGAGATTATCTATTGAAATAATATTATTAATGATTAAATTATTATTTAAAGATTGATTAATATACTTATTCTTATTAATGACACATCACATAATCTACAAATGTGATTTAAAAAATGGGTAATGCTAGGGAGACTTAAATTGTAGACAAAACTTTGGAAAATAAAAGATATGGAAGTTGATGATTGGTTTATTACTTAAGCGTTGATAAATGTGCTTATTCATATTGGTAACACATTATTTAGTTTACAAATTTTGTCTCCAAATTTTGTCTCCCTAGCATCACCCTTAAAATATTGCTCTACTTAGCATTACTCTTTTCATTTCAACACAACTTCACATCTACCAAAAGCTATCAACCCTCAGTCCTTTATTCTCTCCCTCATCCTCCAATGGTTACTTTCACCTTAGTTTTAATTCATTTTTTCAAAGACGATTTATTGAGTGATTTATAATATAAATAATTCTTATCAAAAGCACACAATTTTATGATTCGAACATAAAGAATTTTGCGTAATAGACTAATAGTTACCACTCATTGAGTAGAAGTAGAAGTTCCTACAATGAGTAGACAATCATTTTTTTTTTGCTTGAGGTCTGCTATCCTGGATTTCATGTCTCGTTTGTGTCTCTTGTTTAATTTTTTGACACGTGTCTCTTACTTTACACCCACATCTAACACTATTAAGTTTTAATAAAACTAATTAAAAAATAAATAAAAACCAAAAGTTAAACCAAATGGGTTAATCTGGACCTTCTATTCTCATCGAACAATGACAAATCCATCACAGAGAGAGCATTCGACTTTTGTGCTCGTCCGCCTCACGATCGCAAACCCAACACAGACAAACCCAGCAAGGAGCAAACTGAGCTCATCGCAAAAAAAAAAACTAGAAAATCAAGCTAAAGAAGAAGAAGATGATGACGATGGGTCACTGAATAAAGAGACCGGCGAGATAGGTCGGCCAAGAGGGCCGGAGCCCACATGCTGTGATTGGGAGCGAAACGGTTTGAGCTATTATTTTTTCGTTTCTTTTTTTCCAGGTCTGATCAATCATGATAGCAATGGTATGCAGTTCTTTGATATTCAATCGATTTCAATATCAGTTGTTTTATAGTGAAATTGTGAAACTTTAAAATGAAACTTTAGGAAATGTCATACATGGTTTAGACAAAATATAAAAGTTTATCTGATATTCAACCGATATGTTGGAAATATCGACGAAATCTGTCGACTTTAGCCAAAATTTAAGAGTTTCTCCGATATATAATGAAGTTTACACTTCACCCCCTTCATATCTCTTTGATTTTTTGAATATTTCCGTGGTATCGAAGAAACTTTGAACACTGCCTATTATTTATCACTTTACAAATTATGCCCTTTGGCCCTTTTAAATTTTTTAATATTCATGTGGTCCATATTGACACGTGGCGTCCTGTCATTATCTATGTGGGTGCTACATCATCAGTTAAAGGAGGTTCTGACGGAAAACTTAACGGATGTATGAAAGTGTTCCAGAATTATGACTTTAGGTACTAGATTGGGACGAAAAAAACTTGATGTATGAAATGTTGAAAACTAAAAAATTTAAAGGTAGTAAACTAAGATTAACCCTAAAAAGTAATTACTCCACATAATACAGTGCAGTTTTTTTTTGTTTATGATACCTACCGTCCTTTTTTTTTTGGACCAAACGATAGTATCTACAATGAAGGGAAGAAGTGGGCTAACAATAATATGGTTCAAATTCGCCTTTAGCGAAAATCAAACTTAAGACCTCTCACTTAGTTACAAGTGAAAATGAATAACACTGGACCATAATACTAAGTGGCACCAACCATCCATTATTTAAGTAAAAATGTGTTGATGTCATTGCAGTCAGCAAATTATGTCTATATAAACGTCATCAATGACACGACAATGTTTTACACTTGAAGTTTTTAATATTTCTATTTTTGTCCTTCCAACTAAAACACTCAAATTCCTTGTCCCAAAAAACAAAAGTACCATCCACATCACTTCTGCTTTTTATAAAGCAAATTGACTTCGATTATTGAATAATCCACATTACTTCTGTTTTTATTGTAACAAAAGGATTTTCTTTTTATGTGGAAAAAGGCCGTATCAATAATTGTGATTTTACGTATGGACAATTCCTCAATGTCTTGCTCATTCGCACAGTCTTATATCATTATAAAACAAAAATGATGGGTAATAATATAATTTCACAAAATCAAATTTGTTAGTTTTTATTGAAGCTTCACCTACAGGTTATTTAGCATATACATATAAATAAAAAACTATCTTCCCACTCTCACTCTCAGTATGTAGGAACCAGACCCCCTTCGGACCCAAGGGAACTGACTCTGCTCATAAAATGATCCGGGCCATTGAAATTTGATCCAGCGGCTACAAATAGGGGACTTTTTAAAAGTTATAATAATTGTAGTCATTGGATCAAATTTCAATGCCTCGGATCATTTGATCATTAGGCTCAGTTCCTTTGGGTACCGTTTGATACTGGGACGGGATGGAATGGAACGGAGTAGGATGAGGCGTTCCGTCCCACGTTTTGTGCGCCTAAAATAGGAGGAATGCGCTGTTCTATGGGACGAGTTTTGGGTGAATTTTCGTTCTACCTCACCCCTTGGAACGACTTGTTCCACATCCGTGGAACACAAAATTATAACATTTTAAGACAAAAATGCCCATCTTCCATTGTCTCTTTCCTCATATCTCAGCCTCTCTGTCTCCTTCTTCTTCCTCCTCGCTTCCATCCGAGCCTTAGTTTTCCACGACATTTCTCAATATTCAGAAAATGGGGAAGCCATCCAAAAACAAGAAATATGATAATCTGTGAGATGGTTGAGGAAGCCAGCTGGAGAGCTTTGTCTTGGTGGTGCTGGCGTCCCTATAGGCACCGTTGGATAAGCTGACTTTGAAAGTTGACTCAGAGCTAGTGAGGGAGAAAGAGTCGTCGTGACCGTCTCCGGAGAAGTAGTGGCCGATCAGAGGCTGCAATCGGAGGGATAAGAAGTCGAAGTCGGTGACGGTTCCAATAACAAAATCGATGGCTGAGTTTAGGAGGGAGCCCGAGGCGGAGCCATAGCGGGCCAGACCGGTTGTGCTTAGTCTCAAGCCCATGGGCTTTTGGGGTGAGGAGGATGAGCTTAAGGGATACATTTATGTATGTTGTAGCAGCAGTTCAGCTTTTGGAAACCCCGCATTCTCTGTACCTCCGGCTATGGCTCACCAGTCATTCAATCTTTTGGTTTCGTTCCATCCAATGCGTACTAAACGCATAACAGAACAATCGTCATGTTCTGTCCTGCGCGTACCAAACATACACGGAACCTCCGTTTCATCCCATCCCGTTTCGTTCCGTCCCGTCCCGTCTACATACCAAACGGTACCTTGGGTTCATCCGGTTCCCAATATGTAGGCATATGCTAGTTTTTATTAGGGTAATACTGGGGAGATTGTCTATTTAAATAATATTATGTAATGATTAAATTATTATTTAAAGATTGCTTAACATACTTATTCTTATTAATGACACGTCACATAATTTACAAATGTGATTTAAAAAATGGCTAATGCTATGAAGACTAAAATTGTAGACAAAACTTTGAAAAATAAAAGATATGGAAGTTGATGATCTGTTTATTACTTAAGCGTTGATAAACGTGTTTATTCCTATTAGTGACACTATTTAGTTTACAAATTTTGTCTCCAAATTTAGTCTCCCTAGCATTACCATTAAAATATTGCTCTATTTAGCATTACTCTTTTCATTTCCACACAACTTCACAACTACCAAAATCTATCAACCTTCCTTCCCTTAATTCTCCCCCTCATCCTCCAATGGTTACTTTCACCTTAGTTTTAATTCATTTTTTCAAGGGTAAATTACGCTTTAACACTCAAGTTTGAGCTCTATTGCAACCTTATACAACATCTTCAAAAAATTTCACTTTCATACTTTACATACTATTTTATTTCAATATAACACATTCGTTACATTTTTCATCCATTGGTTTGTTAAGAGTTGACGTGGCTGCCACATTTGTACCACGTGGCTGCCAAATTTGTGCCAGGTGACAAAAAAATAATTTTTTATGCATTAAAAATATTATAATATTAACCCTATTTATTAAAAAAAAAAAAAAAAAAAAGAAACCCATCTTTCACTCCACCTTCTCCGCTCTCATCACAATCAACCCCATCATTAGAACCTTCCACATCTCCCCCGCCATCTCTTCCACTGGACTTGGACTTGGACCTCCTGACTTCCCCACGCAGGTTCCATGTGAAGGTATCAGAAATGATTTGTTCTAATTTGTTTCGCAAATCCCACCGCCATCTCCTCCACTGGACTTGGACCTTCGGACTCCACCCTCCCTTGCCATCTCCTCCATTGGACTTAGACATCTCGACTTCCCTATGCGAGCCCAGATAATTGGGTTAATGAGGATGAACTGCGAGCTAGCGATGGGCGTGATTCGTTGGGCAGGGTAGGGGCTCAAATGAATCTCGGGGCAGAGGTTTGAATCTTGGGTTCGAACCAACTTGAATAGATTGGCTACACGTGTAGCACCAGGAAGACGATGCGGCCATGGAAGCCATATGAAGGTATCAAAAACCCTAGAAATTGCAGAGAACGTGGAAGATGGATAGGGAAGATGGGTGTGGATATTAGATGGGGAAGGTGGAGGGGGAAGATGGTTTGGATGGAGAAGGGAGAAAAGGGTGATGGGTGTGTAGGAGGGGGAAGGGGAGGGGGATGAGCACCATAGGAGGGAGGTGTAGATGGAGGAAGAGAAGACAGGAGTTGCAGAGAGGTGAGGGGGAAGGAATGGGATCTGGTTGTAGGTTTTTTTTAAATTTTTTTAATAGTGTAAATTATTATAATATTTTAAATGCATAAAAAATTATTTTTTGGTCACGTGACACAAATTTGGCAACCACGTCAGCACAAATGTGGTAGCCACTTCAGCTCTTAATGGATCAATAGATGAAAAATGTAACGGATATATTATATTGAAATAAAATAGTACGTGAGGTATGAAAGTGAAATTTTTTAAAAACATTGTATAAGGTTGTAATAGATTTCAAATATGAAATGGTAAACTGTAATTTATCATTTTTTCAAAGACGATTTATTAAATAATTTATAATATAAACCGTTCTAATAAAAAGTACAAAATTTTATAATTCAAACATAAATAATTGTGTAATAAGTACCACTAATTGAGTAAAAGTTCCTACAACGAGTAGACAATCTTTATTTTTTATTTTTTTATTTTTTTGTCAAATGACTGAATGAGTAGACAATCATTGTTCCCAATGCAATTTCCCTCTAACGTCTCTCTCCAACCCTCCACTTTTCGGGAAAATTTTAATTGTGACGAGAACATGTGGTATAATACGTGTTTTTATATAAGTAGTGAAAAATTATATTTTTTAAGTTATTAAATTTTTAGCACACATATTTTATCATTAGTATAGTAACACGTGATATTTTACCATTAGTATAATGACACGTGATATACCTGTTTGCTTGGTTGAAAGAGGCTCTCTCTTCTACTGAGCAGGAAGTTATTTCCATGTCAGGGGTCGACACTGCTGTGTACTTTGTGTTCTTGGGCACTGGTTTGTTTGTCCCTCTGTCCTTTTAACTTTTTGATCGTTTTCAAATCTACTTTTTGTCTCCTTTACCATGAAACTGTTTCTGGGTTTTGTTCTGTTTGCTCAAAAGTTTTAAATTATTGCTGCTTTGTGGTTGTTTTTGTTGGATGGACTAATTTAGAAGTTGACTCTCAGATTTCTAACTATTTTACTGCTGCAAATTTGGATAGTTGAAGTTTATTTGATGAAATTGGTAAGTTAATTTCTTTCTGGCTTTGAGAAGTGAAATTCTGGAACTCTGAGAATGCTTTCAGCTTTTCGAATAATTTTTGTATTAATGAGGAGTGTGTACCAGTTTTGCTTACACTCTAATTTAGAATTTTGGCCAATTAATAACAGTAAGTTGTATAACAATTTTGGCCAATTAATGACAGTTTCAATGTCTGGAAGAATATGAAACCTTGGTTACATACTGAATCTTTCGAGTTTTAATGGGCTTTTTTTCTGTTGAGAGAGAGAGAGAGAGAGAGAGAGAGAGAGTTGCTCTTGAAAGAATGAAAAGATCTTACTTCCTGTGATTGTATTGCTTCCATGTTTTGGATTAACAGTATGCAATGGTTGGCCTAATTTATAAAGCCAGAAATCTCAAGTTTCTAACTTTCCTATTTGATGTGGCAGTGTTGGGTATATTGGTTTTATCTAGCATTGTTCTGCTACCAATCCTTCTGCCGGTTGCTGCCACCGAAGTAAGCAATGGCACTTTTAGTGACCTTGACAAGTTATCCATTGGACATCTCAAGGTAAGATATAAAACATTTTCATGAAATGTCAAGGTCTTTTTAGCTGTGGTTTTTAGAATAATTCTCTCAATTGAATTGTCTTCTGAGTGCTGATTGCATTTACGTATGTCCTTCTCTATGTGCAGGAGAAGAGTCCTAGGTTGTGGGCATTTCTATTTGGTGTTTACTGGGTTTCTTTCGTCACATATGCCTAGCTGTGGAAGGCATATAAACATGCCTCCGACCTGAGAGCCAGTGCTTTAATGTCTCCTCAGGCGAAGCCTGAACAATTGCCATTCTTGTCAGAGACATACCTAACTTCCCCGAAGTCAAATTACAAAAGGAACAGGTCGATTCTTATTTCAAGACCATCTACCCTGATACATTTTACAGATCATTGGTTGTCACAGACAACAAAGAGGTATGCTTGTTTTTCCTCCGTTTTCTCTTCATTTTATGCCTTTGTTAACTGTTACATATATCTGGAATCGTCGCTTAGGTAATACGACTGTTTGATGGTGTGTTCCTCGTTTGAGTAGTATTTCTCTTCCATTCATATTAACGCTATTCTTATAGGTGAACAAAATTTGGGAAGAGTTAGAAGGGTATAAGAAGAAACTTGCGCGCGCTGAAGCAGTTTATGCACTATCGAAGGAAACTGGCAACTCAGAAGGAACAAGACCCACTAACAAAACTGGGTTCCTTGGTCTTTGTGGGGCAAAAATAGATAGTAATGAGTGCTACACTGAGAAGATTAATGAATTAACGCTGAAATTGGAAGCCGAACAGAAAGCCACTCTCAGAGACAAGCAGCAAAATGCCGCTTTAGTTTTTTTCACCAATACTCCTGAACCTCGTCAACTACTTTGGCGTAATCTCAGTATCAAGTTTTTTCAGAGACGGGTGCGGCAGTATGTTGTGTATATCATTGTGGCTCTGACCGTAGTTTTTTTTTTTTTTTTTTATGGTTCCGATTGCTTTTGTCTCTGCATTCACAACTCTGGACAATCTGAAGAAACTTCTTCCGTTTCTAAAGCCAATTTTGAAGCAAGAGGCGATTAGGACAGTGCTAGAGGCTTATCTACCTCAAATTGTACTTATACTCTTTCTAGCTTTCTTGCCAAAGATCCTTCTGTTTTTGTCTAAGGCTGAGGGAATCCCTTCCCAGAGCCATGCAGTAAGGGCTTCTTCCGGGAAATACTTCTACTTCATTATCTTCAACATTTTTCTTGGAGTTACGGTAGGTGGAACCTTATTCTATTCAGTACATTCAAGAGCATCAAGAAGGATCCTAACTCTCTTGTTGACTTACTCGCAACTAGCCGCCCCGACAATGCAACTTACTTCCTCACCTTTGTGGCCCTGAAGTAAGTAACAATTTACGTCTTCTAGCTCTCGTTTTCCATATCAGTAACCGAAACAAGATTGCAAAATACTTTACTGTTGATGACAGGTTTTTCATTTGATATGGTCTTGAACTGTCCCGACTATTTCCTCTGATCATTTTCCATATAAAGAGGAAGTATCTCTGCAAGTCCGAAGCTGAGGTGAAAGCAGCTTGCATCCTAGGGATCTTGGATATGGGACTAGAGTACCTGGTGATACGCTCATCATTACAATTGTCCTCTGCTACTCTGTTATTGCTCCGCTGATTCTTCCATTTGGTGTGCTCTACTTTGGCCTTGGATGGCTTGTCCTTCGAAATCAGGTATTCTCAGCCTTTTTGGAGCTTGCAAGTTTTACTTTTACCAAAGGGATACACAACTTTGCCTACTTTTTTGTTCTAAACAAGCATATGCCATCGAAAACTAAAGCTTTTGTTGTTTCATCGAGCACGCACTGAAAGTTAATATTCCATCGTATGAAAGCTATGGAAGGATGTGGCTGCACATCCAAATTCGACTCATTGCATCTCTGATACTGTACCAAGTTACCATGTTTGGTTACTTTGGGGTGAAGAAATTCTACTATGCACCATTCTTAATTCCACTTCCTATCATGTCCTTTGTCTTTAGTTCCGTCTGCAGCAAGAAATTCTACCGGTTTTTCCAACACACTGCGCTTGAAGTTGCTGCACACGAGCTCAAGGAAATTCCTTACATGGAACAAGTTTACAGAGCTTTCATCCCACCGAGCCTGAGCTCCGGGAAGATAGACGACGAGGCTCCGTGAAGGTAGACGATGATTAATTCAAAGACGCTCAATCTCACGTTTCGAGAACAGCATCGGTGGCCTAATGTATGATAGTGTTGTAGTGTAGTTACTAGCTAGGAGTGATTTAGTTTGAGTTTAGTGTAACTAGTTTGCATTTGGAGTGTCGTTTGTTTATATAACATGTGATTAGTAAGCACGAGCTTGATTGGGTTGGTTGGTTGTAGCATTTTGGATATATTATTCCTTGCAAAGTGTGTTTGGTGATATTTTTTTTCTTTTAAATTATGACTTAACCGAAAATAGAGCGCAGTGACGTTTGAGGATTCAAATAACCAACCTCACTTAGTAGAAGGAATAGACTGAAGATGGTGATTGCAATTCTAGGTTACGTTGTTGTTGGAAAAGGATAACAAAGTGTTTTCATACATTTTTCCAACAAACTTGGAGATCTTATGTTGGTTAAAATTTAATTGAGATAAAAAAAACAGAATGTTTTGTTGAAAAATATGCAATTTCAAGTAATTAAACCTTATTAGTACCGTATGAGGTAGTAGTGTACTTTTGGTCTCAAATCAAACAATACCCCAAAACAGAACTAGTGGTCCCAATAAATTTATATGTGGGAGTTTGAACTCGGACTAAGGACTCCAATTCTTTGTTCTTGCTTTTTACTAGACCAACCCCATAGGGGTTGTTTTGATATAAAACCTTGATTCTTTTGACTGATGCTTCGTTTGAAGGGTTATTGTAAAAAAAATTTCATATTTTACCAGTTAACTTGTTTTTTAGTAAAACGATAGCATTATTGAGTTAAAGTTAGTTGTTAGGAGGAAGGAAAATTCGTAGAAATCGAAACTGCACCAGAGCGTATAGACAAAAAAAATTTCTATCAGTAAATCGAATATAAAGTCAATTGGCAAAACCCTAAAAAATAAATAAACCCAAAGAAGAAAATATAATTTCAAAATAAAAGTAAAAGCAAGGAAGACTCACAAAATCCCTGTACTTTCTCAGTTCATAGTTTTTAGTTGGTGTCTTAGAGCATCTTAAAAGAAGACGTCAAATTCAAAATAAATTTGATGGCTGACTTAACAAGTTAACCTATTGTCAATATTTTCCTTCCACCTGGTATATCAAAATTTATTGCTTCATTTATGTTTTTTTTTAAACAAAAATAATAAAAGTTGGGTTGTTGTTGGCTTAAAAATAATAAAATAACACTTAAATATGGTAGCATATAAGAGCATCTTCAAAGGAGATGTCAAAATTGCCACGTAGACATACAATAATAAAAAATGGCGGCAAACTCTCTCCAACCGATCCTTCAATTTCTTACGTAGCGTTGAGTCATTTGAAGCCAAAACTTTTTGCTGTCAAATTTGACAGTAGATGTCAAATTCATTAAATGATTTTTAATAGATTAATATAATATATAATAAATCTTGTTATGTTTTTGAAATATTTGATTGGTTGCCTTAATCATTGGACTCCACAAAAGGATAAAAATTTTATTAAATGACATTATTATTTAACATATCAGGTAGAGTAAAATATTGTACAAAGTGTCAAATTGCCACATAAGCTATCAACTATCATTTTGATGTTTAAAATTTGAAAGGAGATGCTCTAAGGGAAGGCAAGTGGAATGCCTTTGGACATAGCAAAAATTAAATATGAAGACAGCTTCAAATTTGACATATCTTTGTCCATGTAAACTTAGCTTTCTTTTTCATGGCATCTTTGATGGAGTAAGTGATACGTCATTTATTACCGTTATAAATCTATGTGGTATTTTTAACATCCTTATTTTCCATGTCATATTTGACGGAGTAAGTAAGATGTTATTTGTTACCGTTATAAGTTTATATGGTATTTTCGACATCTTTGGAGTAGGTGGTCTTAGGACCAAAAACCTCAAAACGCCACCACAAATCCCTCCTATGAAAGATTTCAAATCGACTCCCGTTGTCTGAACCTCCAAAAACTCACCTAAAACCCTCTGCCAACAAATCAATGCCGCCTCCAGCTTCACCGTCGATGCCGCCGGAGATGGTGGTCCACAACCGCTTCTTAGGGTTCCTCATATGGCAGTCCATCCCCTCCATCGTCATCTTCTTCTTCTTCAAAACCCTCTCATCAGCCGTCCCCTTTGCTTCTCCCTCGGCCGCCAAACCCCCACTCACATTCCCGTTCTCCCCATCGATATTCGCCCTTTTTACGTTTTTGACCTTCCACTTGTCCCAGGTCCTCTTCTCGTTCTCGCTCTCCCTCATCTCCTCGCTCCACCCCCACCGCCCTGCTTCTCTTCTCCAGCTTGTTCTTGGGCTCGTTCGATTCCTTTCCATTCCGGGCGGCCCTGAATCGTCAGAGACCCCGGATTCCCGGGCCCGGGCTAAGCTTTCGGTGGGTTTCCTGATGTTTTTGGGCGCCGCGGCGGTGTCAGGGTTTGTTGCGGTGGCTTCGGTGTGTGGGGGGTTTGGCGATGGGGTTTCGGCGATTGGGAGAGTGGGGTTTAGGGGTTTAGTCATGGGGTTGCTTTATGGGCTGTATTATGTGTATAACCGCAGGTCGGTCTTGGAGTTTCCCATTATTCAGGTCAGTTTTTGGCTACTTTTATACGAAGTTTGAATCTTTCTCTGTGTAATGTGATGTTACATGAGGTGTGTTAAGAGAAATGCATAGCTGAGTACAAAAATATGACAAAAATATGCAGTTTATGTGATATGATTTTTCAGTCTAGGAGATCAGATCGTTAATTTTTTTATCTTAGTTGTTATTTTGAATTACGATCCTGGCCTAATTCTCTCTACTTCTTTTTTGCTGGCTTGCAATACATTGCGCGTGGAAACATGTTCAATTTACTGGTGGAGATTTGAGATTGCTGTTTGCACTCATTTACCAAGTTTTCTGTCATAAGAAATTCTTAGCCGTGCTTTGATTTTCTCATGTTGTGTTTTGCTTTCTACTCACACAAGTCATGACTCTTACACTATTTGTTTATGTCAACAGCGTCCTCCTTTTTTCAGCTTCAAAATGGGGCTTCCTTCGGCTATCACACAATCCTTGAAGCTTTCCTTTGTGGCGTACCTTTTTTCAGCTGGTCTGCTGGTGTTTCTGCCACACCACAATCAGAACCAGGCTACAACTGGAAAGTTTATTGCTGAGCAGATCAGACTCTACACTGGGAGTTTCTTAGTGTTACTATGCTGGGAACTAAGTCACCATTTACATCGGGTTGGTTCTTCAAAAATATCAACATGTTTGTTAATTTTCATTAATACTACTGCAGGTACTTGAAAGAAGCATTGAATTAGCTAGTGTTTTTATGACTTGTGTTTATGATTATTTGAATATAGAAGTTTGTGGAACATTCTTGCTTGTTTTATTAACCCCTTCAAATGCTTGCTCTTCATTGGATCCTCTCCCCCTACAGTTATAAGAATGAATGTAACTTAAAAGTAACAGAAGTCGTGAGTGGAATAAATAGAGCTTCATGCAGCATTGACCTGTTCAATTGATGAATATATCTTGCAATTTTGTGCTACTTTAATTTGGCCCATCTTATATGATTGCATTAGGAACCTTGTGGGTCTGGTGTTAGCATTGAACATTCAGACATCACTCCATGGACATGCATATCAGTGTTTATTCTCAGTAGCTTTTGATGGGATTTTAATACGAATTAGATAACTTCTCTTTTTACGGATGTGAACTTTACTACTTAATGACACTAGAAAACCTACGTCTTGGTCATATACCATGCTATATGGCATACTCTTTATAAATCACACGACTTGATCTCTTGTTAAAGAATCTGAAACTTGGTGCTATTTGTTTGCCCCTTTCCTTTTATAGTTAACCACGTCTGTCTTCTGATTTGACTCTATATGTGTTTGAAATTGTGTTGTAATGTAGGTGCTTCATACAAAGAGATTCGTATTTGCACCACCTAAAGGATCAGCAGCAGCAGAAACAAATCCAAGTGAAATTCTCCTTGTAGCTCTGGAGGAGAGCAGTCCTAGTTCTCTTCTTCAGTATCTTGCCTATCTTGATCTCTGTATGGTTTGCGAGAATAATGTGGATGCTTGGAGAAGAGCTGCATTTTTTGAGGAAACTGGTGAAACTTACAGAAGAGTTATATCTGTATGCTTGCGGCCTCTGGAGCAGCTTGCGTCAAAGCTGGGTGAAGGCTTGGAAAGTTCTGTTGAAAACGGCTCCCGAATATCCAGTCAGTTACTGTCCCCAACTGACCAGCGACTAGACTCAAAATACTCTGAACCTTTGAATAACTTCCAGGTAAACATTTCGATTCTTGATTATACTTGTGGATATAACCTACATGTGTGTATGTCTTCCTACTTCGTTTAGTCGAACTGTGAACTAGCATCATCTATGGAGAGTAATAAATAATAACTTACTCATCTTTTGTGGCAAAACGTTACATGAGTAAATGCTGAGCTTCACGAACTACTTGTTGATATGATGGATGAAGGGCTGAATTTTGGAGGATTGAATAACATTAATATGCCATTTTCTCCACCTGAAATTCTAGCAATGCATTTTAGTATTGTTCTGTTGGAAATTCAAATCAAAACAGGTTGCTATTGTTGAAAATCAATGTCAAAGTTAGGCATGGAAAGTTAGGCAATGTTAGGTATGGTTGAATAAAAATTATTAGGTGCAATTAATGTGTTTTGTGTGGTAATAAATAATCTTAGTTTAATCATTTGGTTTGCTATAAATACCCAAGCTCTCAAGCATTGTAGATCATCCCATCCAAATCCCACTTCCAATTGTGAAGAAGCTTGTAAGCTTTCTTATTCCAATAGTTTGTAAACCTTTTTCATATATCAAAGTCCAAGTGTTTTGCCAAAGCTTGTTGCTTCCCTCCTTTCTCTATTTCTTTCTTTGTCCAATTTTATTTGAGAGTGCAAAGTGCAAGAGGTGTGATAGAGTTTGTAAACTTATCACCCACATATTTTGGTATTGAGTTAGTAAACTGTCAAATACCAACAATTGGTATCAGAGCTAGAATACCATTCTGGCAGGTGCAGCAGTTATGGCGTCCAACTTAGTGCAACTCCAAGTTCCCACATTGAAGAAAGAAAATTATGAAAGATGGTGCATCCAATTCAAAGCATTGTTTGGATCACAGGAGTTATGGGAAGTTGTCAGTAGTGGGTATGTTGTACCCACTGCCGAGCAAGAAGCCGTATATACTGCGGATCAAAGGAACACTCTCAAGGACTTACGAAAGAAGGACCAAAAGGCGCTGTATCTTCTATACCAGGGTTTGGAAGATTCAACGTTCGAGAAGGTTGCAGAAGCAACAACGAGCAAGCAAGTATGGGATACGCTCAGTACAATCTACAAAGGAGTAGATCGAGTCAAGAAAGTGAGGTTACAATCACTTCGAGCAGATTTTGAAACTGCTCATATGAATGAAGGGGAGAGCATCTCCGACTATCACTCAAGGCTCATTGTGATAGTAAATCAGATGAGGAGAAATGGCGAGAGACTCGATGAAGTACGAGTTGTGGAGAAGATACTCCGGTCACTCACATCTAAGTTTGAGCATGTGGTGACTGCCATTGAGGAATCCAAGGATTTGGAGGTGATGAGCGCAGAAGAGCTACTAGGATCCCTCCTAGTTCACGAGCAACGCATTCAGAAGAATGCAAGCCCCACAACGCTAGAGCAAGCTTTGGAGTCAAAGTTGAATATTGACAAACCAAATAAAGGTCGTGGGCAGTGGAACTCACGTCGTGGGAGCTCATCCAACCGTAGCCGAGGACGAGCCCGAGGAAGAGGTCGAGGCTATGCACAAAATCAAGGTCAGTCTCAGGAGTGGAGATCTACTCGAGGAAAGGCGCATATCCAGTGTCACAACTGTAAGCAATATGGACATTATGCCAATGAATGTTCACATAAAAATGGTGAGCATGTCAACATGGCAGAATCAAGTGGAAATACTGATGAAGAACTTACAGTCTTACTAGCACACCATGATTCCAGTAGCCAACAAGATGTTTGGGATTTGGACTCTGGTGCAAGCAATCACATGTGTGGAAAGAAGGAGTTTTTTGCCGAACTCAAAGAAGGGGCCTATGGATCTGTAAGTCTTGGTGACTCCTCAAAGTTGCCAGTTGAAGGCAAAGGGAAGATCAAGATCATCCAGAAGGATGGAAGAGAAGAATACATCTCCGATACCTACTACATACCAGGTATGAAGAGCAACATTCTGAGCATTGGTCAACTGCTCCAGAAAGGGTACATTATACATATGGAGAACATGTTTCTCACTCTCAGGAATGCAAGGAGAAAGCTTATTGCACGTGTTCGAATGTCAAAAAACCGGATGTTTCCGTTGAATTTGAACACAAAGATTGGAAGCTGCAACATCGGTGTAATGGAAGATGAGTCATGGAAATGGTATCTTCGATTTGGCCATCTTAATTTCAATGGCCTAAAGTTGCTGTCAAGTGGAGGAATGGTTCGTGGTCTACCCCAGATTGAAGCCACACGCCAAGTATGTGAAGGTTGTGTGCTTGGCAAGCAAGCACGACTATCGTTCCCTGTTGGTGATACATGGAGAGCAAAGGCACCACTGCAGTTGGTGCACACAGATATATGTGGTCCATAAGTTTACAAACTCTATCACACCTCTTACACTTTGCATTCTCAAATAAAATTGGACAAAGAAAGAAATAGAGA
The DNA here is from genome assembly GCF_041283825.1 of Pyrus communis. Lineage (NCBI taxonomy): Eukaryota > Viridiplantae > Streptophyta > Magnoliopsida > Rosales > Rosaceae > Pyrus > Pyrus communis. The sequence goes on along the minus strand of NC_142574.1, from coordinate 28,021,193 downwards.
AAGGAGGGAAGCAACAAACTTTGGCAAAACACTTGGACTTTGATATATGAAAAAGGTTTACAAACTATTGGAATAAGAAAGCTTACAAGCTTCTTCACAATTGGAAGTGGGATTTGGATGGGATGATCTACAATGCTTGAGAGCTTGGGTATTTATAGCAAACCAAATGATTAAACTAAGATTATTTATTACCACACAAAACACATTAATTGCACCTAATAATTATTATTCAACCATACCTAACATTGCCTAACTTTCCATGCCTAACTTTGACATTGATTTTCAACAATAGCAACCTGTTTTGATTTGAATTTCCAACACACCTCCTCAAATCAAAACGCCTTCATTCCTAGCATTTCACGCAGTAGCCGGAATGTTTCAATTGGCAATGGCTTTGTGAAGATGTCTGCCACTTGTTCCTTGGTGTGACAGTAGACAAGTTCAATTGTCTTTTGCTTCACATGGTCCCTTAGAAAATGGAACCTGGTATCAATGTGTTTGCTCCTTCCATGTTGAACAGGATTCTTTGCAAGTTTGATTGCAGACACGTTATCTACGTGAATCACAGTCGATTCCACTTGTGGATGACACACTGACTTCAACAGATTTCTTAATCAAATTGCCTCACATACGGTTGAGGCTACAGCAACATACTCGGCTTCACATGATGACAAAGCAACAATTGATTGCTTCTTTGAAGTCCATGAGAAAGCTGTTGATCCTAGAAAAAACACATAGCCAGTTGTGCTTTTCCTTTCATCTTGGTCACCTCCCCAATCACTATCTGAATAACCAAATAATTTTGCATCTTTACCAAAATTATAAAATAGACCATAGTTTAGAGTAGCTCTTATGTACCTCAAAATTCTCTTGGCGGCCAGCCAATGAGACTCCCTTGGTGTTTCCATGTATCGACTCACGAGTCCAACACCATAAACTATATCAGGTCTTGTGATTGTAAGGTACCTTAGGCTTCCAACGAGGCTTTTGTACACTGTTGAGTTTACAAGCTCACCCTCTCCTCCTTTGGACAGCTTCAATCCAGTTGCGACTGGGGTATTGACAGTGTTGCACTTGTCCATATTGAACTTCTTCAATATGTCTCTCATGTACCTTTGTTGAGAGATGTAGATACCATCACTTTCTTGCTTCACTTCTATGCCAAGAAAGTATGACATTAATCCATTGTCAGTCATCTCGAATTCACTGAACATGGATTGCTTGAACTCATGGAACATTGCCTCATTGTTTCCTGTAAACAATAAATCATCTACATAGAGACAAATAATTAAGAACTCCCTTTTTTCACCATTCTTCATGTAAACTGAATGCTCGTATGGACATTTCTGAAATCCATTTTGGTGAAGGTAGTTGTCGATCCTTGAGTTCCAAGCTCGTGGTGCTTGCTTGAGGCCGTACAAAGCCTTCTTCAAACGATACACCTTATCTTCTTCTCCTTGTACTTGGAAACCTTCCGGTTGTTCCACGTACACTTCTTCCTCAAGTACTCCATTAAGGAAGGCTGACTTGACATCTAGTTGATAAATTTTCCATTTATGATGTGCGGCAAGAGAGATTAGCAATCTTACCGTGTCAAGTCTCGCAACTGGAGCATAGACTTCATCATAGTCCACTCCATACTTCTGTTTGTAGCCATTTGCTACAAGCCTTGATTTGTATCGATCCACACTCCCATCTGCAGTGCGTTTGATCTTGTAAACCCACTTGACACCAATAGCCTTCTGATTTGGTGGGAGCTTTGTCAGCTCCCAAGTGTCATTCTTCTCGATGGCATGAATCTCTTCTTCCATGGCTTTCTTTCAACAATCTTCTTCCACAGCTTCATTGAATGAGAAAGGCTCGTGGTCTGCATACAAGCAGAAAAGGTTGGTTTCTTCTTCTTCTTCTTGTCCATAAATCTCTGTGAGACTCCTTAACCTCACTGGAGTTGAGGAGCTGCTTTCCTCACTAGATGTAGGACCACTCCTTGCAATTCTGTGCACTGGAGTTGTTGTGATTGTTTGAGCAGGCTGTTGCTCAATCGGTGGTACAACTTCTGGTTCTTCAAAATCAGTGGAGACGATCTTCTCTTTACTGACTTCTTTGTTGTTCCACGTCCATGTCTCTTCCTCGCTGAAGATGACATCTCTACTAACCACTAGTTTGCCAGTTAGTGGGTTGTAGAGCTTGTATGCCTTGGACTCTTCATTATAGCCCACAAACACACACTTCTCACCTCTATCATCAAGTTTCCTCCTCTTGGCTTCTGGAACTTGAGCATATGCAACACACCCAAAAATTCTTAGGTGTGTAACATTCGGCTTGTATCCACTCCAAGCCTCTTGTGGTGTCATCTTCTTGACACTCTTTGTTGGACATCGATTCAACAAATAAATCGAACAAGCTACAGCTTCTGCCCATAACTCTTTTGGCAAATTCTTCTCCTTAAGCATGGACTTTGTCATGTCAAGGATGGTTCGATTCTTTCTTTCGGCTATCCCATTTTGCTGTGGGGTATAGGCAGCAGTAAGTTGATGCCTAATTCCTTGCTCCTTGCAGTATGCTTGGAAAGCATTGGAGGTGTACTCTCCACCTCTATCTGATCTCACAGCCACAAGCTTGTGGTTACTTTCTGCCTCTGTGAGTGCCTTGAACTCCTTGAAAATTTTTAGGGCAGCTGACTTCTCCTTGAGAAAATAGACCCAAGTCTTTCTACTGAAATCATCAATGAAGGTAATAAAATACCTATTACCTCCATAAGACATGAGATCCAATGGACCACATATATCTGTGTGCACCAACTGCAGTGGTGCCTTTGCTCTCCATGTATCACCAACAGGGAACGATAGTCGTGCTTGCTTGCCAAGCACACAACCTTCACATACTTGGCGTGTGGCTTCAATCTGGGGTAGACCACGAACCATTCCTCCACTTGACAGCAACTTTAGGCCATTGAAATTAAGATGGCCAAATCGAAGATGCCATTTCCATGACTCATCTTCCATTACACCGATGTTGCAGCTTCCAATCTTTGTGTTCAAATTCAACGGAAACATCCGGTTTTTTGACATTCGAACACGTGCAATAAGCTTTCTCCTTGCATTCCTGAGAGTGAGAAGCATGTTCTCCATATGTATAATGTACCCTTTCTGGAGCAGTTGACCAATGCTCAGAATGTTGCTCTTCATACCTGGTATGTAGTAGGTATCGGAGATGTATTCTTCTCTTCCATCCTTCTGGATGATCTTGATCTTCCCTTTGCCTTCAACTGGCAACTTTGAGGAGTCACCAAGACTTACAGATCCATAGGCCCCTTCTTTGAGTTCGGCAAAAAACTCCTTCTTTCCACACATGTGATTGCTTGCACCAGAGTCCAAATCCCAAACATCTTGTTGGCTACTGGAATCATGGTGTGCTAGTAAGACTGTAAGTTCTTCATCAGTATTTCCACTTGATTCTGCCATGTTGACATGCTCACCATTTTTATGTGAACATTCATTGGCATAATGTCCATATTGCTTACAGTTGTGACACTGGATATGCGCCTTTCCTCGAGTAGATCTCCACTCCTGAGACTGACCTTGATTTTGTGCATAGCCTCGACCTCTTCCTCGGGCTCGTCCTCGGCTACGGTTGGATGAGCTCCCACGACGTGAGTTCCACTGCCCACGACCTTTATTTGGTTTGTCAATATTCAACTTTGACTCCAAAGCTTGCTCTAGCGTTGTGGGGCTTGCATTCTTCTGAATGCGTTGCTCGTGAACTAGGAGGGATCCTAGTAGCTCTTCTGCGCTCATCACCTCCAAATCCTTGGATTCCTCAATGGCAGTCACCACATGCTCAAATTTAGATGTGAGTGACCGGAGTATCTTCTCCACAACTCGTACTTCATCGAGTCTCTCGCCATTTCTCCTCATCTGATTTACTATCACAATGAGCCTTGAGTGATAGTCGGAGATGCTCTCCCCTTCATTCATATGAGCAGTTTCAAAATCTGCTCGAAGTGATTGTAACCTCACTTTCTTGACTCGATATACTCCTTTGTAGGTTGTACTGAGTGTATCTCATACTTGCTTGCTCGTTGTTGCTTCTGCAACCTTCTCGAACGTTGAATCTTCCAAACCCTGGTATAGAAGATACAGCGCCTTTTGGTCCTTCTTTCGTAAGTCCTTGAGAGTGTTCCTTTGATCCGCAGTATATACGGCTTCTTGCTCGGCAGTGGGTACAACATACCCACTACTGACAACTTCCCATAACTCCTGTGATCCAAACAATGCTTTGAATTGGATGCACCATCTTTCATAATTTTCTTTCTTCAATGTGGGAACTTGGAGTTGCACTAAGTTGGACGCCATAACTGCTGCACCTGCCAGAATGGTATTCTAGCTCTGATACCAATTGTTGGTATTTGACAGTTTACTAACTCAATACCAACAAAGATTGGAAGCTGCAACATCGGTGTAATGGAAGATGAGTCATGGAAATGGCATCTTCGATTTGGCCATCTTAATTTCAATGGCCTAAAGTTGCTGTCAAGTGGATGAATGGTTCGTGGTCTACCCCAGATTGAAGCCACACGCCAAGTATGTGAAGGTTGTGTGCTTGGCAAGCAAGCACGACTATCGTTCCCTGTTGGTGATACATGGAGAGCAAAGGCACCACTGCAGTTGGTGCACACAGATATATGTGGTCCATTGGATCCCATGTCTTATGGAGGTAATAGGTATTTTATTACCTTCATTGATGATTTCAGTAGAAAGACTTGGGTCTATTTTCTCAAGGAGAAGTCAGCTGCCCTAAAAATTTTCAAGGAGTTCAAGGCACTCACAGAGGCAGAAAGTAACCACAAGTTTGTGGCTGTGAGATCAGATAGAGGTGGAGAGTACACCTCCAATGCTTTCCAAGCATACTGCAAGGAGCAAGGAATTAGGCATCAACTTACTGCTGCCTATACCCCACAGCAAAATAGGATAGCCGAAAGAAAGAATCGAACCATCCTTGACATGACAAGGTCCATGCTTAAGGAGAAGAATTTGCCAAAAGAGTTATGGGCAGAAGCTGTAGCTTGTTCGATTTATTTGTTGAATCGATGTCCAACAAAGAGTGTCAAGAAGATGACACCACAAGAGGCTTGGAGTGGATACAAGCCGAATGTTACACACCTAAGAATTTTTGGGTGTGTTGCATATGCTCAAGTTCCAGAAGCCAAGAGGAGGAAACTTGATGATAGAGGTGAGAAGTGTGTGTTTGTGGGCTATAGTGAAGAGTCCAAGGCATACAAGCTCTACAACCCACTAACTGGCAAACTAGTGGTTAGTAGAGATGTCATCTTCAGCGAGGAAGAGACATGGACGTGGAACAACAAAGAAGTCAGTAAAGAGAAGATCGTCTCCACTGATTTTGAAGAACCAGAAGTTGTACCACCGATTGAGCAACAGCCTGCTCAAACAATCACAACAACTCCAGTGCACAGAATTGCAAGGAGTGGTCCTACATCTAGTGAGGAAAGCAGCTCCTCAACTCTAGTGAGGTTAAGGAGTCTCACAGAGATTTATGGACAAGAAGAAGAAGAAGAAGAAACCAACCTTTTCTGCTTGTATGCAGACCACGAGCCTTTCTCATTCAATGAAGCTGTGGAAGAAGATTGTTGGAAGAAAGCCATGGAAGAAGAGATCCATGCCATCGAGAAGAATGACACTTGGGAGCTGACAAAGCTCCCACCAAATCAGAAGGCTATTGGTGTCAAGTGGGTTTACAAGATCAAACGCACTGCAGATGGGAGTGGATCGATACAAATCAAGGCTTGTAGCAAAGGGCTACAAACAGAAGTATGGAGTGGACTATGATGAAGTCTATGCTCCAGTTGCGAGACTTGACACGGTAAGATTGCTAATCTCTCTTGCCGCACATCATAAATGGAAAATTTATCAACTAGATGTCAAGTCAGCCTTCCCTAATGGAGTACTTGAGGAAGAAGTGTACGTGGAACAACCGGAAGGTTTCCAAGTACAAGGAGAAGAAGATAAGGTGTATCGTTTGAAGAAGGCTTTGTACGGCCTCAAGCAAGCACCAAGAGCTTGGAACTCAAGGATCGACAACTACCTTCACCAAAATGGATTTCAGAAATGTCCATACGAGCATTCAGTTTACATGAAGAATGGTGAAAAAAGGGAGTTCTTAATTATTTGTCTCTATGTAGATGATTTATTGTTTACAGGAAACAATGAGGCAATGTTCCATGAGTTCAAGCAATCCATGTTCAGTGAATTCGAGATGACTGACAATGGATTAATGTCATACTTTCTTGGCATAGAAGTGAAGCAAGAAAGTGATGGTATCTATATCTCTCAACAAAGGTACATGAGAGACATATTGAAGAAGTTCAATATGGACAAGTGCAACACTGTCAATACCCCAGTCGCAACTGGATTGAAGCTGTCCAAAGGAGGAGAGGGTGAGTTTGTAAACTCAACAGTGTACAAAAGCCTCGTTGGAAGCCTAAGGTACCTTACAATCACAAGACCTGATATAATTTATGGTGTTGGACTCGTGAGTCGATACATGGAAACACCAAGGGAGTCTCATTGGCTGGCCGCCAAGAGAATTTTGAGGTACATAAGAGCTACTCTAAACTATGGTCTATTTTATAATTTTGGTAAAGATGCAAAATTATTTGGTTATTCAGATAGTGATTGGGGAGGTGACCAAGATGAAAGGAAAAGCACAACTGGCTATGTGTTTTTTCTAGGATCAACAGCTTTCTCATGGACTTCAAAGAAGCAATCAATTGTTGTTTTGTCATCATGTGAAGCCGAGTATGTTGCTGTAGCCTCAACCGTGTGTGAGGCAATTTGGTTAAGAAATCTGTTGAAGTCAGTGTGTCATCCACAAGTGGAATCGACTGTGATTCACGTAGATAACGTGTCTGCAATCAAACTTGCAAAGAATCCTGTTCAACATGGAAGGAGCAAGCACATTGATACCAGGTTCCATTTTCTAAGGGACCATGTGAAGCAAAAGACAATTGAACTTGTCTACTATCACACCAAGGAACAAGTGGCAGACATCTTCACAAAGCCATTGCCAATTGAAACATTCCGGCTACTGCGTGAAATGCTAGGAATGAAGGCGTTTTGATTTGAGGAGGTGTGTTGGAAATTCAAATCAAAACAGGTTGCTATTGTTGAAAATCAATGTCAAAGTTAGGCAATGTTAGGTATGGTTGAATAAAAATTATTAGGTGCAATTAATGTGTTTTGTGTGGTAATAAATAATCTTAGTTTAATCATTTGGTTTGTTATAAATACCCAAGCTCTCAAGCATTGTAGATCATCCCATCCAAATCCCACTTCCAATTGTGAAGAAGCTTGTAAGCTTTCTTATTCCAATAGTTTGTAAACCTTTTTCATATATCAAAGTCCAAGTGTTTTGCCAAAGCTTGTTGCTTCCCTCCTTTCTCTATTTCTTTCTTTGTCCAATTTTATTTGAGAGTGTAAAGTGCAAGAGGTGTGATAGAGTTTGTAAACTTATCACCCACATATTTTGGTATTGAGTTAGTAAACTGTCAAATACCAACATGTTCTACGGGTTTGGACCAGGGGCAATTGTTCTTAGATTGGGACAGTTTGTTATCTATAGGAGTCAGTACGTCACAAATGATAATCCGTATGCTAATTGGTGGCAACTTGCAGTTATGCATGTGAAGAGAATGTTATTGAATATTTGGAATAACTTTCAATTGTTTTTCTCATCAACTAAAAAAACCTAATATATACTCTTTTAATGCAGTTGTATGCATGGTGTGCGTGGACAGCTGCCTCGCTAACTGCATGCTCACACAAAGAGGACAGATACGGGGTTTCCCAGATCAGTGGTAGTAACGCTGCTGTAATGTCAACGCTGATTTCTTGCCTTCTTGCTGTTGAAACATACATGGGGAAGAAGACCACTTTGCAGTCTGCTAATCAGTTCATGGGATTAACCGGTTTTAAATTGAGAAACTCAAGCATGGCCAATACTAGCATGAGTAAAAAGAGAGCCAGCCCGCTTCATTCAAAAGCATATGCTGTTGCTGATGTACTGAGGAACTCAATCTACCAAATTGTGTCTGCTTTCCATGATCAGATGGCAAGCAGTGCTAAAAAGGGCTTTCTTGAGAAGGATTGGATCGTTAGGGGCAAGCCTCCTTTCGGACCACGCGAACTTCTCGTGCAGAAACTGCTTCTATTCCTCGACTTTAGAGCCAGCTAATTGCTTGTTAATTTGCTGGGATTCAAGCCTCTTCCTTTAATCATTGGACTTACTTGCGGACGCATACGAAGAGCTGGTTTTGTTTCTTAACCCCAAACATGATTGGTGGATGGGATGAGCTGAAGGAGATAGCATCGGATTTAGTACAAAGAAATATCAAATTTGGATCTTATAATTTAAGTTGTATGGTTGATAGGAAGCACTTGCATCAACTAGTATACCGAAATAAAAAATTTCCGGTTTACTTTTTATTATTGCCTATCGAACCTAGGACCAGCTGTATGAAATACGCGCTCGGATTCTCTCCAAATACTAAAACATCTCGTGGTGGTTAAATTATTTCCCTGGTTTTTTTTTTTTTTATCTCAAACATATTTCCCTCGTTTACTTTGTTCTTTTTGCTTATTATACTCTGCTAGTAGGATTAAGCCTGGATCAAATTGGTAATGCCTTACTCAAGCTATTTCTCACATGTCAACGACATGATTTGAGTATTTCTGGCCATGCTTTGCTGGGATGATGATCCGAGCAAATAAGAAGTTGACAATGGAATGACTTCTTGCTTTCTTTTTTTGTTTGTTTGGCTTTTACTTCTATAAACCACTAATGTTAGTGAAAAGTACATAAGAAAATGCTTAAAGAATCAAACTATAGAAGGAAAAAAGAATCTCGCTTATCAGTTGTTGGTGTCGGGTGTAATAAAAATCTTACTTAAGACCTCTCAATTATAAATGAAGACGAATACCAATCTAAAACCTCTCAATTACAAGTGAACGAATACCAACCTAAAACCTCTCAATTACAAGTGAAGACGAATACCACCAGACCATAGTACTAAATGGCATACAATTAGGATCATAATTATGGAACAACTAATGGGAATAGTGTTAGATCTCACATCGTCCAGGGGAAAGGATCCTCTATGCCTTACATGTACATGTCCACATCTATATAGCACGAGATATTTTGGAAGCTCACTGGCTTAAGCGAGTTTGCGCGAGAGCAATCCCAGGATGGGTGACCCACTGGGAAGTTCTTGTGTGAGTTCCTAGAAACAAAACAGTGAGGGCGTGGTCGGGGCTCAAAGTGGACAATATCGTGCTACGATGGAGTCGAGCTCGGAATGTGGTGGAGCCCGGATCGAGATGTGACAAATAGTCTTAGACTCATAATATTTTTTGGGGTTTTTTGAAATGGGTCCAAAGTAATTAAAAATTGGACCTATTTCAAAAGTCAAAAGTCACTAAAAATTGGACCTATTTCAAAAGGTAGTCTATAAAATTGGACCTATTTCAAATTTTCCCATATTTTTTTTATTAGTCAGTCTTAGACTTTGTAAATGCAGAGTCTCTAAACCTTCAAAATTTATCTTATGATACGTATTTAACTTCTCCATTATCATGACCTCATGAGGTTAAATTTATAGTTTCGTCACTATGAACTTAGAAATTTGGAATCCAAAGTCATTTATAATGATAACCATGACCAAAATAACATGAGAATAACAACCAAAGCAGCTATACAAGGTTCGAGGGCGACTATAAACTCTTGTTCGGTGTAGGACTTTATTCCGAGACTCCGATTAATGGATGAGAATTTTGCACATCATATTGGACAAGACATATCATTATTCTCTAGCCAAACAAATTAACAAAACGTCCAAAAGTCCCGGCAGAAGCAATTGCCCACCTAGTTATCATATTTCAAATCATTTGGTGTTTGCTACCTTCCCGTGGCGGGTAGAGTGTGTCCTGTTGGCCTAGAGCTAGACTCAATTTTATCATATAATCAGTTACTTTAGGATAATATTTTTCACACTTATTTTTACCTCTGAAAAATCCTTATTAGTTTTTTGCGATTAATCTTCTTCAATTTATTCGATTTGACAGTCGAAAATTGAAAAATATATGTGAAAAGTAAAAATAATTGTGTGTATAACACGATCCTTATTTTATTGCCCTACTAATTAGTTACAAACCCATATTGTTAAGCATATAAAAAATGAATGGTTCACAGAATTATCTTAACATTGGAAAAATAAGTGGAATAAAACTATTTATTGGACAAGACATATCATTATTCTCCAGCCAAACAAATTAGCAAAACGTCCAAAACTCTCGGCAGAAGCAATTGCCCACCTTCTATATGTGCCTCGATTTGGCCCTTGAGAGAATTGTACTACACAACAACGTACTAAGATATGAATTTTGATTAATTCTACTATAGGCAAAGTACCAGAGTTTGGCCAGATTCTTATTTCCTTGTTAATGTTAGAGCATTCAAGCCTTGCAATGCATGCAAGTCTTAGTATTACAAAAGAAAGTCCTTGAAATTTTACTCATGTGTGAGGCTAAAATTAGTCGAACGCATAATTATATTGAGTGATATGGAACACATGTCCCCAAGTTGTATGTGTGATCGGATTTTATTTTGAAATACATCTATATAAACAAACCAATACATATATCCTTGTACCCTGGAACTCAAGTACTACTACTCAAAAGCCATTTTGATTTCGTCTTCTACTTCGTGTTTTCGTAATTGAGTTTTAGTACGTCCTCAATATCCAAATGGGTAGCTTAAATATTGACAATCCACCTGAAAACAACTCTGCCCACCACATGACTAAAAACCCTCTGGAACTTGTGGAGTTCAGGAGACAAGGACACATGATGATAGACTTCACTGCAGATTATTAACAAAACATACAGAAACACCCGGTTCTAAGCCAAGTCCAACCGGGCTATCTCCGAAAACGTTTGCCAGAATCTGCCCCATATCACCCTGAACCCATAGAAGCCATCCTCCAAGATGTTCAGGACCATATTGTTCCTGGCATAACACATTGGCAAAACCCTAACCACTTTGCCTACTTCCCTGCAACTATCAGCACCGCAGGATTCCTCGGTGAAATGCTCACCACGGGGTTCAATGTCGTGGGGTTCAACTGGATGGCATCACCAGATGCAACTGAGCTTGAAACCATAGTCATGGATTGGCTTGGAGACATACTCAAACTTCCCAAGTCTTTTCTTTTCTCTGACAATGGTGGTGGTGTGTTACATGGGAGTACGCATGAGTCCGTAGTTTGCACCATGGTAGCTGCAAGAGATCAAATCTTAAGTCAAATCGGTAAAGAGAATATAGGAAAGTTAGTAGTGTATTGATCAGATCAAACACATAGTGCACTCCAAAAAGTTTCTCAAATTGATGGAATCCACTCGAAAAATTTTCGGGCCATTGAGACTACAAGATCATCATCATTTGCACTCTCACCCGAATTGCTACAATTGGCGATTTGTTCAGACGTGAAATCTGGGTTGGTTCCATTTTATGTATGTGCCACAGTAGGAACAACCACAACCACTGCCGTTGATCCATTGGGGCCACTATGCGATGTTGCAAAAGATTATGGCATGTGGGTTCATGTGGACGCTGCATATGCCGGGAATGCTTGCATTTGCCCTGAGTTTCGTCATTTTATTGATGGAATTGAGGGTGCAAATTCGTTCAGTCTCAGTGCGCATAAATGGTTCTTCACTACTCTCAATTGTTGCAGCCTTTGGGTTAAGAATCCAAGTGCATTGACAAACTCGATGTCTGTGAATCTTGAGGGGTTGAGGAACAAGGCCACAGATTCAAAGCAAGTGGTGGACTACAAAGACTGGCAAATAGCCTTAACCCAAGGGTTTCCGGCCATGAAGCTATGGCTTGTGCTTAGAAGCTATGGAGTGGAAAACCTTAGAAACTTTATTAGAAGTGATGTAAAAATGGCCAAGCGTTTTGAAGGCCTTGTGGGGATGGAAAAAAGGTTTGAAGTTGTTGTCCCGAGGAATTTCTCTTTGGTTTGTTTCAGGGTTTTGCCGTCGGCAATTATCAACAAGGCTCCAACTCCCAGTGATGAAAACCGTGTAATTAACGAGGTGAATTGCGGGTTACTTGAGGCCATCAATGGGTCAGGTCGTGTGTACATGACTCATGCTGTGGTGCGAGGTATGTATGTGTTACGTTGTGTAATTGGTGCAACTCTCACGGAGGAAAAACACGTAGTCATAGCTTGGAAGGTGGTGAAAGAGCATGCAGATGCCATCTTCAGCATGTATTGCTAGACATGTCTAGGGGTGTTTAATTTGTTTAGTAGAAATTCAACTGGGACTAAACCCTTTATATCAGGGATGAGTTGTACTTTTTCTTATGCAAATAAAAGTGGGGTGCACGATAATTTTTTTAAAGTGACAATCGAAAACTTTATTGCTGAGTGGAATGTAACACGATAGGTGTTATCTCTCCAATCTTGTTATCATGAAAGTTTATTTGCTAAGGGCTCACTGCAAGAAATGTTGGCATAGGGCAAGGCTTTCTTACGCGAAGATGGTTTTGGTGCCTAATGATCTTTAGAAACTATGTTATAGGGAACTCTTGATGGTAGTGTGCGCACTTGGTGCCTAATGCTCAGTGGGCACCTTAAACAGATGTCTAACATGCCATATCCACACTTCAAAAAAGGTGCCCTATGCCAAGATTTCTAGTAGTGGTTTAGGGTCCAGAGCTCTAAATGTTTCTGAAAAAGTTGATTAATACATGTAAAATTGGCATACAAGAAATAAAAAGATGTTTAGATACTCCATACATAACTAAACGAGACAATCACAATGAATGTAAAGGTATGCAGTAACAATTTTTTCAAATTGTGGTTCCCAACTCATCTTAATACATGATGAAAGTCTCTTATTTGTTAAAAACATATATAGGACCTCCAGAACACATAGTACGACTGTCACATTAAGTGGGGTCTAAGAACTACTACAACGAATAACTACTGCTTATTACCAATAACAACAAGTGTCGTTGTAAAATGTCAAAGCCAACCAGCCAACCACTGCGACAACACAAGTAATAGACTAGAAAACCAATGGAGAATGCATATCGGAAGAAAGTCTTTGCTCAAGAACATAATTTTACAATTCAATCACATCACCAAGCAGAGTTTTTCTTTAAGCTCGAAACCAATCCCTCACCAACTTATAGTGTTTGGCTACACTTGCACATCTTCGTGGAGTCTCATAAATGGAGTTATCTTTCAGTATGTATCTTAATCTCTGTGCTGGACTTACAAATTAAACTGCAAAGAGTGGAGGGGAATGAGGAAATAAGTAAAGCAATAATCATTTAATTAATAAATCACGGGAGTAGTTTTACAATGTACTGAAAGACATTCCGCAGTTCTAAACCTCTATGTTGTAGCAAATTCAAAATTTTCCTTTGATACATATAGCATCCTTCTATGTTTTTGTCATGATGTCTTGCATTTCATCAACAAAATTATATAAGATAAAACCTGAAGGAAAACTTCAATATACAAAAGATAAAGCAAAGAAGTATATGAGTACATCTAATGGTTAAAACACTAGTAGTACCGAGTACTCCAGAGCACACAAGAATCTCCCGTATCAAAGGCAACAAGAGAGAGTGTCTCTGTCAAGGGGCGGTTGCTGTCAAGAGAAAGTGATTGTGCCAGGAGAACCCAACACAAAAGGGTGCAAAGGTTTAAGAAAACACCAAACTAATGAATGTAGGAGAAACTTGAGAGCCAAAGATTGTTACTCATCATGAACGTGTGAGAAATTTGATAGAGTACAATGGTGTAGTTGGAGCTCTAGGTTGTGAGTGGTTTATGTGCGAGCCTTTCCTATATAGAAAGGACAAATTACAAATACAAAGCATGCACACAACTGGGCTAATAGCTTGCAACTCAAGTGACTAAGGCAAATTCAAAGACAAATTCAAAGCACACAAAACACAGAAACAAACTTTCTCACCACAATGAGCAAAGAAAAACACTCTTCTCTGCAAAAAAGGAAATAGAAAAGAAATTTAAAGAACTGATTTTGCACAGCAAATACGTAAATACGTAGACCTTGAAGAAATAATAAATGGCAATAAGCTTATTAAGAGTACGCTGGTGATCAAATATTGTTCATGAATCCTAAGAAACCGTCTACGATCGAAGTTTAGGTCATGTTTCGTATCCTTTTGGATCTATTTTTTGTTTTTGAAATCAAGGAGTATTAGCTTCAATATTTACATTCATCATTTCCTAAAACTATAAATTGGTTTCAAATTAAGTACCAAACAATTGATACTTCAACTCCCCTTTGTTAGAAAAATAAAGTAAGAAGTCCATATTTCTAATCAGTTTTGTTCCCACACACACTTTGGCATGCAAATGATGCTTTACTGACGGAAGAATATGTATCAGATAATAGGGCTTTTCCAGTAAGAATCCATATACAATGCCAATTATCGGCAAAAAAATCTTACAGAATTGAGAAGATGATATGGCTAAAAGTTTAGTCGTGGAACATTAATTCGAATTGCACGTCAAAGCATTATATAACATTTGCCCGTTTAAGAAAAGCATACATCTAATTCTGAAGCACTTTTATGGGCACAAACTTAAACCTAAGACCACAATCACTTAATGCAAATAAAACCAGTAGAAAACCACCAAACAGGAAAAATAACCAGAATTTTAATTTGTTTATTTTGGTGTTGGAGCTGTTATTGACACTTCAAAAATAATCACATACTTTCTATACAAATTTTATTTATATGTTTATAAAATTGGAGTGCAGGATAATCATTTTGGAGAGCTAATAACAACTTTCTTTTAATTTATAGTACAATTTTACTCTATCGATCTATGGATGAATTAATAAAGAAAGTGTACTACGTACATAGTACATACCAAGGATGGGAAATTGTTTATTGAAGAAGGCAGGCATGCAAGGGAGAATCTCAACTCCCCTCGCCATCTGATTTCTGCTGTGATTCCAGGGCCGCCGGGTGTGGTTGGAGCATCAGCTGAGCCTGAAGCTGATGGTCTAGGGAATTCTGGTGATGTGCAGCTGCTTGTTGTTCGATCTGGTTATAATGGTTATTATCAAAAGCTCCACCCAAACCCAATGAACCAGACACCACACCATTACTAGCTGCAGCTGCGGGAATCTGATTAAACCCATTTCCATTAACCAAACTCGCTGCGGCGTCCATCCCATTGATATTGAACCTCACTAGCTCTTGCTGATGAGCCTCGAACAGTTGCTGCTGATGTTGGTCGCGAATCAAAAGCTGGCCTCCCCTGCAGCCCTGCTGGGGCGGAGGGCCAGTGCTAGCCCCCAACAGAGGGATCATCAATGCCTGAGGGCCAATATAGGCAGACAGATCTTTCTTGGCGTTGTAGAGATCAGTCTGGACTTGCTTAAGCCTGTTCTGGAGAAATGAGATGAAACCAACACACCCATACACTGGGTCCCGAAGACGAGCCTCTGCCTCATAGGCCAATGACGTCACGGCATCTTCACGGTATGCAACATTGAGTTCGTTCAGGATCTTACCGACGTTGCTCGCACCGTAAACCGTGTGAACGTTAGCGAATTTTTGAGGTTGGTCTGGTGGGAAATAGGGGGCGAACACACATTCTTGCGTACATTTTCGCCGTTGAAACTTGCACGCAGCGCACGGTGAATGAGTGTTCGACGACATTTTTTTTTAGGTTTTACTTGATTTGTCACAACAAACTGCAAAGAGGAATTAACAAGAACAATAATCAGTGATCATTTCATTTGCATAAATTAATTGTCAGAGAACGATAAATATTCAGTAAAAGAATTAAAATTCCTAAAATCCCAATCAAATACACCCCTAGGAGAATTGGGATTAAGAAAAGGAAAATAATTAGTTCGTAATCAACCCTAAATTTAATGCATTTATTTATGATCCTTATTCTTTAACCCACGATGAGAATAATTTTAGAGTTCTACAGCTAAATTTTGAGTCTATTGGAAAAAGAAAACCCTAACCTTTGACAAAAAAAAAAAAAAAAAAAAAGGAAAAGAAAAAGAAAACCCTAACCCTAGCTAGACAATGAAGAAAGCAGCGAGGAAGAATTTTTTATATAAACAGGCGAAGCGATATCTCCACAATTTCGAATTTCCTTTGTCGCCTCTTCGTCTTTCTGTCTTTCGATGAGAAGAAGTGAGATGAATTAGTTAGAGGGAAGTGTTTAAGAGAGTGAAGAGGGGAAGCGAGAGACTGATTATTTTTTCTCCTCCGGGGCCTCTGCTACTGATAAGAAGTATAACTGGCAGAATCTATATATATGGTATATATAGATGTGATATGTTAATAGATGTCGTTAGTAGCATTCCAAAAATCTTTAATGGGGTAGTTATGTTAATATAGAAAGTAACTAGGCAAAATAATATATAAGGTATATATACATACATACATATATATATATATAGTACCATATTAACCATGAGAATTGTTATTAGCACTCCAAAAATCTCATTCTACACTCTAAACTTTCTATATTAGGAAAGAAAAATACACTTGTGAGGAGTGTAGAATAAGATTTTTGGAGTGCCAGTAACACTTCCCTTAACCATATGAAACTTGATTATAATAAACTCAACAAGACATTCCATATTCCTCAAGACATTCCATATTCCTCTTTCTGTTGACGAAATTTGATTTGGGACGTGATGAGAGTTTTCAAGTCTCTATTCCGTATCAAGTGCAATTAAAATGGCATTGGCACCAATAAATGCTATAAAGTTTGCCTTGTTGCCAAAAGTTGTCATCAACAACATAATTTTGATTATGATGAGACCGTCAACTCAATTGTTAAAGGAACTCTAGTCTTTAAATTTAAAGGTTTGTGATGCATATATAGATGCGTTTACCCTATAAATGAGCATCATTCAATTCAATGTTTTAACACATAAGCTGTAATGGAGCATCAACTAAAGTGATGTTATGAAAGTTTAGAGCAAAATTTGAGGGTTTCTTTTTTATGAAAAGTGACTACCCATCGTTCAGCTGTGGTAAATCAATTAAAAGGCATGTATTTGCATCTATCCTGGGTCGGTACGGTATGAACCCCTTCCAATTCCTATTAAGGCAAATTTATGGAGTGGATTTGGGGTTGTCTTGAAATCCTATATGGGTTTTCTTCCTAATCCTGAAAGGTTTTATATGAATCCAAAAGTGGGTTACATAACCGATATCCCAAATTTCGTTTGTAGCGGAAGGAGCCGGCCGGTAGGATTGGGAGGCTGCCGGAGTTAGGTGTGATTCGGCTCCTTCTGGTGGCTGGGCGTTTGTTTATTTTTTAATTTTTTTTATTGTATTAAGACTTGACATTGTTTTTACTTTGGGTAGTGTTAAGGAGATTAAATTGTAAATCAAATGATGTGGTTGTTGATATTAAGTGTTTCTTATAAAAAATAAAAAAAATAAAAAAAAACAAAAAAAAAACCAGCTAGTGGTTTCGTCATGGCAATCTACCCTTCCGAGACCCGGGAAGACTCTAAGAGACATTTTAACCTCTCCTCACCACCATCGTGTGATTCGCCAGTGCTAAGAATCGAACCAAGGGTGTGCCGTATGAAATACGGGCTTGAAATTCATCTCCCACCACTGGATCATCCCATGGTGGTTGATTATTACTTAAGTGTTGATTAACATGATTAATTCTTATTCGTGACACATCATTTGGTTTGCAAATTTAGTTTAAAAGTTTGGTCTACCTAGCATTCTCCTTTTACTTTTTGGATAATGCTAGGGAGACCAAAATTTTGAACCAAATTTGCAAACCAAATGATGTGTCACCAATAAAAAAATAAACATGTTAATCAACACTTAAGTAATAATCCAATTATCAACATCCACATCATTTGGTTTACAAATTTAGTTTATAAATTTGGTCGCCCTAGATTACCCTTACTTTTTACTGATAACTAGATTTAAGCGCTTAAAATTAATTATGCATTTTATTAATTAAATACTAGTATATGCCCACATACATGTGTGAAAACATGTTTAGAATGGGAATGAGAAAGGGAGAGACACTACAAAAAATATGGTCATTGCGCGCAATAAATTATTTGTGCCCCTTGAGGCCAAAGAGCACCAACATATGTGTCCATAGACCAATAGCAATAGTGCATCATCTATATTTCTATTTGTGTCCTCTATAGGTGTTGCGTTTGCTAAAAGAGCACAATAGACTGTTTGGTGCTCAAGGAGGCAGGCACAAATAGTGGTATATTTGTGCCTCGTTTTTTTATAACTTGTCAGATAACCTTTTCCAGACAAGTTGGCACTTCATATTGTAATTGTGCCAACATGAATTAAATATTTAAAAAAAAAAATTTGAAACTAAAATTGAGGAAATGAAAATTTTTAATTTTTTGAAAATGAAAAGGCCTACAACACATTCCCAATCTCACAAACATAATGTAATGTTACATATTTTATCTCTAATACAATAAAACTTGAATCGAAAAAATATATAAGTTTGCATATTATTTAGGGTCAAAGTGAGTTGCTTATTTTAATGACACATCTAGTATGCATCATCAATAAACTTGCAATTTTAAAGGAGAAAATGAGTCTTAACTGTTGGAAACAATGGATAAATAGAATATTCACAAATATACAACTAAACAATGGAGAAAATTAGTCTTAACTGTTGGTAATTCCAAATCTCTGGTAACAAGACAAATACACAAACAAAAGCCGGTACTCTTTAGTCTTTAGTAAGAATAATTAAAGAAAAAAATGCATCTTATATACAACTACCAATGAATGCCCGCGCAATGCTGCGGGATTGAAAGAAAAGTGCAAAATCTTGAAATAAAAGTACCCGCAAAGGAAATTAACAGTTTGCATCATTGAATCGAACTCAAAACATGGTAATGCCATTAAATCTCTCCTCTCATAATTACATATCATTGTTTACATGGTTCGCTGTAAATGGTAGAATTCAACTAAATACTTTCAATAAGAACAACAACCGAAGACATCTAAATGGTAATATTGTTAATTACCAGTCAATTTCATCGCATTTATTATCAAATGCAAATGCATCATCATACCACCCCTGCTGTTGCATATCCTCATCACCAGCAAGCTGATCTCCTCCTAGAAACAAAACCCCCCAAATCACTAAAGCAAAATTTGCATAGAAAATCCATTTGGAAAATTTACAATTCTAAAAACATAATATTCAAACCAAAAGATGACCAACACGAAATCGGCCATAAAACTCACCAAGAAACCCAGCCTCTTCTAGGATTAAGATTTTCTTTGAATGTGCACCATATTTGCAATTTTCACAAGATGTTCTCATTAGTAGTTTCTGAGAGAACTAAGCAGTGGTTCAACTGAAGGTTGCAATTTAAAATGGAAGTTATTTTGAGGGAAATGGAAGGTGAGGTTTCTGTTTTTGTCATGGCCATCTTAATAGTTGGTCCAAAAAACATAGGTCTTGCAATAAGAAACAAAAAAAATACAGATTAACCCTTACAATGGCTAGAGGCCGCAGTACCTGCGAGTCAAAGATGGGGAACAATGTCTCCATATCGTGTCAATACTTCTTTGAATCCATTACAATGTTGCTCGTCCTCATCGAAGCTGAAGATGTCTTGATCATGTGTAGATGCTACAAAAATATACATGAAAGTTGTCATTCACTTGATCCAAATGGTAGTTCTACATAGACATAATGCAGAAGACAAAATAGAAGGAAAACAAATATTGTAGCGGTATAAGTTCAATAATTGCAGCAAGCAAACAAACAGAAACTTTACTCACTTATAAAATCCAAATCAGAAAATGAAGCAAATTGAATGAACTATGAAAGAAATTTTATTCACTGAATTAGAATCAAACTAATGAAATTGAATTGAACAAAACCTTTACTCAAATTTATTGAATGGTGTTTATGAAATGTAAAAAGAGTGTTACTCACGAAAAATATTAAGCACACGTCCATACCATCTTCTCTTCTCTGTCTCAAATCAAGTTCCTTTTTATACAGGTTCTCAACAAATCTGACCCAAAAGCTCCCTTTTTTTTTTACATAGACCAATTTCATCCATCAAAATTTTCATTAAAAAATTTTTCACAGCCCATGAAAATTAATCATTGACTCACTAAGAAGAATATGGACAAAGACATAGGGGATGTAGGGTGGATGAGATTAGAAGGAATAGACACGGATTAAAAATTATAAATTGAAAGAAAAAAAAAATCATACGAATAGATCGTTTAACAACTAATGATAGAGGAGGGGAAGGGGTTAAGAGCATGTGACCTTTCCTTGGCATAAATTTGTACATGCAAGTTTAATTCCAATGAAACAAATATGTGAGTAAAGCAAAAGATATAAAGGCTCCATGTACTGTTTTACAATCTTCTCAAGCTGCTGACACAATGCCTAAGATATTTCAGACAAAGATTTTCATATAAATAAAGCACCTCACCTAAAATAACTGAGGTTGTGGTATTTGAATCAAGTAGGCAGATGTTTTGCAAGGTCTTGTTCAATACCATCTCATATTCCCTTTCCATTTTTCCTGTATCATACAATAAATAAAATTAAGGACATTTTTTTAAAGATTAGGAGGGAGCAAATAGATATAATGGGACGTAAGAAAGCACCAACTTGTCAAAAATAATTTATTACTTTCAATTTGATTTAACTTTTCAAATGAACCAAACCCCCAAGATAACCAAGCACTTCAAACAATCCCTACACAATTGACAAAGATGGTTTGAAAAAAAAAAATTCTATACTTAATCAAACATACAGATGAAAGCATGGTTAAGATGTATTCTATGTAAAAAAACCTTTACTTTCAGAACCTAAATCCAAAAAAAGGGTCGCGAGGGGATGTATTAGCAATTAACTAGTTTGTTATAGTTTAGTAGAATACAAAAGGAAAATCCTTCTCTTTTGTCTATTATATGAAAAATCTAAATAAGAGATGGCAGAAGAGGACTATGGAAAAAAAAATAGGGTAAAGTACAAAAAACTACCTCAATTATTGGTGTCACGACACTTTGATACCTCATTTTTTAAAATTAACAATGTCATACCTCATCTTACGAATTTGTGTCAATGTTATACCTTCCGTTAGCTTGGTCGTTTATTTCTTAGTTAAATACTGATGTGGTTTGATCCGGGACCCATTTTTTATTAAAAAATATTAAAAACTAAAAAAAATCATTTAATATTTTAAATATTAAAATAATAAAGAAAAGTTATTAAAAAAAAAAAAAACAAAAACCAACATCAGTTCGTCCCCTTCCCCCCACCCCTTCTCTCTCTTCCCCCCATCTTCATCTTCTTCTCCCTTTTTGCAACTGCAACTGCAACCCAGAAAAGAAAAAAAAAGAGAAACAAAAAAAAAAAAAAACACACCAATTTGTTTTCCCCACTCCCCACCCCCTCTTCTCCCCGCAACCACTCTCCGCACCCATCCTCTGCACCCAACCTCGCACAATTACCTGCAACCCAAAAAAAAAAAAAAAACCCAGATCCCGTTGAGGTGGAATCGGGAAACCTTCGCCAGGCCGATTCCGAAGGTTGAGAACTTGGGCGCGGAGAAAATGGGGGGGGGGGGGGAATGGGTGTGGGGGGAAGAAGGTGGGTGCGGGAGAGACGTACCCTTTCTCTCTTCTAATAAAAACAAAAAAATCTAAATAGAGAGAAAGGGTACGCTCTCTAGAAGATTTGCTCCCCGCGGGCGCCCGGGGGGGGGGGGGGGGGAGGACGAACTGGGTTTCCCTTTTTTTTTCTTTTTTCTGTCTTTTTCTTCTTCCTCTTCTTCTTTCTTCTTCTTCTTCCTCCTTCGGGTTGGGTTGGGGTTTTTTTTTTTTTTTCTTCTTCTTCCTCCTCCTTCTTTTTGGGTTGCAGGGGGTTGGGTTTGTGGTGAGGGGAAGGGGGATGAACTGGGTTTGGTTTGGGGTTTTTTTTTTTTTTTCTCTCTTCTTCTTCTTCTTCTTCTTCTTCTTCTTCTTCTTCTTCTTCTTTTTCTTCCTCCTTCTTCGGGTTGCAGGAAGATAGGGAAGAGAGAGAGGAGGGAGGGACGAAAGGAGAGGATTATTTTTTATTTTTTTATGTACTTTTTTATTATTTTAATATTTAAATAATATTAAATGATCTTTTTGTTTTTAATAATATTTTATTAATTTTTTTAATAAAAAATAGGTCCCGGATCAAGCCACATTAGCATTTAACTGTTAAATAAACGGTCAAGCTAATGGAAGGTATAACATTAACACAAATTCTAAAGATGAGATATGACATTGTCAATTTTAAAAGATAAGGTATGATGTCGTGACACCAATAATTAAGGTAATTTTTTGTACTTTACCCAAAAAAAATATGTGCGTATAAGTTTCATCTTGCTTGAATGCTATCTATCAATGGTAATTCCCCAAATCAAAACCCCAAAGCCAAACAGGGCAACTACATATGTATTAAATTCACAATAAGAAATAAGTAAAGTTGAGCAAAATTTACCTCCATCAAGCAAAATTTAGCATCTTCCATCTTCACCATAGTAGGTGGACTCACCTAGCTGAACCAAACTAAAATCAAGATTACCAAAGTTAATTCCAACCATTAATTTCTATAAAATCATACCTCAAAAGGTAAAACAAAACAAAATTGAAGGGTTTTACATGGATTTGCGAATGCAAGAATTTGAATTTCCAAAAAGCCACTACTGTAAAAACCCCCAAAACCTCGAGATTTATACCCAAAAAAGAAAGAAAATTTCCAAAACATGAAACCTTAAAAAACCAAAAACCCATAAATCTGCCCTTCATGAGAAACCATCCGAGATTCAAATCAGAGAAATCACACAGAAGGGATTGGAGATTTTCACATACCGATTTGGAAGAGGCAACCTTCGGGCGAGAAAATTGTGATCTGACGATCGTATCTGCCTCATCTTCCTCGACCCATGATTTGAATGCTTCAATTTCTTAGCCTCTTCTACTTCTTTGGTTTTTAGGGTTCATCCGAAGTGGCATATCAGACCTTTAAGCTTCTTCTTCTTCTATCCGCAAGCTCTCTCTCTCTCTCTCTCTCTCTCTCTCTCTCTACAAGTTAATGGTTCTTTCTCGTAACCTATCCCCTTACCAAATCCCACATAGCCGTTGATACCACCGAATGCAAAAGAGAGATGGGAAATAGAAAATTTTGGGAAAAATGATAAAGAAAGAGAGAAAGCCTGGGGTTGAAGAGAGGCTTGGTTCAATTGGGAAAGGAAAAGCGAGAGAGAAAGGAGAGGCGGAGGAATTGAGGAGATGGTGGGTTTGAATGGGGAAACACAAAGAGGCAGAATGAAGGAAAATAAGGACAGTGAGAGGTGTGAAGATTAAGGAAAGTGTTTTTTATTTTGTTTAAAACATTATTTTGAACAAAGGGCACAAAAAATCTACCTTTATTTTAAATATATTAAATTACACTGCACACATTTATGGTGTCATTGCAAATTAATAAAAAATTTCCATTGCTGACATTAAAGGCACAAAAGTCATGATTATGTGCCCAATAATGTGTTTGTATCTATTTTTCTTCATATTGGGCACAATACATGGTGCCCATTACGGAATAAGCACTGTTCCATCCTATTGGTGTTTAAACAGACACAAACACCTCATTTGTGTCCCTAATTTTGTGCCTAAAGGCCATTTTTCTTGTAGTGAGAGAGGACGTGGAGTGGAGAGAGGTTTTATTTTATTTTATTTTTTAGGGGATTGTTATTAGCACTCCAATAATCTTATTTAGCACTCCAAACTTTTTATAATTAGAAAGAAAAATACATTTGTAAGGAGTGTAGAATGAGATTTTTAAAGTGTTAATAATAGTTCCAATTTTTTAAAGCAGGGATAAGCTGTGACGAAATGTACATGATGACTATATGAAAAAACAATATGCGTGTGATGCTTTTAAAAATAGCAAATTTAGTTTGTGTAAAATTACATTACTGCTTTAGGATTTTATTTTGTGATACAGAAATGGGGAGTAGAGGCAGGTTTGGTCTAACCAGGCTTTAATCAGTGTGTGGTCTGTTTGATTGCTGGGAAAATGAAGGAAAATAAATGGTGGACTGACTTAATATTTTTGAGATGCATTCGTTAATTGTTATACATTTGACAACTTGTTCTTTTGAAGAGTGTACGTGCGGCTTATCACTATTTTGCAGGGTAAATTATATATGTTGCTTCTAGGCTTGTTTGAAATGCACAGCCTGTTTAAGGAATTTACTTCTGTAGTCTAATGGTGCAGGTACTAGTAATTGCCAAAATAAAAATAAAAATTCTTAAATCGCAGGTACCTGCGTGATTAAAGACCTTTTGCACGCACGAGAGAGTGTGTGTGAAAAAATCTAGTATTTATGGTAGAAAAGAATGAAACAAAAGCAATATATCCAATTTCATTTGGAATCACTTCAAAATCCAACATTAGCATATTGTGATGAATTACGTACGTGCGTGATTAAAGGCATTCTGCACACACGAGAGTATATCCAATTTCATTTGGAATCACTTCAAAATTCAGCATTAACATATTGTGATGAATTACGTGCGTGCGTGATTAAAGGTCTTCTGCACACACGAGAGTATGTGTGAAAAGACTAATATATATGGTAGAGGAGAATGAAACAAAAGCAATATATCCAATTCCATTTGGAATCCCTTCAAAATCCAATTAGCACAGACTGTAGGAAACCTGAAGCCCTATCCCTTGTTTTCTTTAAATCTACCCGTGCCCTCTCCCCTTTTCTTCACTCGCCAATCAACTCCCTCAAATCCCTCACCAATCCCATCTTTTACCTCTACACGGCACCCAATCAGAAAAGCAAGAAAATATCTCACCAATCCCATCGTTTCCCCCTCTTTCTTGTAGTCATTTTCTTCAAATTTCAGAATCGAGTATACTCATGGAACACGTGATTCAAATAATGACACTTGATTCAAGGACAGTCTTGAAATGCAGAATAATATTACAACATAAACGAAATGTGTATCATGCAGTACATATTTTAGGTCTCGTACATTTTTCATATTACAAGAGTTTATTTTAGATCAACGATCAAGGAAACTCGAGATCTTGCAAAATTAAAGAAACTCGAGATCTTGCAAAATTAAAAATAAAAAAAAAACATTTGATATGTATGTATATATGCACTGCTTATAAAATTTAAATGAAAGAGATGTGAGGACCCTAGGAATCAATTGATCTGACCATTCACTAAGGTACCGTTTGGTACGTGGGACGGGACGGAACAGAGTGGGACAAGGCGTTCCGTCCCACGTTTGGTGCGCCTAAAACAGGTGGAACAAGCTGTTCCACGGGACGAGTTTTGGCTGAATTTTCGTTCCACCTCATCCCCCTGGAACGACTCGTTCCACATCCGTGGAACACAAAATTATAACATCTCCGTCTCCTTCTTCTTCCTCCTTGTTTCCATCTGAGGGCATCTTTGATCTCTCTCCGTTCCGTTCCGTCCTGTCCCGTCCTATTCCGTCTCATTCCGTCCCGTCCCGTCTGCATACCAAACGATACCTAAAGATCCATGACTCAAATCTTTCAATTTTCAAGGTAAAATTCCTTAGGCCTCATTTTTTTCTCTTTGTTGGAAGAGTTGCCTAATCGAAGGCCTGAGATGCAGCTACCCCAATCCAAACTTCCTGCAGGCTTGCCTTAGCTCATCAATGGTGATGAACCCACTTTCGTCCTTGTCGAAAAACGAGAACGCCGACAGCAGATTTTCTACCCTCTCCAGAGTCCAGATTGTTAATTAATTAGTGCACCGTCGCCGCCAGAAACTCGCTGTAGTCGATCGTCCCGCAGTTGTCAATGCCAACTCCTCCATGAGATCCTTGATCTCAGACTCCATTAGCTCAGAACCGAAGTCTATGTGATTCGTCGGTTGAGATTTTACAAAAAAATCCCATTTTTGTCTGGGAAATTAGAGCAGAATCGGTGAGAAATATAACAGTGAATTAAAGGTGGAATAAAAAAGGATGGGTTCTTTTTCTTCCTTTTTGTGATGAAAACAGGCAGGCAGGGAATAAACATGGAAATCAGTGGGAAAGTGAGAAGAAAAAGATGAAGGGAAGAGAGACCTCAATCCGGGGTATGGTTTTGGCCCTGGGTGGTGTGTTATCATTTAAAGAGGGGGAGGAGTGAAGAGGGAAAGATTGCGCATTCCTGGCTACGCAATTTGATTAAACGGTTATGATTTTAGGATCCCGAGGTTCCGGATAAAGAGATTTGGAGATGATTTTTTTTTAAGAAAAACTAATTAAAAGGGTTTGAAAACTTTGAGTTTTAACGTTAAGAACAAAATAAATGGTAAATTGAATAGTACTAAGATTGACTTTTTAGTGTAAAAATGTGGTTTTTCGTTAAAATGAATAGTACTGGAAGCTTTTCGTTAAAGTTCTTTTTTTTTTGAATTATAAGAAACGATATAATGGTATTTCATTGATTTTTACAAATAATTACAGAGGTTGTCAATTAGGTACAATAACTTCAATAACCAAGAAATTGATTTGAAATGAATTTGCATAGTAAAACAACCAACAGTTGGAGAGGATCTTAATCCCTCCATTGACTTCCCAATTAAAGAGTAGATGCGCAATGGTTGAAATGGTCACCCCAGGTCATCACTAATTGGCAAACATTTTTAGTGGTCACTGCAACTGGTCTTGACAAGTAATGTTTAATTCTCATAAATTGGATAATTTTATTTTTATTAATTAATATAAAACCCTAAAATTCCAGGCATGCATGGAGAATGAAACATAGACAAGTTACAACCCATTCGAACTGATCACAGTTCTCGCATATTACACATTCCAAGCCAAATATATTAATATATGATATACTGAACATATTTTCATACCACATTATTAATTGATGCGACTTTTATACAAATAAAATGATATACTAGAGTAGTACAAAAATATGATCTCGCTAATTAATTTCCATCAATCGACTCAATACTTGGTCAAGATTTGATCTGCATGCTCTTGCACCACCTTCCAAGTCAAGGCAATGTGGTGTTCCTCAGTCAAAGTTGCACCAACTGCAAAACGTAACATGTACAAACCTCCAACCACACCATGAGTCATGTACACATGACCGGACACATTGATGGACTCTAGCAACTTGCGATTGACCTCGTTGATAATTACACTATATTCATCACCATTAGCATCACAGCAATAATCCATCTTGCCATTATGATCACCTTGAAGCCTTGTTGTTAATCGCGGATGGCGAAACCCTAAAACAAACCTAGGAGAAATTCCTAGGAGCCACAATCTCAAACCTTTTGTCCATCGCCACAAGCCCTTCAAAAATCTTGGCCATTTTTACGTGGCTTCTAAGAAAGTTTCTAAGGTTAGCCACCCCATAGCTTCTAAGCACAAGCCATAGCTTCATGGACCGAAACCTCCGGCTCAAGGCTATTTGCCAGTCTTTGTAATCCACCATCTGCTTCGATTCTGTGGCCTTGTTCCTTAAATACTCAGGATACGTTGAGAGTGAACTTACCAACGTGTTGGGATTCTTAACCCAAAGGCAACAACAGTCGAGAGTGGTGAAGAACCATTTGTGCGCGTTAAGACTGAATGAATCTGCTGTTGAGAGTTGTCCCACATCGGTGAAGGACAAGGTTTGTTATGTGCTTATATGATCTTGGGCTACTCCCTATATTGCTAATTGGTTTTATGGTGGAATCTCAATTTCATCATGGTAGTTGAGAGTTGTCCCACATCGATGAGGGACAAGGTTTGCTATGTGTTTATATGGTCTTGGGCTACTCCCTATATTACCAATTGGTTTTATGATGGAACCTCAATTTCATCACGGTATCAAAGCAAGGTTGTCCATGTGCCAACGGCCACATGCCCTCCACATCACCCAGTTGCTGTTCACGTGCAAGCTTGAAAATCCGCCACACGTGCGAGGGCGTGTTGAGAGTTGTCCTACATCGGTGAGGGACAAAATTTGCTATGTGCTTATATGGTATTGGGCTACTCCCTGTATTGCCTATTGGTGGTTTTATAGTAGAACCTCAATTTTATCATCCGCACCCTCGACGCCATCAAGGAAATGTCGAAACTTGGGACAAATGCAAGCACTACCAGCATATGCTGCGTCCACATGAACCCACATGCCATAATCTCCCGCTACGCCGCAGAGTGGCCCCAATGCATCAACAGTAGCAATCGCGGTTGTTACCACTGTGGCACATAGAGACAAGACCAGCTTCTATGTCTGAATAAGTAGTCACTTTTAGTGACTCGGGTGAGAGTGCAAATGATGTAGATCTTGTTGTCTCTATGGAACGAAAATTCTCGGGGTGAATTCCAACAATTTGGGAAGCTTTTTGAAGTGCGCTATGTGTTTGATCGGATCCATACACAACTAGCTTCCCAATGTTGTCTCTACCAATTTTGCTTAGCTTTTGATCCCTGGCAGCTACCATTGCACAAACAAGGGCCTCACAAGTAGTCCCTTGTATCACACTACCACCATTGCCGGAGAAAAGGAAAGACTTAGGAAGTTTGAGCATATTTCCAAACCAATCCATGACTATGCTTTCAAGCTCAGTTGCTGCTGGCGACGATATCCAGTTGAACCCCACAACATTGAATCCGGAGCTAAGCATTTCTCCAAGGAACCCCGCGACGCTACCACTGGAAGGGAAGTAAGCAAAGTAGTTAGGGCTTTGCCAATGTGTTATGCCAGGGACAATATGGTCCTGAACATCTTGGAGGATGGTTTCAAAGGGTTAAGGGTTGTATGTATCCGGCAAGCGTTTTTTGAGGTAGCCTGGTTGGACTTGGCTTAGAACTGGGTATTTCTGTATGGATTTGTAATAATCTGCAATGAAGTCTATGACCAAGTGGCCTTGCCTCCTGAACTCCTCAGGATCTAGAGGGTTTGTGGATACGTTGGGAGAATTGTGTTCTTGTGAATTGAGGCTACCCATTTTGGAAATTGGAAGAGTTGGAGTGGATGTTGATGGGTTGAGTTGCACTTGAGAAGAGTGTGTAAGGGAAGCTTATATAGGAGTTTGGTGTGGAATTCCCATACGTGCATGCGCTCAAATGCACACGTTTGGATCTCTTCCACTATTCGAATAGAATCCAAGTAATGACATATCACCTCTTGCAAGGTTAGAGCTCAATATGTTGATTGACAATTGATTCACTTATTTAGTAACGCTACAGACATCAAATTTGAACAATAAATATTATTTGGTTACATGTTTGTTTATAAAATTTAGGCCAAATAACACAAATAATCCTTGTAGCGTACGAGTCATTGTAGTTTCATTGGACTTTTTATTTCTAACCCCCTACTAATCCTCTTAAAATAAAATGGAGGCTTCTCCAAATTTTTTCTTAATTAAAAACCACCTAATAATTTTATTTAATAAAAAAGAAACTTGAATTTTAATGAGAAAAAAAAAACTTAAATTGTAATGAAAACGACAAAAAGTACACAAACAAAGCTAAGTCTTAAAACTCACACGACAATAATTCACACGCGTCATTTCCTCTTTTCTCTCTCCTGCTTCTCTTAGAATAGGATTTTCTTTGTGAGAATTCAAATGATCAATCAATTATGTTCATTTATTATATATTATGCAATTAAAAAATATAAATAGTACTTAACGAAAACTGATTGAATGAGGTACGATGAATGAACACAATTGATTAATCTTTGAATCCCACATAGAAAATCCCGAAAAATCCTTGTTCTTTCCTCTCCTCTCTCGCGCCTGTTCACACCGTCATTTCCACTTGACAAGTAATTTTGTTCCCAGGCACAAATTCTCATAGGGCCATAGTATAATTAAATAGATTAATGGTATTCTTACCATAATTTTATATTATATTTCTTTATCATCTTAGATGAAAGATGAGTTGGACAAACTACATTATTTAATTTCAATTTTTTTATTAATTAAAACACTTAAATAATCTTAGGTGGCAGAATAAAACTTCTTATATACCATCATCATCATTTAATTAACAATTTTTTTATTAATTATTGATTAACATTTTGAAATTAAATGCTAATTAATTTAGATGATGTGGCTTTCCACATCAGATACCAACTAAGATGATATACAATTGTGGTACAAAAATATGGTAAGAATAACATTATTGAATTAAATAAGAAAAAAAGCAAAAAATAATGCTTATCATTTTCGTTACTCAGTACTACGGTCTAGTGATATTCAATTTCACTTGGAAGTGAGAGGTCTTAGGTTCGAATCTCGTGGATGGCGAATTTGATACCAAATTAGGTTGTCCATTATATGACTTAGTTAAATTCCCCCTCCTCTTAGTGTAAAATATCGATGTATTAAAAGATAAATAAAATAAAATAAAATAAAATAAAAAAACCCTTACCATTTCCACTCACCTTTTTATTATTAGTTTTTTATTCTACGTAGTATTTAATTTGGTGTGTTATCACATTTTTTCGACGACATAATAACATGATTTATTAATCACATACTAAAAAATAACAAAATTGTTGTCAACAGACATTTAAAAACTAATAATTAAATAATACAATTATTCATCATTTAGAACAAACCTTAATTTGAAAACAGTAATTTTATAAACAGAGCTCACTTTAATTTGGAAACAACACTGTAGTTTGGGCAAACTTTTTTGTGTTTATGCCTGTCATCTGAGTTATAATACAACTTTACATCATTTAGGACAAGCTAAGTAATAATATTACAATAAAAAATGAAGAAAAACTTTTATTTTTGACTTTTAAAAACAGTGCTTGTTTACTGGGGTTTAGTTAAACTAAGAATTGATAGGATTTTAATATACTTTGAAATTCGGTTGTAGTCAATTAGGATTTTAAATAAAGATTTAAATTTTTTTTTGAAATCATAGTGTAGTTAAATTAGGATTTTAAAGAATACATTCAAATCAAGAGGTAGTTGATTATGATTTTAAAAAAGTTCACACAAGTCTAGGTGTAATGAAAATTCTAAAGATTTGCTAGGATTTTATGGAAAAGGGATTTTAATGAATTTGAGAGCAACAAATATATATGACCAAGACAAAAAAAAAAAAAAAAAAATTCGCACCTCACCCCGAGGATTTCAAATCCAACAATTACCTTCAGTTTTATGGCTTTGCATGTTTCACTTGTGAATGCTTTGACGCCAACACCGAAGAAAGGGCTTCCAGTTCGTCTTCATCACCACTATGCATCACATTGTCTGAAATCTGTGTTTTGGAATGTTTTTTGTTAATATTTTTCTTTTCCCTTTGTATTTTTTATCTTCTGGGAAACTAAAAGTGATAAATTATACGTGCGAGGTTTGGAACTCAACAAGCGAGAATACATTTGTGTTGATTGAATTGGAGACCTTGGCCTTCAATTTTTGAAAACTTTCTGCAGAACTTGATAAACGAAATTCATCCAGTAGATATGGTCTCCAAATCGAGACTATGCCTCGAGCCCTCATGTTTTTGGTTTTTTACTGATTAAGCATATTCAAATTTCTTCCTAAACCTAATTAGTTGATGGCAAATTGAAACTTTATTATTCAATCATCAAAAATAAAAATTTCATAGGGAAATCGAATCTCTGCTACAGCATTTTGTAGGTTGAAATTTTTTCTTTAAGTTTGTGGAATCATGCGTTGGGGTACAAAGGCCCCAGGGGAGGGGAAGAGGAAAAAAATTTCATTTATGTTTTGTTATTAAAAAAAATTATCGATATAAATGAAAAGAAAGGCTATCCAGAACCATCAAAATATAACTACTTAGTATTACAGTCTAATGGTATTCACCTTCACTTGTAAGTGAGAGATCTCAGGTTCGATTCTCGTCAAAGGTAAGTTTGAACCACATTATTGCTAACTCATTGTAAAGCTAAACCCATTCATTCCTCTTAGTGTAGATAATAATATTGTTTATTCAAAAAAAAAATCCATCAAAATATATAGATATAAAGTCAAATTATTTATAAGCACATGCAATGTCCCTCCTCTTATGGGATTCATTCTCAAAACTATTTCTAGAAACAGTGTCACTATTTCTAGCAACAATGATCACCATTTCTAGACAGTGTCACTGAATGGTCTCTATTTCTAGAAACGGTGGTCAACATTAGCCATTGGATCAAAATCCGACGG
The DNA here is from genome assembly GCF_041283825.1 of Pyrus communis. Taxonomy (NCBI): domain Eukaryota; kingdom Viridiplantae; phylum Streptophyta; class Magnoliopsida; order Rosales; family Rosaceae; genus Pyrus; species Pyrus communis. Next base: position 27,988,878 of record NC_142574.1, on the reverse strand, counting down.
CCTATGTTGTCCGGTCAACAGGATCCCGAGACATTGCCTCGGAGAGAATCCAATTCCGTAAGGACACGAGTGTTATTCATTATTTTTATTTTTTTAACAAACGATGTTATTTAAACTAAAGAGGAAGAGATGAACTTAATCTCACAATGAACTAACAATAATTTGGTTCAAATTCGTCTTGACAAAAATTGAACCTAAGACCTCTTATTTACTAGTGAAGAAAAAAATCACTATACTGTAGTACTAAGTGACAGATACGTATGTTATTAGAGACTTTTGGTTCAAATTTAACGTTTGAAGTCTTTTTAATTAGTTTTCCTAACAAAAAAACATTCTCCTTCACCTTCAACATGCTTTGAATTTAGAGCGCTATTCATTCCAATCCAATCTTCTATGCCGAACGAGGACGAACAAGATTGCTACCACAAGAAAAATTACGAACATGAAATTAAACAAAGCAAGATCGGAAAAAATAAATTAAACAATAATGTTTTGGGTGTTGCATTTTCTGTCATTTTGTCATTTGACAATGTGAGTCTGTAACATGCGATTCATGATAAACACGCTCCACAATACTTTTGCTAGTTTAAAATCCGCAACGTGTTTCAGCGTTTGATTCTGAGGATGACAAAGTTGGAAGACAAGCCAGTCAGAATTAAGTAAATGGAAAGGGAAAAAAAAAAGTAAGCCGAAAACACGGACTCGCGAAAGGAAGGGTACAGAAGCAACTGTTACCTGGCTTTTTTATGTCCGGAGACGGGAGGATCTTCAAAACCAGCAAGCCTCCTCTTCTGGATGACCTGTAGATAGATCAAAAGAATAGGGATCAGAAATGTAGATCCAAAGGAGATGTGGATTTCAATAGATTTCCTTTTCTTTACTTTTCGTGTTAAAAAATGAATCCGGTATATCCATCAAATTCGAAATGCCAAATTAACACAGTGCGTAGAAGGTTAGATGAACAACTATCTCCGGTGCTGTCATATTAGCTAAGGGTAAAAAATAGGATCATGGAATCCGGCTGTCAAGTTCTTACCCTATCTTTTTGTTCCTTCAACTGCTCAGTTTTCAAGTCATGAGCGGTATTCTTGTTCATACCAGCATTGCCATTGTTGTCCTTGTGACGGTTTCTGTGTTTCTTGTGATCTCTATCCTTGTCTCTGTGCTTTTTATGCTTCCTCTCCTTTTTATCAGCCTCACTTTTTGACTTCCCCGAGGTACGGATCCCCTTCTCTGCCTGTTAAAACCATACAAAAATGGCTTTAAATATCAGAATTTACACGACCAAGCAAACCCTCTACCCACCTTGAAAAGGAAAATGACCGACCAAACTACGCAAACACGTACGTAGGAAATGACTTACAGAAGGCAATTTAACAGGAGTTGTTTCCCTTAATGGAAAAGCTTCATGAAGTATATCCAAATCAAAGGGATGTATATGTCCACTTTTTTCTCTCGTACAAAGGTTGTTCTGAACGAGCTGATCTAATTCCATCCCTTCCCCTTTCCTGATTGATGTGTCTCCCACCACATTATGCAGATAATGAGTCTCTGATATTGACAAAGGCAGTGATCTCTTGCAAAAGAATTCATGATGACGACAAAGCTTATACTGATTTATGAGATCAGCAGCACCACCAAGTTCCCGAGGCCCTGATAATCATTTGACATTTAAGAAAGCACCTAGATTGCTATGATAATTTACTTTGCAAATCGAAATCATATAATTCAGAGAACAAGAACACACTAAAAACCATATCATTCAGAGAAAGCATATCATTTGCAGAACAAGAAAACACTAAAACCCAAAGGTTGCTATTTAAAAGTTGCCAACAAGCACACCAATCAAACTCTAGAACTGCACAGAGCTTAAACTACTACATATCAAAACATAGATGAAGAAACTAATTGCGGTTGAAGCATTTGCTCTTCTTAACAAAGTACCCGAAAATCGTTCATAACGGTAAGAAAGAGAAATTCTCATGCCAGCTATTTACCAGTGATATCTGTATAAACGAGAAGAGATTTGTTATTGGCACTCCAAAATTCTCACTTTGCACTCCAAAATTTCTATGTTTAGAAAGAAAAATACACTTGCGAGGAGTGCAAAATGAAATTTGTGGAGTGCAAATAACAGTTCCCAAACGAGAATTCACAAATACAAAAAATTTCATCACAAAAAGATTAGTCTATGACACAGACTCAAGTACCATGAATCTGCACAGAGACGGTTTCCCGCACAACAATTAGAACAAAATTATCTAGAAAAAAAGAAAGAAAACAAGCGAAATCTTAGTGGGTATGTGTGTGCATGTTTTACACTGAAATATTAATTGTGCATGTGCGTGTGCGGATGCGGGTGCGTGTGTGTATGTGCGCACGCGTGTGCAAAGGAACTAGGAAACACGAAAATTGTTAAATGCAAGTGAACAGCATTCTAAATCTCGAATATCTTTTGTAAGAGAATTATTTCTCAAATTGGGAGTCAAAATTAGAGACACCTATTTTATATTTGTGTCTACAAATGTATGAATCATTATATACAAATTATTGAACACAAATTGCTGTAAGAGAATTAGCACATAGTTTTTATATGTTTGAGTGGTGACCATCTCAGTACTCTCCCAAGTGACCATTTCAGGATCAAATGGATTGAAGAAAGCTCTGATTGCTATATCACTGCGTTTAAACTTCACGTTCTACTCTTCAGACGCGAAGCTCTGAATAGTGAATACATATACACTAAGTGCAAACAAGTGCTCCACACGAATAAAAAAAAAATACATATAATAGACGGTCTAAAGACTCTAAACCCTTCAGCATGCAGAAAATGCACCGCATACGGAGACCAATATAAGCTCTACCACAACATGAATAAATATCACATTCATACACAAGTACATATATATCGTGCACACACACACACACAGAGAAAAGTCTTTGAACATTACACATTTTAACTTTTAAATGCATATTTTGGAAACTTCAAAATTCCACAACTAAACCTTAACTCACGACGTTCCAAAGGGAGGAAATAATTGTGAAGTGAGAAATTATAATCCAAGACATCATTTTGAGAAAACATGGTTTAAAATATATCTGCACCGATGGGTATGCCAAAGATATAACATTTGTGCTCCAAAAGACAACATAAACACCACACGAACACAAACATAGTTTAAAAGTTAAAACTTGGAAGAAAACTTAACATCTCTGTGTGAAAAATCAGATATCATGCCTCAATAATATAACCTCTTTACAGCAATCAAACACATAAGTAGCGGAAACAATCGATAAACTTAAAACCTCTCATCGTCTACGCTTCTTCTTACCACTTCCAAACCTCTTGGCTTCAAGATCCATCTGTTTAGTGACACAGACACATTAAAGTTCCAGTCAACTTCCTCTATCAAGTTCCAAAATTTAACCAAAAAGAATGTAAATTCAGCAGCTTTCAAGCTTTTATCCGAGGCCTATCGATCAAATACACCGAACGAAACACGAAACCAATGCGTAAAACGCAAAACCCAAAAATCAAATTCTTCAAAAATCAAGCAAAACAAGGTCAATGTTTCATCCTGAAGCTAATAAATTATATCTGAAGAAATCAAGCAAAACTTAATAAATATGTTACTAAGAAAAAAATAAATTAAAAAACTAATCAATCTAAAGGAACCAAAACGAAAAACGAAAAACCACGTCGCATGCTTATTGTGAAACAAAAAATAAATTAACAATCACAAATTACTGCTTGATTGGAGTTCAATATGTTCTTGTGTAACATTATGGCAGTCGTAAATCGAAGTTTCCAGCAGAGAGAGAGACCTGAAAAAGACGCGTCGTGGAGAAACAGCAAACGGTGGAGAAATGACCGTTGGAGGTTGGCGGTGCAGGGGCGTTGATCGCCGGCAATCGTTGATTAGGGACGGAGAGGAAAAGTTATATTAGGTTTGATGTTTTGAGCGACGAAGACCTGTTGAGATATTGGGCCGCTGCGGTACATGGGCTTATTATTTACTTCTTGGGCTAAAGCCCATAAGATGATATTCTTTTTGGATACAAACTTCAAGTCCGATAAATTTCAATATCCAGAAGGATTAGTTTTTGCATACAAACTTCAAATCCGAAAATTATCAATTTTTGCTCCTAAACTCTAACATGTCTTTACGTTGGTGATATTTTCTTGTGTAACCATTTCATCATGTGACAATCGTTTATTGACCAAGCAGTATATTTTATGAACACCTTTGTGTACTATATATGGTGTTGAACTGTTATGTTGTGATCTCTATCCTTACTTCTATGTTTTCAGGTCATTTTTATTTATTTTTCTGAAAATTTAACGGTTTTCAGCCGACTGCTACATGATGGACGGACCACCCTCCCAAAAGTCACGAAGAAAGATTAGGGTTGGTCAAAGGCCTAATCACCTTTGCTTTTATCTCACTAATTAAGTATGCCAATGAAAAACGAAACCGTAGACCCCACATATTAAGAATACCAATTACCATTGCCCACGTGTCAACGCTAAACGAGAAAAGTGGACCTTGTTTTCACTTCTCTTCCTTCGACTGTCGGTCATCAAGACACGTGTCACGTTTCCATTCGTAAAAAAATCTCCCATGTATTTTCCCCTTATGGGTTCGAACCAAAAACCACACTAATATAAACCCCCACACGACACCTTGCAAGTGTCGGCAGAAAACAGCGCATTAATTCATGCCGTCGAAAGATATTTTCCAGAGAAAATCCCGCGCCGGCTGAGACATTTTCTCGGAAAATTTCAGCCGAATTTCCCAAACAGAAAAATGATGAAGCGGAGGTCCAATGCGAAAGGCGAAGGGGGGATAGCAGTGATAATATGACGCAGTCCTCGACGTCGAGGGACGAGGAAGTTGCGTGGGAAATGAGGCCCGGAGGAATGCTGGTCCAGAAAAGAGGAGAGAAATCTGACGCTCCGGCTCCGAATTTGTGTCTCCGGATTTCATTCGGCGCTCTGCATTACGAGATGTCGACTTTATCTGACGTTTCGTATTCTGTGTTTTGTTTTTTGCTTTCTGCCTAGCTCCCAAGAAAATGGAGGAAAATTATGAATTATTGTCACATTATCTCGCAACAAAACACATTACATAACGATAACGTTATTGTCGTCGAATTCCAAGTCAATCACTCAGTGTTATGCTTTGAATTTGTCAATATAATTGTGAGTGATTGACATGTAATAACGACATCATGACATCACATTACATATAATATGGAGGGAAAGTTGATTAGATGCAATGTCGGTAGTGGAGCATTACTGTGATGGTACTTTGACCTAATTGTCATGTCTTGAACTAGCATAACAATCAATAATTGGCTTTAGAATACCGCCACAATAGCATCTTGCTTCACAGATTATTCTGATTAGAATACTCTACTTGCAATGTTGGTGGTGGAGGGTGGTGGCGAACCGTGAGGGTATAATGGTAAATAGACGAGGGAGTTGACCGAAACCAAACTCTACAGGGCAGTTGAAGAAGGCTCTTACGGCGAAGACAGGGCTACAGCCTGGCGAGCAGAGGCGGCTATTCAGAGTAAATGAGCGCGAAAACGGCGAGTACTTGGACGTGTGCGGAGTCAAAGCCGTTCAAAAGTCGTACTGATGGAGGACCCAGCGAGCATCGAGAGGAGGGCCTTTGAGAAGCGTAGGAATGCCAAGATCCAGACCGCACATCGCGCCATACTGGACGTGTCCATGGAGGTTGACAAGCTCGCGGAGCAGGTGATCAAAACTCAAACTTCCACTTCGTCACTTGATCCCTGTTCATTTTGTTTTTTGTAATGTGTGTGTTTTATGTTGGATTGTTCTTTGGTAGGACAAAAATAATACGGAGTAAGGTCAGCCGTTGGAGGGGAGTGTGATGATTCGGTCAAAAGTGGGTGAGACAGCTGGGTTTGGAGTGTAGAATCTTGACCATCAAGTTTGGGTTTAATGGGATCCTTAGGCTTGATGATTCAGTTATATGGCGTACCGACTTGTGTTTTGGGCTAATTGAAAAATATCTTCATCTAAACATAATTGCTTTGTAAGGGTTTTGGAGTAGAAAACTTACATACAACTAATGCGTTAATATAGTAGTAGTTTAACCTATTGACATAATGACGTGAGAAAATTAAAAGCCTAGAAATATTCACGATAGACTTGAAATACCATCTTATTAGTGTGTTGGTCTCACAATTTCATATAAGTTTCTCACCATTAAGTGGTGATTTGAAAACATGATAGAGTCATTAAGTGGTGATTTGGTGAATGCCCAGTTGAAAATGTGAGTGAACCTTTGGTTGGTGCGGTTGTTGAATCATGTAATTGACTTGGTAAATATGGTTTGGAAGTTTGGATCACATTACAAGCTTTAGATCATAATTAGGGATTGTAAGCCAATTGTTTTGGTATTTAAGCTTCTTGCAAGTATAAAGTTTTGATTTTGATGTGCATTTCCTAGTGATATATAATTATAAATCAGTTGAACTACTGTCCATTGTATTAGGGTATGCTTGCTTGAACCTTATAAGTTACTCATTTATTGGAAATACCATGGTTTACATTCGTAGGATTCCGTTCGTGGGATGTGAGAAAACTGATCGATTGGTTTCCCACATCCCTTAATTCGGAATCTAGAAGTTTTTCTTATATTGCATATCTCTAAGGATTCATATGCTGGATTGTCTATAGTGTTTTGGATTATCAGATACTCTGAACTTTTTAACCGTTAGATCTTTGATCAAAACATAAAAATTAAGATCTAATGACTGAAAATTCCAAATATATTATAGAGCACCATAGATGTGTTTTTCTCATGCATGCATACGTTTAACCATGAAAAATTGTTAGATAATCAACCATATGAATATTAATTAATTAATTTTCGCTTTCACAGGTCTCGGCAATTGAAAAATCCATATTAAATAATGGTGTCAAAGTACCAGAACTTCAGATAGCCACACTAATTGAGATGCTCATGAGACAAGCAATCAAACTGGACAACATTTCTGCAGAAGGAGATGCTTCTGCTCAAAAGAATTTGCACGTGATAATATATCTTCAGCGATCATGTATTCAAGGCTTTAACCGCATATGTTGGTTAGGTCAGTTGGTCAGGCAGTGTGCCACCTCGTTGTAGTAGTTTATAAAGGCTTTAATCCAAAACGGAACTCTAATTCGAAGTTGCTTTTTCCAGGGCAAGGGGGTGCAGAAATGTGTTGAAAGTCTGGATATGCTGAAGATATCAAATGCAGAGGTAAAGCCTGTTGTTGTGACAACCTAGTGGGCGACTTTCGACCCTCCTCCAACCACAGCTAAATGGGAGTTTTTCGATTAAACTTTCACGATCACCGTCACTCTTTTTCTTCATCTTCTTCGCTCATTCGTTTTATGCAATTAGCTCGAGATCGGAGCGCAGTCACGAGTGAGCTGTCTGTACTTAAATCTTCTTCTTCCATATGAACATTGCCAATAGGCGTTGGTAATGATCAGTCACATAGTTTTGATAAATGCAGTTTTGTCGCAGCACTTTGATATTCTACTTTGCCCGAGTATTGTGGACATGCAGTTCTCCATGAAGCCATGGTTTTAATCCAAGGCAATTTTTAATGAGTACGACCGAGGGAATATAATGTTTCACTTATATGACGTGATTACAAGTATAGTATGTTGTGCTAGGAAAGCACCAAAATCTTTTGGAACCAACTCAAACTAACCCACAGGAAATATATCAAATAAAATGCAAGAACAAAATATAAAAGACACCAAGATTTTAACGAGGTTCCTCCACAGTCAGTGTAACTGGAGTACGTCCTCGGAGCAGTAGGAGCTCACCCAATAATCCACTATCAACCAAATGAGAGTTTACAAAGTGTTGGCAATCTCACAACCCAAAAGCCCAATACACCCAATAGCTCTCACACACCAAAGAAACAAATAGAGGAAGAAATATAATGAATAATTTCTTCTCTATACATATAGCTCAAAGCTATTACAACAACAACTACTTTGGTGGATGATTACTAACCAATTGAAGCAGCAGCTTCTCTTCTCTCTTTGCAGCTCCTTTAGCTCTCTGCAACTCTCCTTAGCTCTCTGCAAAAGGAGCTATTTTCTTCTCAGCCGAACAATGAGCTCTCACTCCCTTTATTCTCTACAAAGAAAAGAACTCTTTCTTTTCTCTAGTTTTTTATGCCAAAACCAAAGCTCACGGGTGGTGAAGGGAACCAAAACATTTTCTTTTCCCTCTTTTCCTCCCCAAAACAAGGAGAGATGTTTCCCTCTTTTTGGTTTGTTTATTATAAAGATATGGCCACTTGGCCACATAATCCAACAATCTCCACCTTGGCCAAGTTCCGAAAACGCCATGATAAACCAACCAACACAATTGACACAAAAAAACACTCCCAAACACTAGCAAGAGAACAACTCATGCAGAGCCAATTCTCCAAAACTCCTACTGCTCAACGCCTTCTTTATATAGGCAAAATGTGAGCCAAGTTCAAGCAATGAACAAACTTGGCTACACCAACAACCTTAGTCAACATATCAGCGGGGTTGTCTTTAGTTGGAATCTTCTGGAGAATGATTTCTCCTTCACCAACAACTTCACGAACAAAGTGATAACGCACATCTATGTGCTTGGTCCTCGCATGATGAACCTGATACTTAGCCAAATAAATGGCACTCTGACTATCACAATGCACCTCCACCTGCTTCTGATCAACCCCCAAATCTCTAATCAGCCCATGTATCCAAATGGCCTCCTTTATAGCTTCAGCAACTGCCATATATTCAGCCTCTGTAGTAGACAAAGCAACAGACGACTGCAAAATGGACCTCCAACAAACTGGCCCTTTAGCCATAGTAAACACATAGCCTGTAGTAGACTTTCTTCCATCCAGATCACCTGCATAATCTGAATCAACATAACCAACAGCAAAATGACCAATACCAGAGTCATCCCTCTCAAAGCATAAACCAACATCTCGAGTACCATGGAGATACCTCAATATCCACTTAGCTGCATTCCAATGCTCTTTACCAGGATTATGCATATATCGACTCACCATGCCAACTGCATGAGCAATATCCGGTCTAGAGCATACCATTGCATACATCAAACTACCAACCAAATTTGCATATGGTATATCTTTCATTTGCAGCTTCTCTTTATCAGTTTTAGGACACTGTAGAGAACTTAATTTAAAATGAGGAGCCAAAGGGGTACTAACCGGTTTGGTTGAATCATGAACTCCAAACTTCCGAATCAACTTCTCAAGGTATTGTCTTTGATTCAAGCATACCAAACCTTTCTCTCTGTCTCTAGTGATCTCCATGCCAAGGATCTTCTTTGCTTCACCAAGATCCTTCATCTCGAACTCATTCTTCATTTGCTTCTTCAATTTCTCAATCTCTTCAACATTCTTTGAGGCAATCAACATATCATCAACATATATCAACAAATAAATGAAAGACCCATCTTGCAACTTCTTGAAGTACACACAATGATCATATTGACTTCTAGAATAATTTTGGCCTCTCATAAATTTATCAAACCTCAAATACCATTGCCTTGGAGATTGCTTCAAGCCATAAAGTGATTTCTTCAACTTGCAAAACAAATTTTCTTTCCCTTTCACTTTATACCCATCCGGTTGACACATATAAATTTCTTCATTCAAATCACCATGTAGGAAAGCCGTCTTCACATCAAGTTGCACAAGCTCAAGATCATATTGTGCAACAAGAGCTAACATAATGCGAATTGAGGAGTGCTTCACAACTGGAGAAAAGATTTCATTGTAGTCAATGCCCTCCTTTTGTGCATACCCTTTAGCAACTAATCTTGCTTTGAATCTGACATTGCGTTTCTCATCAGCATCTTCCTTCTTGGCATACACCCATTTGCAACCAATAGCTTTCTTACCCTTAGGCAATTTAGCTAACTCCCAAGTCTTGTTTTTCATGAGAGAATTCATCTCGTCGCCCATGGCATTGCACCACTTCTCCTTTTCCTCACTCTCAATGGCTTCCTCAAAATTGGATGGAATCTCATCAGTGATAATAGGAAGAGCAAAAGCAACATAATCACTATACCGAGCTGGCTTGGTAATTTGTCTTTTTCCTCTGTTCTTGGCAATAGACTCTTGAGGTGAAACTTGCTCTTCAACTTGAATAGAATCTTCAAGTTCAACTTCTTCAACATCCTCATGGTCTCCCACTTCTTCACTTGTAGTGGCTTCGACATCAGCGGAAATAGGATTTGAAGTACTAGAGGCAACTTTCTCAAGCTCCACCTGTTGGACATCTTTCATATTCTTTTCAGAGTCTCTGAACATATTTTCTTCATCAAATGTCACATCTCTGCTGATTACAAGTTTCTTCATCTCCGGGCACCATAACCTGTAACCTTTGACACCACTACTAAAACCAAGAAAGATAGCCTTTTTGGCTCTAGGATCAAGTTTATTTTCAGTTACATGAAAATAAGCAGGTGAACCAAAAATACGAATATAATCATAATCATTAGAAGGTTTTCCAGTCCATACCTCCATTGGCGTCTTACCCTGAACAGCAGCTGAGGGTAATCGGTTGATGATGTGACATGCATAAGTAACTGCCTCTGCCCAAAACGACTTGCTCAAACCCGACTGAGACAACATGCATCTAACCTTCTCAAGCAAGGTTCGATTCAATCTTTCTGCAACTCCATTTTGTTGTGGAGTTCCCTTGACACTGAAATGTCTTACAATCCCTTCTTTTTTGCAAACTTTAAAGAAAGGGTCGGATGTGTATTCACCACCATTATCCGATCTCAAAATCTTAATCTTTCTCCCAGTCTGGTTCTCAACCATTTTCTTCCAACCCAAGAAAATACTCAACACCTCACTCTTGTGCTTCATAGTGTAGACCCAAGACCTTCTTGAATAATCATCAACAAAGGTCACGAACCAATGTCTACCACTCAAAGAGGGAGTCTTTGTAGGACCCCAAACATCCGAATGCACATAATCAAGAATGCCCTTCGTCTGATGTACAGCAGTACCAAACTTCACTCTAGTTTGCTTTCCCAAGACACAATGCTCACAGAAATCAAGCTTACAAGTCGTGGCACCTTTTAGAAGACCTTGTTTCACAAGCCCTTGTAGAGCTTTCTCACCGGCATGGCCTAATCTCATATGCCACAATCTAGTAGTATCAGAATCGGATGTGCCCATATTTTCTGAGACTACAGATGCTTCACCTGTCACAGTGTTTCCTTGCAATAAATACAAATGGCCACTTCGAGGAGCTTTCATCACAACAAGTGCACCATAAGTCACCTTCAATGTCTGCCCATCTGAATGAAACCTGAAGCCCTTGGCTTCCAAAGTTCCCAAAGAAATAAGATTTTTCTTCAAATTCGGTACATACCGAACACCCGTCAACTCTTTAACCATGCCATCATGCAACTTCAAACGAACTGTACCAATCCCTTTTGTTGTGCAAGGATTGTCATCTCCCATGAACACAACACCACCATCAAACTCTTTCAAGCTTGAAAACCAATCCTTGTGAGGAGTCATATGATGAGTACAACCCGTATCCAACACCCACTTAGTAGCACAATCAAATGATGAGGAAGTGGTTAAAGCAAAATCAGAAAAATCTGTTTCAACCTCAGCAACATTAGCTTCAGAACTTTCTTTGCCTTTGGTCTTCAATCTAGGACAATCTTTCTTCCAATGGCCCTTATTACGACAAAAGGCACATTCATCCCTTTCCAAAGGTTTTCTACCTTTAGAGTTTCCTCTAGGTCGAGACTGTGATTTTTTCCTGCTAGAAGAGGATCTCCTCTCCGATGATCTACCTCTAACAAATAAAGCTTCAGAGGTACAATCATGATTTTTATCTCTATGCCTCATTTCATAATTCATCAAGGCATTTGACACATCTTCAAATTTCACAGTTTCTTTACCATGCATAATAGTGGTAACAAAATGCTCATAAGAGTCCGGCAAGGAATTCAACAATATTAAGGCCTTATCTTCATCCTTAATATCCTCATCTAAATTTAACAAGTCGGCAATCAACTTATTAAAAGCATCAAGGTGTCTAATCATTTTTGTACCTTCTTTGTATTGGAAGCGGTAGAGCTTTTTCTTCAAGTGTAGCCGGTTCTCTGCACTCTTCGTCATATACTTGTCTTCCAATTTTTGCCACAACACACTTGCCAAAGTCTCCCGCATCACAAAATACTTCTGAGTTTTTGCAAGGCACAACCGAATTGAAGAGCAAGCCCACAAATTTAATTTCTCCCATTCCAGTTTCGACATAGCTTCAGGCTTCTCTCCCAAGGCGGCAAGAAGATCTTGTTGAGCCAACACATCTTTAACCTCACATTGCCACATCCCGAAGTTGTTTGTGCCATCAAACTTTTCCACTTCGAACTTTGCATTTTGCACCGTAGTTCTTGCAAACCCGGAGCTGCTTCCAAAAGGATTCTCATCTTGCCCGTCTGACATCTTTGGCAACTAGACAGTACCCAAGAGCAACCAGTGCTCTGATACCAATTGTTGTGCTAGGAAAGCACCAAAATCTTTTGGAACCAACTCAAACTAACCCACAGGAAATATATCAAATAAAATGCAAGAACAAAATATAAAAGACACCAAGATTTTAACGAGGTTCCTCCACAGTCAGTGTAACTGGAGTACGTCCTCGGAGCAGTAGGAGCTCACCCAATAATCCACTATCAACCAAATGAGAGTTTACAAAGTGTTGGCAATCTCACAACCCAAAAGCCCAATACACCCAATAGCTCTCACACACCAAAGAAACAAATAGAGGAAGAAATATAATGAATAATTTCTTCTCTATACATATAGCTCAAAGCTATTACAACAACAACTACTTTGGTGGATGATTACTAACCAATTGAAGCAGCAGCTTCTCTTCTCTCTTTGCAGCTCCTTTAGCTCTCTGCAACTCTCCTTAGCTCTCTGCAAAAGGAGCTATTTTCTTCTCAGCCGAACAATGAGCTCTCACTCCCTTTATTCTCTACAAAGAAAAGAACTCTTTCTTTTCTCTAGTTTTTTATGCCAAAACCAAAGCTCACGGGTGGTGAAGGGAACCAAAACATTTTCTTTTCCCTCTTTTCCTCCCCAAAACAAGGAGAGATGTTTCCCTCTTTTTGGTTTGTTTATTATAAAGATATGGCCACTTGGCCACATAATCCAACATAGTAATGGTCTCTTTGGACGTGAAGCTTGTTTCAAGTGACATGAATAATGAATCGGGTGTGGGTGCTGATTGTGAGAATGTGAAGAAATGTCTTACATAAAAATATTCTATTAAGTATAAGTATGGTAAATCAAGTATTTTTGTACCAACCACGAAATTACTCTCACCCGATACAAGAATTGTCCTAATCAGACATCCCACTTAAAGTTCTCCCAATAATCTCTCCACGTACTAATTAGAATCAGGAGGAGTTGGGTTCTACTAATCATTTGAAGCCATAGGAACCCCATTTTTTCTTACACATACATGATGTAATGCTCCCTAAGCATTCCACACTAATCCACCCAACTTTTGCACGTAAGTTCTCAACAACCTAAACTAACAACCCCAAATCTCACATCTTTTCCTTTCCGCCCTCCTCACAAACTTCCCCACAAACCCCAATTGCCCACCTTCTCCAAAAATGCATTGCTCTCCTGCAATGCTGTGCATCCTCCAAGTCCAAACTGCAGCAAATCCATGCCTTCTCCATAAGGCATGGACTCCCACTCAGCAACCCAGACATGGGCAAGCACCTCATCTTCTCCATAGTCTCTCTCTCTGCCCCCAATTTCCTATGCCCACCAAATAAAAAATCCCAATGTGTTCACATGGAACACCATGATCAGAGGCTATGCTGAGAGTCAGAACCGAGCTCCTATCATCCAACTTTACCACCAAATGAATCAAAGTTCTGTGCACCCTGACACACACACTTACCCTTTTCTGTTGAAGGCTGTGGCTAAGTTGATGGATGTTAGAGAGGGTGAGAGGATACATTCTGTTGTTATTAGAAATGGGTTGGAGTCATTGTTTGTTAAGAATGCATTGCCTCATGTGTATGCTTGTTGTGAGGACGTCTAGAGTGCACACAAGGTGTTTGAATTAATGTCTGAGAGAGACCTTGTGGCTTGGAATTATGTGATTAACGGGTTTGCTTTCAACGGGAGGCCGAACGAGGCTTTGACTGTTTTCAGGGATATGGGTTTGGAGGGTGTTGAGCCGGATGGGTTCGCCATGGTTAGCTTGTTGTCTGCTTGTGCTGAGATCGGGACTTTGGCTTTGGGTAGGAGGATCCATGTGTATATGTTGAAGGTGGGATTGACGGAGAATTCGCATGCTATGAATTTCTGCTGGATCTTTATGCAAAGTGTGGAAGCATTAGAGAGGCGCAGAAGGTGTTTGAAGCGATGGACGAAAGGTGTGTGGTTTCTTGGCCTGCTTTAGTTGTTGGGTTGGCTGTTAATGGGTTTGGTGTTGAAGCACTTGAGCTTTTCAAAGAGCTGAAAGGAGAGGGATTGGTGCCTACTGAGATCACTTTTGTCGGTGTATTGTATGCCTGCAGCCATTGCGGGATGGTCGATGAAGGGTTTAATTACTTTCGAATGATGAAAGAGGAGTATGGAATTTCACCGAGAATAGAACATTATGGTTGCCTGGTTGATTTATTAGGTAGAGCAGGCTTAGTAAAAGAAGCATACGAATACATTATGAATATGCCTGTGCAGCCAAATGCTGTTATTTGGAGGACCTTATTAGGAGCGTGCACGATACACGGGCAGCTCGCCCTTGGAGAGACTGCAAGAGCGCACATTCGAGAGTTAGAGCCCGGACATAGTGGGGATTATGTGCTCCTATCCAATCTCTACGCATCTGAACGCCATTGGTTAGATGTTCAGAAGGTGAGGAGGACAATGTTTAGTGAAGGGGTGAGGAAAACTCCCGGATACAGTATTGTTGAGCTGAGGAATTGTATTTTTGAGTTCACTATGGGTGACAGATCTCATCCACAAAGTGAAGAGATATACGCAACGCTAGCAGATATCACACAATTGTTGAAACTGGAAGGGTATGTGCCTCATACAACAAATGTTCTTGCAGACATAGAGGAGGAGGAAGAAGTAAATGCTTTGTCCTATCATAGTGAAAAGATCGCAATTGCATTTATGCTCCTTAATACTGCACCAGGGATGCCGATTAGGATTTGGAAGAATTTGAGAGTTTGCGCAGATTGTCATCTTGCAATTAAACTCATATCGAAGGTTTATGACCGAGAGATTGTTGTGAGGGATCGTAGTTGGTTTCACCATTTTAGAGATGGTAATTGTTCTTGTAGAGATTACTGGTAACATCTGCAGCAAGTTGTTTCATATTTCTCAACCTCGAACGATAAAGAGGTGTGGCACGAGCCGCACGGCAAGGGATGGATGAAGCTGCCACTGAAGATTTGCATTTGACATGCAAAGTTTGGCCGCTTTTTGCCTGGACTTTGCAGACATTTGCTGCCAATCTGTGGTGCGTGGGAAAACTATCAATCCTGGAAAACAAGGGATGCTTTCTAGTGTGCTTTTTGGTAGCAGTCTTTTTATGACATTAGTTTTGTACGTGGTCTAATATTTTAGTAGATAGAGTGTTGTGTTTTTGCCCTGCAACTCAAGTTCGAAACTCCCCTTCCCCTTAATTAATAAGAGTAATCGCCTTTGATGATGAAGTTTATGCTAAATTGTTAATATTCTTCCTATATGGTTTTTCTTTTGCATATATAACTATTTAAAACTGATGAAATTTCTTTTGGCAATGCCTATAAAAAGAAAGTTTATGCAAGTGCTGGTTAGAGTCTTCTTCTTCAACACATTACGTTTGAAGTTTAAATTCTACTCTCTCTTTCTAGTTTAGATAAATTTCGTTTATAATAAAAAAAATTATATTAAATAATGATACAACAATTTATATAAAAAAATGGTATAGGCTTTTATGAGTAGTGTTTTTCGCACACATTTTTCATCTCAAACACACTTTTCTAGTTTCATGACCGTCAGATTGAACAATAAAAGTAAAATTGATGGTCAAGATAAAAAAGAAGAGAGGAAATAGTGCATTCCAATCCGTTAATCCAAACAAGCCCCAAAGTCGAAAATTTTGAAAAAACCGCCAAAGTGCGAAGACGAAGCGCGTAAGCTCGGGAGATTTTGGCGGCTTAATTTCAAACGCCGAAGCTTCAAAACGAAGCTTCATCTTCCCCAACATATTCGAAGAAAAAAAACATTCGCCAAAACTCTCCGTCATCGTCTTCTTCTAGATCTGCTGCTGCGTTCGACCAATCTCTCTGATCAAAGCAAACAGCAAAGGAAAATGGAGACTCCTCCGCCCCACATCGAGAAGATGGGCAGAGAACTCAAGTGCCCCATTTGGTATCTCTCTCGCTCTATACCCAAATACTCCGATTATATGTGTTAAGATTTGTTTATTTGATGGAAAATAACCTAGATAAAGAAAACCAGTTTTGTGCCCTTCGCTTTCTTTTTGTTCTTGTTATACGTGAAATGCAAAAGACCCATCTGAATAATCCCAAATTATGGTATTAGAAATGCGGTAATTTCTAAACTATGGTAATTTTCTCGGCAGCCAAACTGACCCTTTACATGATATTGTCTAGAATTTGTATAAAGATTTGATATTTCTCTTCACTCCGCTAATGGGTTCGATTTTTCCCCATCTGTTTTGCAGTTTGAGTCTACTGAGTTCTGCGGTTTCACTCAATTGCAATCATCTCTTCTGCAAGTAACCTCCTCCTTCATTGCTACCTGAACGTAAATATTAGGTTTTATTCGGCTGCATTAATAGTTGCAATGTGCTTGAACTTATTGCCAGTGTTTGCTTATTGTTTACAGCTCTTGTATTGTGAAGTCGATGAAATCGGGTTCCAATTGTCCTGTTTGTAAAATCCCATATCGGCGTAGAGGTATGAATCATGATGCTTTTATTTTTGTGCCGAAGAGTTTGAAGGTACTATTGTTTTATGTGAAACCCATTATTCTTACCTTTAATTTTTGTTTTAGAGGTTCGCCCGGCTCCTCACATGGATAATTTGGTTAGTATTTACAAGAGCATGGAAGATGATTTGGGAATTAATATATTTGTCACTCAGAATGCACCCCCAACTAAATCATCAGGTATTATTTATGTACATGCATTTGAGAATGTTACGTTGCAGTATAAAATTTATGAGTACGATTTAAAACAACAGATATGCAATAGTTTCATTTGCAATTTGCATACAGGTTTAGTGTAATCAAAGTATCAATACCAGCATTTTAGTTACTGGGATTTCAGTTTTGTTCCCGCTGTTCATAGTGCAATTGTTAATTCCTAAAATGTGTTCAAATGTTCTAACTTTTATTTTCGTAAAATAATGGAGGAGATAGGATGCAACACAACGTTACTGTTGTGTTGAGTTGAGCCGATACATTGTGGATGCATCAGTCTGGAAATATTTTACTTTTGTCAGTAGAGTGCAAGATATTGACATCATTTGCACAATTTGATTATATCCTATCATACCTGAAGTTTCTCAATCTTCAGCATATAGCACATCAATCATATTAAGATACACTTCTAGCCTTCTAGGTGGTTTTTAGCTTTTTGGTTTTATATATACTATAGTTTGACATGTGCACTTTTTTTGTTTCCATTTGATTTGCTTTTATTTATTACTGACGGAAAACATCACGCTGAAGATGATTTTAGCCACGGCGAGCAAGATCTTCCTGAGTTTCAGGACAGAGCTCAGAAACAGAAAACCTTAAGAGGAAAAAGATCCAGGAAAGCTAAGGCCAACCTGGAAACTTCTGGTTCTATTTCAATTAAACCTTCATTTCCAAACAAGAAAAGGGTCCAGGTTCCACAGTCTCCTCTTTCAGAAACCCCAACCTGCCATGAAAAGTTAGAAGGTGATTTAATGGCTGATCGAGCGAAGCAGAGTTCAAAAACACTGAAGGAGAAGCCTGTTCTAAATGAGAAGGGAGAACTGGTTCTTTCACCTTTCTTTTGGTTGAATGACAAAGATGTAGAAAATTTGAGTCAGCATTCTTCCGGTGATCAACTTAGTGATCTTCCATCTCCAAATGTTCCCACATTCAGTGATATCAAAGACTCTGATAATGAAAATTCTGTTAGGTCCCCACCGGTAAGTGTATAACCTGTTTTATACCTTTGAAATGAATGCAAGTTTATCATTTCACTCATCAGGCAATTCAAAAAATGCATATAATTTATTTAGATGATGCCATAAAGTTATCTTAATTGTTGATAATCTCATGTAGGGAGAAGTGCACGACACATCTTCTAATGCTGCAGATCTATATGATAGTGAGATGTTTGAATGGACACAAAGAGCTTGCTCTCCTGAACTCTTCCCAAGTCCTTCTGAGATGCAGGTATCAGCTCGTTTTTACTTCATATGTAATTCTCCCTTCTACAAATTCTATTATTGTCTAGTCCTCCAAATTTGCACGAAAAATCTAAAGAAATTGAAATGCAGCTTGCAGATGATGAACTCGATAGAGTTCAAGAGAAGGAACCAAAAGAAGTCTCACAAAACAAGAAATCAGATGAACTTTCTGCTAAAAGTGCAAGGTCTAAAAGAAACAAAAAAAGTAGTGGAAATATGGATTTTATGCCAGAGCTTCCCACTGCTGGAACTAAAGATGTTAGTCACGAAGTTGTTGGTAATGAATCCGACAAGCGAGGTAGGAAGGCAAGGAATCTCACGAAAAGAAAATGTGCTACAAGCCATACAGATCCAGGAACAGATATTAATGTCACTTCAAAGGGATCTAAGGTATTTTATGAAGAACAAGCATGTGAGAATAATGGTGGTTCTTTAGCCAAGACTCACAAAAGGAGTAAGAAGGAACATTCATATGTTGTAACCAAGCCCACATCTGAAAATGTTCATGTCCTCTCTACCAGAGCTGATAGTCGAATTAATGGTGATGAAAATAGGGTAACTGAATCACCTACTTCAATAGGAAAAAATGCTGGCAGTGATGAAGCGTCCAGTAAGAAGGCTGGAAATATCTATGAGGAGGTCAGTGACAAGAACAAGATTGACCGGCCAGTAAGGTCAAAAATACAAAAGATGGTCTCCATGAAAAAGACAATGCTTGAGGATGTATCAGAAATACAGAAGCAAGCAAATAAGGTTACTCCTACTGAGTTGTCTCCCACAAATCTTCCCACAGATGATAACCAGAAAGTCTCTGAATCCAGAAATAAATCCAGAAAACTTGCTAGAAAAGCCAAGTCAGGTGATCAAGAACTGAAAAGTAAGAAAAAGCTGAAAGCTTCTTCTGATGGCAACTCAAAGGATGATACTTCTGTTGAGATTGGAGAAGGTCATGGGGATGTTAACGAAAATGGAAATGAAACCACTGAGAAGAGCAAGGACAATCGTGATGTTATAACTGATCAATCACCAGTGCAGAAGCTTCTTTCATTTACCAATGTGGTTTTGAAGAGATGTGAGGCTGTTCCTAGTAAAATCCAGTGTGCTTTCTGTCTTTCATCAGAAGAATCAGAGGTCTTCCTCACTCCCTTCCCTTTATATCCTTTTGGATGACTCATAATTTAGAAACCCTACTCATCTGCACATAAAATTTACCTTTACAATTCAAAGCTGACATTTGTTACCATCGAAATTCTAATTACAGGCTTCTGGAGAGATAGTCCACTATTGTAATGGCAAGCCTGTTGCTGCGGATCACGATGGAGGACTCAAGGTTATACATGTACACAGGACCTGCGCTGAATGGTACAAAGAAAAAAAAGATATTCTACAAATTAGCCAAAAACATGATTATGTTTATAATTAATCTTGTGTTTAACTGAATAAATTTCAGGACTGAAACAAATTTTTTTACACAAGCTTTTCTGTAGATACTCACATCTTATAAATGCTCAAAAATATGTGCAGGGCTCCTAATATCTATTTTGAAGATGATATGGCTATTAATCTTGAAGCTGAATTAACTAGGAGTCGTAAAATTAAATGTTCTTGCTGCGCAATCAAAGGAGCTGCTCTTGGGTGCTGCAAGAAGAGTTGTCGTAGGAGCTTTCATGTTACCTGTGCAAAGCTGATGCCTCAATGTCGCTGGGATACTGTATGTATAACAAAAAGAAGTGCTATTTCCATTTAATGTTTTCATTTTCCATGCTGTATTCTAATTCCCAATGTGTTGATTCAGGATAACTTTGTTATGTTATGCCCCATTCATGCCTCCTCCAAGTTGCCAAATGAAAGCCCTGGATCTCAAGCAAGGAGGAAAAAGAGCAATCCTAGAAAGTATGTACAACTTTTCCTCGAATATCTAAAGTTTACCACATGCAAACTCAGATTTTCTAAGATTCTCATTTGTGCCTCTTTCTTTCTCTATTATAGACAACCTAATATTTTCTTTTTGTCAATATAGACAACCTAATATTGAATGTCCTAAAGTTGCTGCTAAACAAGACAGCAATATCCCCCCAGATCAGAAGTTTTGTGGATCATCCAAGAAATTGATTCTTTGTTGTTCATCTCTCACAAATGCAGAGAGGGTAAAAGAGCTGCTTAGAGTGCTTTTCTTTGTTCTTTTTTTTTCATTTTTTTTCCCTTTTCAAAATCGAAATGTTCTAAATTATTTCACTAATCCTTGCTGGTTTGAACTGCAGGAGTCTGTCTCTGGATTTGAAAGTTTATCTGGACTTACGGTTTTGAAGAATTGGGATTCTAGTGTTACACATATTATTGCATCGACAGATGAAAATGGAGCATGCAGAAGAACCCTCAAGGTTTTGATGGGTATCTTGGAGGGGAAGTGGGTTCTGAGTGTGGAGTGTGAGTATTACTGTTTCTGTTTTAAATGTTCTCCCTCAAGTACTTGGACTTTAAAATTGTAATGGAGTACAGAAGCTGAAATGAGATATTGATATACATGTTCACATTACTGATAATTCGTTGTCCGTCTGTTTGTGCAGGGATTAATGCTTGCACAGAAGCAATGAAACTAGTTGATGAGGAGCCTTATGAAATCAACGTTGACATTTATGGAATCAGGGATGGTCCTCGACTTGGTAGACTAAGGCTGAAGGACAAGGTTAGCTTATCCTCGACTTTAACTATCATCACGAAAACTTTAAATTTTCATGGTTTCACCATATGCATTGTTAATCTTGTTCAGTACATAAATAGGTTACACTTAATTTTAACAAACTGTTTTTGGATGCAGCAACCAAAGCTTTTTGAGGGGTTCAAGTTTTACTTCATGGGAAACTTCAGACCTTCATACAAGGGGTATTTACAAGACCTTGTAATAGCTGCTGGAGGAACGATTTTGCAAAGAAAACCTGTTCCAGAGGGCCCGAGAGCCTTGTCAGTCGGTTCCCCCAAATGTCAAACCTTCATAATTTACAGCCTCGAGCTACCTGACCAATATCATTGCAGCAAGAAGAGTACAATTTTCAACACTAGGCAGGCTGATGCAAAGGCTTTGGCCACCTCCGCTGGAGCCAAGGTAGCAAGCAACTCATGGGTATTGAACTCCATTGCTGCCTGCAAGTTACAAAATCTCTCTGATTCCAAATAGTATACGTACTGCAGAAGTCGTGTACATGTTTATAACTTCTCCAGATCCAGTTTCTTATTTCAAAACCGTAAACATAAATGATTACGTAATTCTTCGTTGCTTCCAATCAATTGTGGTTTTTAATCCTTTCAATGTACAACTCCAAGTTTTGGGAATTTCTTGTATCAAATCTGTGCCGAGCAGTTATTGTGTGATGCAGCTGCTGACTAGTTACCGAAGCTCTGCTTCACAAAAGAATGCGAGAATTAAAATTAATAAGCGATTCCACACAGATTCAAATATACATCACTTCATTATCAACTATTGTTATCCAGGATGAACAACGAAATGAGAAGAAAACTCAAAATTATACAACTCTTCGGGCCATGGTAGATGCAACCTAGAAACCTGAACTAGTCAATTGCACATGAACAACAAATATGCAACATCACTAAATCACTTCTACTTCTGGCACATTACAACTGCTTCCCTCGTTTATTATATAAACTCGAAGAATTTTAGTTGTTTTCGTGTCTTGGCAACCGAAAGACAGACTGACAAAACCGCAAAGTAGAGAGACCAGGCATTTCTGGTTTCTAGTCACCCTTTGTTCTCATGCAACAGGAGGCGAATTAGGTAGGGTCGATCTCAGTGTTGTTTTTTGCACTTTCACCTTTCTTCGACCCATGCTTCGAAATCTTCATACTGAAGCTCTCAAACAGATGCTCCAATGCTGAGATCTCCTCTTCGATATCTGCTGCTTGTTCATTGCTTGTGACAATCTTTTGCTTGAGTGCGCATATTCGTTCTAGGCCTCCTTGAACTTCCACCCCCATCTCCTCCATGGTCGAGTGCATCCCATTGTTTTCCTTTTGTGCGTCTTTGATCTTTCTCTTTAAGGATCTACACCCATCAAGGGACTTAAGAAGTTGCTCTGAAAGTGCCTTGTTTCGCTCCTGGAGTGCTGCATTCCCATGAATCTCTACACCACCACCGGCACACCTCTTCTCCTTGTGCTCTGCTGCACAAGCTTGTACTTTTGCCAACAACATCTCGTTTTGCGCTCGAAGATCGTTGATATGTTCCTCCATCCCAGTCAATTCTTGAACCTTTCTCGCAAGCTCCGATGCAATAATCTCCTTCTCCTTTCCCAAGCCTGAACACATTATTTCTAGGCTCTTTCGCGCTGCCAAGCTCGCGCTAAGTTGTCTTCTCAACCTTTCTTTCTCATCAATTACTGGCTCCGGAGGCCTTTTGTCCCTCGGAACATTTGGCCTAAGATCTGTATTGCATCGCCGGAGCTCTGCTCTCCTCTTAACGGTTTGAGATTTCTGAATCCGGGTTTTAACATCATCAATTATTGTCATCATTCCCGCCACCCTTTGCATCTTCCTGTCATCATTGTCTTTTGTGCAGGCCTCGTTTTGCTCTTGGATTAGCTTTAATAATAACTTCACATTGGTGGCAATGCCTAACCAAAGAAGAAAAAGATTACACAGAAATCAGTACATATTGCATCCTTTTTCCAAAAATTTTATCGTGATTTTTTCACAAAAGAATGAGATAGGAAAAATTGTTGTCTTAATTCAGAAATTAGAAAAACACACAATACATGTCATTTTGCAGTGATTTAGTTTTCATGATTAGAAAATACAAGCATTGAAAAATTAAGATTTCTTCAGCAACAATCTTCTACATAAACATACTTACATATAATTATATATATAATGTATATGTATGTATAGATTACCATCAAAACTATGATCTTCTTTAGAAGCTGTGGAAGAAGCTGGCAACACTGCAGGAGATGAAAATGCTCGAATCGGGTTCATATTCAACCAGATAAACACGATAAAAACCGATCCTTCGATCCTCAGGGGGAACGGAATAGAGCTACAGACTATACAAGATGTAAGTATGAATCTATATGATACAATGGAGGATATATCAAAGATCAAACAGAAGAAGTGATTAATTAATTAATCAAAAGGTTGTTTAGTGTTTGTTTTGATTAAAATTATGCCCTAATAATTTACTAACAACATAAAATATTTCGAGAGATCCAAAAAGAGAGACTGCTTTTGCACTCTCTCTCCTCTCTAGCTGTTGGAAAACAAAACCTTCCTTCTTCTGTTTGTTTGACGTTCCTCAAAAGCTGTCTGTAATATTATTATTCGATGCGAGTCGTTGGTTTTGGCTCGTTGGGAGAATTGTTGGTTCTTGGTTGTAAATCATGCGGAATTATCGGTGACGGTTTGACATTTTCTTTGGCTATTGGATGCTTTGACTTCTTATCACACAAAAAATGGGTGGAGTAGTTCCCACTTCCCATGCAGTCAAGTTAATTAGTCTTCCTTTTGTTATTGTTTGTACCTGCATAAATGAGAATCAGCTCCCTCCCTCTCTCTCTCTCTCTCTAGCTAATTTGCATGCAGAAAAAACTAAAAACTAGAAAAATAAACAGAACCCAACCAGATTGTAATTAACATTACAGTCTTGAGTGATACTTTTTTCTACTTAAAAGTAATATGGGTTAGTTTTAAATCGCATGAATAACGAGTTTGATACCTAATTATAACTGACGTATTTTGTGGTTTAGCGAGAAATGAGGAGAATATGAAGTATAATAATAATAATAATAATAATTCCTTAAAAAAAAAATAATAATAAAAAAAGAGTCCACCCAAAAGCATGTTACTTTATCTCCACCCTAGTCGTGCCTTGTTGACCAATAATGGAATCATATCTCCCAATCACATCCCATACATGTGAAGTTGAACACCATTAACGCCACAATTTGTATTCTAACTCTTCTTTTGGCAAAACAGATCCACAGAACAGTGTACCTAATCACAAATACACAAAAAGTATACTTATAAGATATCTATTCGTTTAAATAAAGTTAGGGTCCGGCGCAAATGCAAGTCAGAGCCTCATATTACTTAACCGTAACCCTAACTTTGAGTTTGACCAACACTAGGGAATTTTCTTCAATACTACGTAGTATTGAATGATACGGGAATGAATGACTGAAATTGAAAATAAAAAATCTAAACATTTGAATAAATCAAATCTAACAGCTAAAATACTTGTAATACTTAGCATATTTTGAAGCTTTCCAGGAAAAAAATAAATGTTAAAGTTTGGATTTTTTAGACAGAAGCTGTGATGCAAAACAAAAACAAAACAAGGGAATTTTGGCTAGAATTTCAGTGAGCAAAACATTGCTGCTGCACTGTTATTTCATTCATAGAAACATCGTCTTTGGACAAAAATTCTGATCTGCAAGAATTGCAGAGGTAC
This sequence comes from Pyrus communis, assembly GCF_041283825.1. NCBI lineage: Eukaryota > Viridiplantae > Streptophyta > Magnoliopsida > Rosales > Rosaceae > Pyrus > Pyrus communis. Next base: position 27,963,903 of record NC_142574.1, on the reverse strand, counting down.
ACTACCTCGGAGGCAACAGCTGAATTTGTTAATCTCAGCCCTTCACTTATCCTAGCCTTACACTTGTTCTAAGTGACTAGAATTCTACATGCTACACTTGTCCAAAAACTAGCAGTTATAACTCAAACAAAACTAGCCGTTGTAAAACTTAAACCCTTTTCTGGTCTTGTCTTCGAAACCCTAAGGCTGCCAAAACAACTTACATTCAACAATAAAACAGTATTTAAAAATTTGTTTTCACATACTACGCAAATCCGGAAATTTTTTCACTAGAATTCCACTATTTTGAAACTTTTTAAGCTAATATAAAAGTTTAGATAACAAAATTAAACTCGGAAAAAAGTTGAAGCTCCATTGCACAATTAATAAAAAAAAAAAACGAGATCCTGATTAATTTACCAAAGTTTTGAATATTAGTCCTTCCGAATATAAGACCGTTGGTGACATTTTGTCGTCTACCTTCTGGAACTGCTTTTCGACACTATCTGCTATGAAGTTATGAAATTAGGAGTATGATTCTCTCTCTTTTATTATCATTCTCTTCTATCCCCTCCTCTTACATTCTTCTTTTTGTTTTATTCTCTATATAAAAAATTCAAAACAAGATGTATACGTGTCGTAATCTTTCATAATCGCAACCGTTTAAATAGAATGGGATGGAAATGAAGAAAGATTAGAAGAGGAGAGAATCTTACTCCATGAAAACTTTACTAGCAACCAAAACAGCAGAAAAACCTGATGGGCAAGAGAAGGAACAAGAAAATCCTCCGCCTTAATTTTAAATCCAAATCCAGAACCCCGGAGGCAAAACGCGGAACTGGTTGGAACTTCCACAGGACGTCACCGTTTTGATACTGTCTCGACTGGGAGCTATCGAGATTTGGAGAGCGTTCAGAGGGGCTTGGCGCAACATCTGCAAGAACCAGCCTCTCATGTGGCGCACCATCGACATGCACAATGACGGTGATCTCGATGAGATGCCGTACAACTTGGAGAAGATGTGCCACCTTGCCGTTGATCGCAGCTGCGGTACTCCGGTCTATATCAATGTCGAACACTTCGGCACCGATGATCTCCTTAAGTATATCACTGATAGGTATTTGATTAATATTCGTTGCTTGTTAAATGTTGGGTTGGTGAGATATATGTTTTTTATTTTTTATTTTTTATTTTTTATATTTTTGGGGTCGAATGTGAGATATATGTTTTGCTATGGTAATTTCCCAAGTTTTTGAAAGGCGTATTTACTGAGTTGTTCAACCTGGATCCATAATTTACTTGCATTAATCCAAATATAAATAAATAATAAAGACTTTTACACGTAGACTGGAATTGCTTTTGGAAAAAGCATTTTATATTTTGTTTGGCAGAAAATCATAAAATTGCATTTGAGTTTGAGTAATGCTATTCATACCCTGTTTTTATATCACATTTTTATACCATTTTAGGTGATATCTGAATCTAGTACAAAAATGTTGAAATTTCCTTTCGACTAAATATGTCGATGTAGAATTTTTGGGTGTACTGTTTTTGTGCGTCTAAGTAACTAACTAATCTAAAAAATTTCAATAGTTGGCGTGGCATCAGATGCTTGCGACTCGTGTGTTGCCGGGACTTATCAGATGAGGGATTGAGTAAAGTGGCTCCAAATCTTCCTCTGTTAGAGGAGCTTTTGAAATCATTCAAAATGAATGCCCGGTGGTACAGATTCAGAGATGATGAGTTGAATAAGCTTGAGGATATTCCTTATCACATAACAGATTGCGATTCGGTTGCTATCGCTCGAGCGATGCATGGTTTGCACCACCTCCAACTTTTCGGGAATCAACTGACTAATGAGGGATTGAAAGAAATTGTTGATTGTTGTCAACATCTTGAGTCGCTGGATTTGCGCCATTGTTTGAATCTAGATCTGAGCGCAGATTTGGGAAAAAGATGTGTTGAATGTAAGAATAAACAAGTATTCAATATAGTCAAGAGGAACACAAGGATTGATCAAGTAAATCACAAATCTTGAACTGTGTAAACAAGAAGCAAATAAGATACAAAACATGTTGACTGAAGCATACCTGCAGACATGTTTGTGGATGTAGAGGCCATACACAACCTTCTTCTCTCAGCAAAGCACAATACTCTCCAACCTATAGGCTATTGGAACAATATGAGCGATACCTTTGTGAGGGTAGGGATTGTGATTTTATACTACAAGTTCCGGACTGCCTATAACAATCCTACAAGGAATATGAAACTAAATCCTTGTATAATCATGAGTACTAAACTCATGTCCCAAAACAGAGCTCTAATCCAAAACCAAATAGGATTCACTCTTATAAACATATTGAGACTTCTTTATGTTAATCCACAATAACTAAACCGTGTGAAAACATACTCACATTCCTACATTCTCCCACTTGGGTATGATTCAAAAAAGGTAAAGTATTAACATAAAATTATCACATAAGTCTCACAACAATGTTTCTCAAGTAAAGCACAGAACTAAAAACATGTGTCTAGGCAATGAACTCATAATCTCCTCTACAATACAATGTGCAGAATCAACTTATAAATCACAAAGTCTAACACATGTTCACAAAAAAGTGACTCTGCATACGAGCAAACCAAAAGTTTACTCCCACTCATATTGCCCAAAATACAACATAAGTTCTTTAGTCATTCACCAAAAGAACAACTGATTATAATTCTCACAATAGCTTTGTCAAAAACAAAAATTGACTCAAGAGCTTTTATTGAATTATCACAATGTTTCCTACGAACAATTAATCACAAATTTATTTGGACTAATTGAACCAAAAGAAAACCTCAACTAACTTCTAAAATTCAAACAAATCTAACTAGATGAACCAAAATACCTAGCCTCCAGAAAACATTGCTGCAGCACACTTCTTCATGAAAAAGCATCCTAAAGCTATCTTCCAGAAGCTCGACAATATCAGCTACTCCCACTTATCAAAAGCATCGACAACTCCCACATGAGAAACATGTGCTTTAAAAATCCCATTAGGCAAGGCTTTTGTCAATGGATCAGCAATCATCTTATCTGTGGACAAATGTTCCACAACAATGGCACCTTCTTTTACTTTCTCTCTAACTTTAAGAAACTTCACATCCATTAGCCTAGAAGCCGAAGTCCTTTTATTGTTCTTTGAGAAAAACACAGATGCATTGTTATCACAAAACATTCTCAATGGTTTCTGAACTGAATCAACAACCTTCAATTCACTAATGAAGTTTTTAAGCCACAACGCTTGCTTCATACCTTCAAAACATGCTATGAATTATGCTTCCATGGTGGAAGTAGAGATTATGGATTGTTTAGCACTTTTCCAAGAGACAGCACCTCCATTCAACATAAAAATATATCCCCAGTTGATTTCCTTTCATCCATGTCCCCAGCTAAGTCCAAATATGTGTATGGAACTGCTTCTAGTGTATTCTCTCTTCCATATACCAACAAGTAATCTTTTGTTCTCTGTAGGTACCTCAAAACATTCTTTGCAGCCACCCAATGTGCCTTACCTGGATTTGATTGAATTCTCCCAAGTAAGCCAACTATAAATGCTAGTCGGGCCTCGTGCAAATATTAGCATACATTAGACTACCTACTAGAGAGGCATATGGTTTCATCTTCATCTTTTCTTTCTCTAACTCATTCTTTGGACTTTGTTGTCGAGAGAATTTGTCACCTTTATTCACAGGAACATCAGCACAATTGCAATGCTTCATATTGAACGTAGTCAAGACTCTCTTAATATACCCCTTTTGTGAAAGTCCTAGAAGCTTCCTTTTTCTATCTCTGACTATCTCTATGCCAAGTACATAGTGAGCTTCCACCATATCTTTCATTTCAAAATTGGCACTGAGCATTTTCTTGGTTTCGTGTAACAACTACAAATTCGAACTTGTTATCAATATGTCATCAACATATAGCACCAGAAAAAGAAATTTGGTACCCTTGAACTTGTAATATATTCAATCATCTAGCTTTTTCTCTTTGAATCCATGTGTTGTCACCACTCTATCAAAATTGAGATACCATTGCCTACTAGCCTGTTTAAGTCCATAAATAGATTTATTCAGTTTGCAAACCATGTTATCCTTCCCCCTTTTAACAAATCCAGTTGGTTGTTGCATGTAAATGTCTTCCTCTAATTCTCCATTGAGAAAAGCTGTTTTGACATCCATTTGATGTAATTCCAAGTCAAAGTAGGCTATTAAAGCCATGATTACTCTCATAGAATCTTTTAAAGAGACTGGAGAGAAAGTGTCATAGAAATCAATTCCTTATCTTTGTGCAAATCCCTTTGCCACCAACCTAGCCTTGTATCTTTCTATTCTGCCTTCGGCATCTCTCTTGGTCTTATAGACCCATTTACAACCTATTGGTTTGATGCTTGAATCAGAATTTACCAATGTCCAAACATTGTTTTTAGATATAGATTTCAGTTCTTCCTCTATGGCTTTTTGTCCATAAGGCTGCTTGAGGACTTAACATTGCTTGTGGAAACGTTAATGGATCATCAATTTCCCCAAAGTCATATTCAGTTTCTTAAAGATACACATAATCGTTGGAAATCGTAGGTTTTCTAGTTCTCGTTGACTGTCTTAATGGTTGCTGCACAGGTTGATCACTCTGTGGTTGAACTTCTTTATCTACAGTCTCTATAGGATCATCAATATGTGGCTGCAAGTTATTTTCAGTCATTGGAGTGTCCTCTTCTTCAATTATGGTTGAGGGGTTGGTGTAAATCAGAATTTGAATGTAATCACTTGAAGAAGTGGCAATGGCAGTTTGGTTTATCTCTTCAAATTCAAATTCCTCAACTGCTAAACTAGATACATCTTGATCTTCTAAGAATACTGCATTATGAGTTTCTTGAATTCTTAAATGTGCTTGCGGACAATAGAATTTAAAACCTTTGGACTTTTCTGAATATCCAATAAAATAGCAAGTTTGTTCTTGAATCCAACTTCTTCTCACTAGGATTGTAGAACCTGCCCTCAGACTTGCATCCTCATACATGAAAGTGTCCAAAGCTCGACTTTCTGCCAGTCTATGCTTCAAATGGTGTACCTTTGATAGCTTTAGTTGGTACTCGGTTCAAAATGTAATTGGTTGTCTTGAGTGTTTCACCCCAGAGAAAACTAGGCAATCTTGACCTTGATATCATGCCTCTAACCATCCCAATAAGAGTTCTATTCCTTCTCTGGGATACACCATTCTGTTGTGGTGTCCCAGGTGTGGTGTACTGTGCTATAATGCCTTGTTGCTGAAGATAGAGTGCAAAAGGCCCATTCTATTGTCCACCCTTAGTGTACCTGCCAAAATACTCTCCTCCTCTATTGAATCTCACAATCTTAACCTGCCCATTTAGTTGTTTCTCAACTTCGGTCTTAAAGATTATGAAACAATTAAGTACTGCTGATTTTTCACTAATGAGAAAAGTATAACCATATCTAGAGAAGTCATCAATAACACAAAATAGCTATTTCCACATATGATTTTAACAGGAAAAGGACCACAAACATCAGTATGGATAATTTCCAAGAGATTTTGACTTCTTTTAGCCTCAAAGTTTCTTGTGTTAGTTAATTTTCCCTTCATGCAGTCAACACATTCCTTTGCATTTTTAAAATCGAGTGCAGGAATCAAATTTGACTTGGTTAATTGCAAAACTCTATCCTTTGAGATATGTCGCAACCTTTTATGCCATAAGTCATAAGAAAACTCAGTGTCATGCATTCTTTTGACATTAGTATTTAGAACAAAACTCTGTTTTTCTTCAACAATGTAATCTATTTCCATAACTCCTCATGTAAAACAGCAGTCCAATCTTTCTTATTTTTCTGGAAAAAATTCACACAGTTATCATCACAAATAAATCCAAAACCTTGTTTTACTAATTTTGATGCAGAAACCAAATTTCTTATCATGGCTGGGACATACAAAACATCATTTAGTTGAAGAACAAAACTGGACTTCATTTTTAATTTCACAATTCCAATAGCCTCAACTGCAACTCTTAACCCTTATTCCACAAAAACATTATAAGAATCCTTACTAGTTAGTTTTTGTTTTTGAAAACCATGCAATGTGTTGGTTATATGAACTGAAGATCCAGTATCAAACCACAAAGAGTTAGCAGGAATTTCAATCAAATTTGACTCTACACACACATAGACATCAGTTCTGCCTTTACTCCTCAGCCAGTCCTTAAATCTTTCACAATCCTTTCTATAATGACCCTTGAGTTTGCAATGATGACATTTGATTTTAGAAACATCTTTAGGCTTAACATTAAGATTGTGAGATTTAGAGGATTTAGTATTTTTAGCAGTTCTACTAGGTTTAACAGAATTATTAGGGGATTTAAATGTCATACCTGAAGCATTAGTGGTCTCCTTATTCCCAAGATGCACAAGATTCACAGCTTCAATCTCTTTGCCCTTCTCTTGTCTTTGCCGAGATTCCTCTTGCACACACTGAGCAATTAATTCATCCACAGTCCAAGTCTTATCTTGAGTATTGTAAGATACCTTTAACTGACTATACTTTGCTGGAAGTGCCTGTAGAATCATGAAGACAAGTTGCTTTTCTCCAATAGAGACATCCATTGAATTGAGTTTCTCAGCTGCATCGGTCATTCTCATGATATGATCTCTTATGGAAATGTTTCCATCGATCTTGTAGGTTGTCAACATGGACATGTATTGACTAATCTCTGCCTTTTCAGATTCCTTGAATTTGCTCTCAATTGCTTTGAGGTAGTCCACTACAAGATCAAGTCTCTTTATCCCTCCCCTCACCGTGTCAGTCATTGCACTCTAAATAACAGATAAAGCAATTTTGTTGGCTCTCATCCATTTCTCATATTCTACTTTCTCGGATTTAGTGCTCTTATCTGTTAACATTAGTGGTTTGGGATTGTCTAATGCAATGTCAAACTCATTGAGAGTGAGAGTCAGTAACAGACCTATTTATCGTCTTCATTTCTTGTAATTACTATCTCCAGTGAGAATTGGCACAGTTGTAAGATTGAGAGTCTTGAGTGAAACTGCAGACATGTTCAAAACGAAATCTCAATAGAAGAACCAAAAGTTCTTGATTTCAATTTACTTTCACTTAATTCACAACTCTGATGAATCAATTTCGTCATATATATGAATTTTTTCATAGTCATGAAAAAGCATATACAAATTAAACAACTCATTTGTGAATCTCAGCCACTAAACAGATCACAATTTCAATTGAAACATCAAACAAAAACCAAAAGAAATAGCATGTGGGTCAATAAAATGCAAATAAAATATGCAAATATTTCATAAGCATTGTACGACATCATGGTTTGAAAACCCAGAACATATCTCTATATATATGACTATTAATACAAGGGAGATCAGGAAAACAGAAAATACCTTAAGTTGCAGACATCATTAACAACGCAACAGAAGCAATAGGTACTAGAAATATATTATAATATTTTGATGAGATTTGATTTTATCAGATCACTACATGGGTCTTCTAGAGACAAACAAGATGAAGATGTCTGCAGATACGTTTGAAGGATCACGGGTTGTTTCCCTCTTTTGAATCGATAATGGTCATAAAACTTTTAAAGATAGTTTAAAAAACCCAGTTGTCTTTTGGGCAGCCAAGAGTCGTTTAATTAAAAATTATCCACACAAAACGACGTCGCATAGATTATTTTTTTTGTACTTATTAACTTAGTCTGCAGTTGGTTCTTGCGGATTCAAAAAAACTTATTCAAGATTGAATTTAAAGGAAAAACCACTGGCTCTGATACCACATGTAAGAGTAAACAAGTATTCATTATAATCACCAGGAACACAAGGATTGATCAAGTAAGTCACAAATCTTGAACTGTGTAAACAAGAAGCAAATAAGATACAAAACATGTTGATCGAAGCATACCTGCAGACATGTTTGTGGATGTAGAGGCCATATGTAAACTGCACACAACCTTCTTCTCTCTGCAAAACGCAATACTCTCCAACTTATAGGCTATTGGAACAATATGAGTGATACCTTTGTGAGAGCAGGGATTGTGATTTTATACTACAAGTTCCGGACTGCCTATAACAATCCTACAAGGAATATAAAACTAAATCCTTGTATAATCATGAGTACTAAACTTATGTCCCAAAACAGAGCTCTAATCCAAAACCAAATAGGATTCACTCTTATAAACATATTGAGACTTCTTTATGTTAATTCACAATAACTAAACCGTGTGAAAACATACTCACATTCCTACATTGAACGCATTAAAAGTTTGCTGCTCCCAAACGATTCCATTGATGACTATGAATATCTTGCTACATCATATTCTTATGGACCACATGGTTATGATATGGGAGCGTATGGGTTTTCCGATGATTACGAGGATGATGACTATGATTGCTATGATGATTATCGATGCTTCGCAGATGAAAATGGTTTCTATGATGATTTTACTAAAATTCGACTGACTGACTGCAAGTTAAATTAGGAGACCGTCCATCTGCTGAAATCGAAGGTCTATTTATACAATTACTAGCCTCTCTGCATGTGCGAGAGGCATTTTTGTATCACAAGTACTGCGCGCTCCAAAGATGTGTTATTTTTTATATTCTTATATTTCTTAACTGATTACTGAAAATGAATAGGATCTCATTATTATGCATAGGAGAACGACTTATATAAAAATAACTAACACACCACATTTTAAGTGGTGTGTAGCGCCCGTGATTAAAAAGTCCTCTCACATGTGCGTGAGCCCTACGGAGAGGCTAATGAACATGAACGCTACGTGATGGCACACATATTCTTATATAAGTTGTTCTCCTAGGCATAATAAGATGACTACGCTACGTGATAACACGTATGCGTACTCGCTCACATGCTTATTTCTTATTGGAACTTAGGCAAACATTTGACGTGATTGTTGACAATTAGAATATTAACTAAGCATTGATTAACGTGTTTATTTCCTATTTGTGACACATAAAATAATTTGCATATTTAATTTAAAAATTAGTCTATCTAACATTATTCTTCCGCACAAATATGAAGAAAACTCTTAAAACATTTGCTATTAAAAACTAACGTGTCAATCTGTGGTAATTAAATCCCTAATTACAATTGGTACATAGAGTACAATGCCCAGGTTCTTGTTATACTTGACCCTCTCTTATCTTAATCACACTCGTCATCGTGTCAGAGTCTAGTAATCTGCACACCATGGTCACCTTGGACCTTATTCGACAACGACATCGAAGAAGAAGTGGTCGTATCCTATCACCAAGGGCTGGTAGTAAACAAATTTTTGGTTAGAAAGAAATCAAACTTCAAACCCAGTCCACCCTATTGTTTGTTAAAAAAAAAAACATAAAAAATGTGAACTAAAAATAGAAAAATGAACTGGTTATCAGGAAAATCCTTAAACTGCCCAAGAAAAGAATGTAATTATAAAAAAAAAGAAATTCAAATTACCAGAAAATAGAAATGAGATGTTCTACAAAATCATAATTTCATCATTCTTTCTTCAACTCAAGCAATTGGAACTGCACAGCCTAGCCCATATCGCAATTCCATGAATCATGAGCTCCAGGACCAGAAAATCCTCCCTCTCTAATGTTGAACATTCTATACCTAACCGGAATAGGCACACCCATAATTATGTACTCACTCACTCCTCTATCTGCGTCAACTCTCCTATTCGCACAACCATATGAACAGATGATCCACCACCCGCTCGAACGACGCCAATGCACTCACACTCTTCCCCATTGTATTTGCTCCGAATCACATCAGTCCAACCAGTTGTCCCATGTATTTCATCACATCCCTGACGCAGATCATGTGCCGGTAATCTATGTTCATCCCATGTTGTTGTATCGTATGCAGACTCACGTCCCTTCAATCCCAAGCATCCTCTGCACTTCCAGAATATCATTTCTTGCCAATTGGAAAACTATTCGCAACCAAACTCAGAAATTAGGAGCCTTCGAGAATATAACAAACAAACTAAAAACTTAACTTTGAGAATATTAGTTTAAGTGGTACCTGAATCAGAAGCACAAAGCCAAGAAAATAAAGAGGCCTATACCAAAATTAGAAGCACACAGCCAAATTGGTAAATATTAGTTTATAGATTTACAAAATATAAAGAGACCCAATTCCAGAACCAGAATCACATAGCCAAGAAACTAAAAAGAAAAAAAAACTCAATGGAGTGTGTGAAGAAATAAGTCAACCCAGATACATAACCACATCAAGTAATCCAAAAAACCCAAAAGTCACACAAATTAGTCAAATTCTTTTTGGCTAAAAAGAAGAACAAACAATGGGAAAATTGTTGCTGGTGTAGCAAATAAGCATACAGGCCTTCCCCACAACCCCATCTCCCAAAGTCACACACTTGATGAACTTTGAAGAGCTTCAAGCCGTTGGAAACTAAGAAAATACTTAGAGAGCCAAAATCTACATAGAAAACGAAAAGAAAAGATGGGTTGTGGTTGGGTTGTTGGGATATGCACAAACGAATGATCTGGTAAAACTACAGGATGCAGGATAAGATTCAAAACATATTAAACCAAAAACCAGTATATAATTTGTACCAGTGTGAGATGATTCTTGGCAACTAAATATAATCCATCAAAACTGAAATTCACTTTGGAGAAAGAGTAAGTCGTACCAATGTAAGATGATTCTAACCGACGGGAGAGATCTGATGAAATTCAGAAGAAACTTCGTAAAACCACTCGGAGGAGATGAGTTTGTGCAGAAAATGAAAGTGAGTTTGTTTACTTTTTGCATATATTGTGGAGGTTAAGTGATGATTTGAGATCTTTAGAACGTGCGGTAATTGGCGGTTCCTTCTCCAGTATTGGCAACTGCTGTTCTGAGTGGAAGTGTGGAGAGTTTCGGTTCCATCTGGAGTGGTTTTCTTTTATTTTTTTAATATTATTTTTGTGTTTTTTTTATGGTGAAAAGATTAGAGTGCAATGCAGTAGTTATAAGAAGATCAATCTAAGGGGTGACAATGAATTTTAAAGTGTGGATGTTTTCATCTGGTAGTCTAGAATGTTCATGGTTAAGATAGGCACATATGCAGAGCATTCTGCTTTTTGTAGATAATTTATGAATGTGGAGATATTATCGTTTTGACCCTATTTCTATGAACAATTATACGTTAGCTTTGTGTGTGAAGTGAGGACATTCTTGGCATTTCGGAATGTTTCACCATTTTGTCCTTCTCACTTTATATATATATAGATAAGTTGCAAGGGAAACGAAAACAAGAAAACTTCAGAGAGCTGAAACTTTTTGTAGTGAATGCTTTACAGATCATACGACTGAAATGTTCTACTTCAATCATGGAAAGGTGACTACATATAGATTGAGTTTTCAATCGAGTGGTTGGCTATTTTTCAATCTGTTTACTTTTCATGATACAAAGAACTAGCTTATTTGGTTACAATACAGATGGAGAATGATATGTTTCTGAATGATTTCGTTAAAGACTATGAATTTTCTGCTGCTGCAGCTGAAGATATTGCTTTTATAATTACGACTGCTAGTATTGTCAGCCTAAATTATTACTGTGACTATGCCCTCCAGCTTTCTTCACAATTATGATCCACGGGATGGTTCACTTGCTGGAAGAGGCATTGCTTGCTGGTCCTGTCAACTATCGCTGGATGTATTCAATAGAAAGGTATATATCTTCATCATTTGTTTATTCATTATTAACCCACGATTACTAATTTGTATCGTATGTTGTATTTTGGCAAGCTTCTCGGGGAGTTGAAAAAAAGTGTACGCAACAGGGCTAAACCCGAATGATCAATTATAGAGGCTTGGGTTCAGTATGAGTTGCTTACATTTTGTGAAATGTATTTGAAAGATGTGGAGATGACTTTCAATCGTCCTCAGCGCAATAATGACGGGGCTGTGAGAAAGGAGAAACTTTCTGTTTTTGCCCAATTTGCACGACCCTTTGGAGATCCTGTACGAGGTGAGTCGTTTTCCAAAAATGACACGAAGGTAGCGCATTGGTTCATATTGAACAATTGTGACGAGATAATGACATACCTAGATAAGCATGAAGAGATGATGAAGCGAGAACATCCATCACATTTGTATGCCAAGAAACACTGAGAATTGTTTCCATAGTGGTTTCTCAAATATTTAAGTTATAAGTGTTTTGTCTTTGACATATATATTGTAGTATTTAATTTTCTCAAACTAATAGTTGTATGTTTTTGTATAATGTTAGGTGAATAAATTGAAAGCATCGAATTTCCCCACTTACAGTGAAGAGTTATATAACTTGGCATTCAGCCCGATTCATGCTGAATTGTTCTCGGGTTGCCATGTTAACAGCATCAAGTTTTTGGGGGCTACACAAGATGACAAGTTATGTATGCAAAACAGTAGTGTCCATGTCCCAAGTGGAGGCAAAAGTACAGACATTGATTTCTATGGTAAACTAACAAGTGTCATGCAATTGCTTTACAAAGACTGATGCCAAGTGATCATGTTTAAGTGTTGATGCTTTGATACAAACCCAAATAGGTAAGGAAGTGTTAACGACCATGGCTTACTATCTGTGAACACTAACAAAACTTGGTATGATGAGGACCCTTACATTTTGGCAAACATGGCAAAACAAATTATGTATCTAGATGACCATAAAGCCAGGAAAGGTTGGAAAGTTGTTCAGAAGATGGATCAGAGGAATGTGTATGATATATCCACTAGTCTAAAAATCTTCGTCTAGGCGTTTGAAAATTAAGAAAAGGCGCCTAGACCTGTTGAGGCACCCGCCTAACCTGCCTAGACCCGCCTAGGTTGCGACTCACTTAGACAGAAAATAGATAACTTTCATTTTGCATTTTATTTTTTCAATAAATTGTAAGGGACTTGTTGAATACTTAAATGAATACACATTTTATGCATGTTCCCCATATTTTCATCATGTTCCAATACTTCCTAATATATATGTCATTCTATTTTGTAGTTTATAATGAAATTATATATATTATAAGTATAAACAGACACTTATTTACACGAAATATAATAGATTTACTTAAATCCGCCTAGTCCGCCTATGCGCCCACCTAGCCACTTAGGCACTAGGCCCTAGCTCGCCACCCGACTAGTGCCTAGCGTCTTTTAGAACCTTGGCTATACCAAAACAAGACCCTACTGACGACAACGTCAACAACGTCGCTGATCAATGTTTAGAATCTTATCTTCAATGGAAAATCATGCGGAAATACTTCGAGATACAAATCTTATCCAAGAACCGTTTTAGATACAAGGAGTGGCTTCAATCAAAATACCGATTTAGTCAATTACAATTGACATCTATAATCTTCCGCGATACGATGATGCAATAGGCCCGAATGACGATGGTGACGTACCTATGGAAAAGGAGGATTGGGAGACCGAAAGTGATGATAGCGATGATAGTGAAAGTTATTATAGTTTAGATGATGAATAATGCAATTTATTTGTGACTTGCTCTGTAAAACATATTAAATGAATTTTTTTGTAATTTATTTATCTTATATTATAAATAAATTATTTTTATTTGAATAAATATAAATTTAAAAAAATTTGACCCAGGTAAATTAAATTTTCAGCTTATTGCGCGACAAACATGAAATTATTTGTTGCGCAAATGCTATTTGTGCGACGATTAAATTCCTTTTCGTCACGCAAGGAGGTGAAAATTTTGACTTTCTGGCATACACGAAAATAATTTCATGAAAATTTGAATTTTTTGCACGACGAATATCTTCTATTCGTCACGTAAGAACCTCGGGATTTAACTGAAATCGTAAACATTTTCCCCTCACCTCTTCCTCTCTATAAACTCTCTCCCTTCGACAACCCTCTCTCCTCCTAAATCTCTGTCACCGTCCCTCTTGGCCTCTCGCCCCTTCGCACTCTCTCTCCCTCCACTGTCTCGTACCCACACCCACAATCCGATCCACCCATCTCCGCTGCTAACAAGGTAAAGATTTCAATTTTTTTTAATTTATTAGATTTCCGTTTGGGGAACTTGGGGTTCCAGTTTATAGAGCATTAGATTAGAGAATTAAGGGATCATATTTAGGGGGATTAGGGTTTAGGAGCTGGGGGTTTGATTTTTGGGGATTAGGGTTTACAATTTTTCAGATTTTAGGGGATTGGGTGGTGCGGTTTGTTTAGGATTTTTGCAAATTTCAGTTTTAAATTATTTGTTTTAAATTGTAAACCCTTATCCCTCTGAAAACCCTAATTGCAAATTACAATTTTTCTTCCTCTCCCTCTGAAAACCCTAATAGCAAGGAATTGGTGTCACAAATGAATATTGGAACTTCTAAATTTGATCACTGAATGACGTCTAATTTTCATTGTTTCTTAAAGGTACGATGACTGTATTTATACATAAGAAGGGAACTTTGGGCTCCCTCCCTGTTAATTTGATGTGATTTTTCTAATAAAAATGTGGCCACCAGAAAGGAAAAGAGGGCTGGATTCTGACTTTTTCGATTCCTTTTTACGATATCTTTTGTTGCCAAGAAAATACTTGTCTTTCCTTTGTGTGTCTGGAGAAAATCTTTAGTTTTCGTTTCTGTTTCTTCTGGAAACTGTTTGGCTCAATACTTTCTTATTGGTTCGTTTGTTGGCTAGTATTTTAGGGTTTTTCATGAATTGAGACTTGATTTTGTTTTTATAACAAAACTACAGTGTATATGACTTAACCAATTACGTAATACAAGAAGTTTTCTATTTCTCAATTCATACTTTGCGTTGTAATTTTTAATTTTGCTTGAAAAAAAGGGCAAAACCTAGCTGAGTTCTCCTCACTTCAATCAAATTCACAGCCTATGGGTTTTATTTGCATTCAACTTGACAAAGTGTAGCAATGCATAGAGCGTGGAATTGTTTGAATGGAGAATAGACTTTAAAAGAGTGTAAGCTAGTTCTTCTATGATCAGTTAACTAGATCCCTTAATTTTTCTGGTGCATAAATCAGTATGAAGAAAGACGGGTTCAATATGGTGCTACAAATCTTTTTGGGATATATTCTTCCCCAACCCACCACCCTTTTTTTATTTGCTTTTCCGTTTTCGTATAAAACACACACACGCACACACGGTCCACTACTGCTTCTGCTTCTGCTTATTCTAGGCTCATATACATATCATTTGGGGATCAATCTTCAAGTAATTGTAGAAATGCATGACTATCTTTAGTTTGGAGGGTTACTTAAGCGTATGGTGCATGAGTGCAGCTATTAAGAAACTACTTTATATCTTAGGGATTTAAGTAATGACAACTTTTCATCATATATAATTAATATTGCCGTTTTGCAGATAAATATATACGACATTGGGTTGGAGAATTTGAGACATAATATTTAAGGAAACATGAGTAAACCTCTTAACTACGTGAAGTACAATGCTCTTAGTTTTTTCAGAGTAATTTAACATTGGAATAGCGTTCCATGCATGGACGATTTGTATGCATAAAATATGGATATTAGAATTGTGATGGAAGGATGAACAACACAGATATGGTTTGTTAATTTACATAAAAAAGTTGATCTACAATTATGTTGTGAATACGGTATATCAGATATAAACACCAATTATTTGTATCTTCAATCTCTTCTTTGCCGTATTTCAAAATGGCCGAGTTTTTCTAGTTTAACCATTTGAGATTAGGTATACTGTACGAAGTACATATCTTGTGCTTTTGAATGATTTTTATCTTTCTTCCATGATAAATATATTTTAATGTTACCTAAAATAATGATCTAATTAGCCTTTGTTTGCCGTTTCAATTACAAAATATGTGTGTGTTATATGCATTGAATTTTTGTTCTAATTGTGCAGATGTCACAGCTTATTAGAAGTCGTAAGGCAGTGATGACTGCACCTCGTTTGATTCCCCTACCTCTTACTTTAGCCGCCACTGCTCCAGTAGAAATGGACCCCAGGCTAGTTAATCCGGTTGGTCCTCGGGTTTCCCAGGCGACGGTGTCATCAACCTCTTCAATGGTGCTACCTGTTAGCGCCAAGCGTGGTCATTGTCGCCCCCGCACACCTGACACAACATCGACATCCACTACTGATGCCTCGAGATCACAACAAGGTAAAGTTAAATAACTCCTTTTATTGCCTTGTGAATCTAGCCATTCATATATTAAGTGCAATCAAAATTCTTACATACTGCAACTATGCGTTAGGTCCAAATTTGGCTTATTCGACTGTTGTGATTGTTGTTGGATATCATATATTATTCAGTACAATGTCCAGGGTTTGGGAATTCTTATAACTTTAGGGGAGGTTCTGCCAAAATTTTGGTATAATTTGTAGTGTTTGTTTGATTGTTTATTATTATTTTCAACAACAAAAAAAAAAAAAAAAAAAAAAAAAAACCCGAAGGTTACCCGGGTGACCAACGGACATATTACGATCGGATACGACGGCTGCACCAACGCAGGAGCAACAGAGCGCATTGGCCCACGATATTGGTCACGTCGTCCGGACCTATTGCCCTATGCAATGGAAGTCTTAGAAGGCGATGCCAAACGAGGTAAGGACGAATGTGCGCGCTTATTTGTCGATAAGTGTCCTGCCTTTTTATTACTTTTCCTTTAAATTTTATATATTTATATTACTTAATGTATATAATTAATTGGTTACAATGTAGACGAACTACAATTTCAACGACATCAATGACGATATGTTGGCGTATGTCAACAGGCTATTCGCTGAACGGTACAAGCAGTGGAAGAGCGACTTGCACCAATATTTTTAGATAGTTGATGATCCGAATGTCGCTCTTGAGGAGGGCTGCCCGAAGGAGTTTGAGGACTGGGAAGATAATTGGGTGTGGCTATGCAGTCATTTTCAGGAGCCCGATTATGTGGTACGTTTTGTATGTTAAGTCTAAAAGTATTGTACATTTCTTACTAATGTTTATTAATTCTGTTATGTTTCATTTAAATTAGAACTAATATGCTTATTTTTTGTATAACAGAAGAAGGCAAAAGCCAATAAGAACAATCGAGAGAAGAAGACTCTTCTCCACCATTCGGGTTCGAGGCTCTTCTCATATAGGATGGAGGCGCGGCGGCATGTAATAATAAAGCTTTTTCATATTCAATTTTTGATATGTAAGTAATATTAATATTATTTTTTTGTACTAACATTTTTCTTATCTTGTTCTATTCAAGGGGTTTAAAATTCTCGGAGATCGATGTCTTTAGAGACGTTTATGTTCTACCCGGGGATGAGTTGGTCGAGTCCCTTCATGTAAGTATTCTTCAATTATAATTACAATCTTATGCATTAAAGTATCATGGTTATTATTTGAATGTTATTATTAATATTTCATGTTATATTACACAGGCGACGATGATGGAGAACAAGCAGTTGGTTCTTCAGAAGTCCGCCTCCCAGCTTCTTCCTGAGACTTTGCTCAATTATGTGGATCACCCGAGGATGCGGGGTTTCAGATCCTTATAGACACCTTAGATCAGACTCTCGGGCGAAGGCTAGGGACGTATTGTAAGGGGATGAGGAATGTCCGGCAGCTGAAACCTAGAGCCTTTTCATCCTCGCAGTCGAAGGGTGAGGTAACAGAGATGGCCGACCTTAGGACTAAGCTCGCCTAGTATAAGAGCTAGATGTCACTGATCATACAGGTCTTTAGTCAGTCCGGCATTCATCTCCCGAATATTCGTCCCCAGTCGATGTCCGAGACCCTCCAACCCGAGCATGCCTAGAACTCCGCCCCTTCGATCTCTAAGCTCGTCCTCAACCCAGAGACCTTATTGCCCCAAGATTTTTAGCCGCCACCTGCGAATGACAACCCCGTAGATTATTCCACATTCTTTTCAGTTTTTCACTCCCTTACTTTTTAAACATTTTCCTTGTACATACATTTTATATTTATTTTAAATTAATTATTTTTCTCTTCATTACATTTTTTTTAATTGCAATTTTATTACAAAATTAAAACCAGAACATAAAAATATATTTTTCTTTTTGCGCGACGAATACCTTCATCTCACATAATGTTTTGTGACTAATCTGCATTCGTCGCGCAAGAATAGTTTGTCGTCGTGCAAAGTTTTAGAGATGAAGATTAGTAATCCCATGTATGTATCTTGCCATTTTGTGCGACGAATACATTCGTTCCCAAAAATTTTGTGCGACGAAGGCCAAACCGTTGCGCCTTTTTTTTTACGACCAATGCTTTTGTTCGTCGTGCAAAGTCTTTCTTTACGACCTTTGATCGACGGATTCTGCGTGACGAAGTTTTCGATGTGCAAACATTTGTGCGATAGAAATAAGCTTTGCACGACCAATTTATCTTCGTTGCGCTGGTAAAAGGAATTTGCAAATAAATCAAAGAAGATAGATCTAGCCCAGCCCTCGAGAAATTAGAGCTTATAAGGCTCACTTGAGAATTCTTTTTAGATGACTGAAAAAGCTTTTAGAGAAAATGTTTTGAGTTTCTTAAGCACCTAAAGTGCCCTCTGCAAGAATCACTAGTTATGTGTTTCTCTCAAGAAGCATTAGTTATGTGTTTCTCTCATGAAGCAAATTAAATGCTTTTCTAGAATTTATTTGCATTTTTAACAAGTATTTGTTTCAAAAATATTTCCATCAAAAGCGTTTTCAATCATTTTAAAAGCACTTTTAAATGAGTAATTTTAAGCCAAAGCAAGATGCCATCAAACAAGAAGTAGACTACAACGAAGAGAGAAACTCATATTTAAAAAGGGAATCGAAAGCAAGATATTTATAATTTTAGTGCATTTGTTCTTGCATTTGAGGTCTCATATTTAATCTGTGAAAGTAATTCAGTTCTCTTCCATTTCATTTGAACCACAAACAATACCTTATGTCCACATTTTATTGCACCAAATGACCAACATAAAAGAGAAAAACTCATGATGAATAATTGGTTGGAATCCACAAACTGGTTTTCTATGGCTTGGGTGTCGAAGAATACAAAAAAATCTTACGTAAAAAAATAGACAACTTTTAACAACACTGAACTCTTTTGTAATAAAACTCTCGCTATTGCACTATACAAATAATAAGACTCCAATTGGAACGAAATCGTCTTTGAAATTAGTACTAAATTGTGGCCTATTTCTTTAAAATCATTGATATTAGACGAACACTCAGTGTTACCTAACATCCTACCTAACATCCTGAAGGACCACAAGTGCATCAAAATTGTAATACATCTCCCCCAAGATATGTGCATGTGCAGCCATTACAACGATTGGGCAAAATGAAAATGGAACGTGACACAATCCCGTTTTAGTATGAACAAGATGAACCAATTGGTCATCTTTCTTGCTTCCCACGTGATCCTCAACCCTAAATATAACTACTTGTATATACTAGGGGAGTAAACTATAGTCTAATTGGGGAAATTGTCACAGTTTTCATCCTCCCTAGTTCCCAACCTTCCACGAAAACTACTATAAAAATGTACTCAACTAGCATTCCACGAGATGATGAGGTTTCCTATTTAAGCAACTCTCCTGTTACTTGGATTAAAAATTTTGGTACGCCGGGGACTTCTAAGTCTTTAGAGTAAGATTTCAGAGAGATGACCAACGACACGCTACTAATCAACACCGATTGTTCTTAACTTAAGGTATGGACTTTTACACAAAATGATACAAGGTTCTTATAGTAGTGGAGTAACTCATTACATATTGTATTTTATTTTGGGCTTTTAGCCAAAATGGTTTTTGCGATGACACTTCATTTGGTCCCCTGAGATTTAAAATCGATAAAAGTAATCCCTGAGATTGTCCACCGACAACCGTTTTGGTCATTTCATGAAACATCTCCGTTAAATTGAGGGTATTTTTGTCAAATCAACCCCTCCACTTAAACTGATGGTTTCTCAATTTAACAGAGATTTTTTTTTTCACAAAATGACCAAAGTGATTGACGATGGACAATCTCAAGGACCAATCCTATTAATTTTAAATCTCAAAGTCTAAAGTGAGGAGTTATAACAATTTCGGAGCCATTTTAGCTAAAAAAATCTTTATTTTGTTAGGTTTTCGACGTGATATGGTCTTTTATTGCACAGGAACAGCACAGGAAGCATTCATGGAGGAATTACATAGGACAGTTGGACCAGGCAGATCAGTCTCCTTCAAAACCCAGCAATATCAATCAACTAACACAGTGAGTTTATTAGCTAGAAAAAATAAATAATCAAGTAAATAAGGACTTTATTTAAACTTAATTAACCTTTTTTTGTTGCTAATTATATGGTATGCAATGTACGTGAAGATTCCACACAGCGCAATTCATGCCATGAAGTTTCTCTGTCGGTCGTGGAGTCCATCTGCCTCTAACTTTCAGCGGATGTTTACATCAACTGTGAGAAGCTATGCGGATTTAATAAATTTATAGTATCAACGAAAAATCCTTCGCTAATATGATTTTCACATTTTTCATTTTCTCCTTGCATTCGTCTCTTGATTTTCGTTTGATTTATTTAATCTGAAGAAAAGAGAGAGGAGCACAGGGAAAGAAAATGAAAGTGCAAACATCACTTCTAGGTGTAACGTGAAGTTGGCTACTTTAGTCTACCTTACCAAGATGATTGCTTAATTTGCAGGACGTGTCTCCGTCACATGACAACTGGAGTTCTACGAAACAAGACGAAAAGCTGGACGATGAGTTTAGCTCAGGGGAACTCGAAGATCCAAAACTGGAGATACAAGAAGTTGTAAATGAGTTTCCACTTCAGAGTAGAAGCAGTATGTCCAGCAGGGGATCTTGGTGGGGAAGCAAATCCTTAACTAGCTTACTCAGACAGCACAGACTGAAGAAGAAAGAAGATATCCGGATTCACACAGCTAGCGTTCACGCGGCGCTCTCTGTCACACGCTTGGCTGCTGCGATTGCCAGCGTTGCAGCTGCCAAGAGCGGCATAGAATCAGTAGAAGTCGGTGAAGATGGCAACCCCATCATCATAAGCGACATTGTTGCTTCTGCGGCATATCTGGTTGCTGCAGTATGTGCCGAAGCTGCAGAGTCGTTGGGTGCGCACAACACTCATGTTTCTTCTGCCATCAACTCAGGCTTGGCTATCCAAACAACCGGCGACATGATCACACTCACAGCTGATGCTGCAACATGTAATTCCCAATCCATTGAATGTTTCCTTCGCCAGAATCTGCATAAAAAGTAAAAACATAGGTTTAACTTGACGAAATGATCCCTTGAAAGGTTTAAGAGGAGCGGCAGCACTCAAAGCAAGAGCCACCGCGGAATCCTATTTTCTCAAAACCCGGAATCTGCTGGAAGTAAAAAGCGAGGTATCAGTTGTCACTCCTTCTGGTAAGAAAATACGGACTCATTTTTCACCCACGTTGCTGTTATAAGAACAAAGTGAAGATAAATTCTTGTTTGCGGAAGCAGGAAGCACAAGATACGGGTGGGCGTCCATATACTCGAAGCACAGTCAGCTCATGCTGAGCATCCAGAACAAGCATCTGGGATTCTTAGCAACAAGAAAGGAGTGTAAGATCAAAGACTTCTGATTTCATTTTCGTTTTCTTTTCCGTGAAATTATAGTTCTCTTATGATTTTTCCAGATAAGATTTTCCGTGTGAAGGAGGAAGACCAGGGAGCTCAGGATCCCGGCAACTTTTCTATCTGCCTAAGGAGCAACAATGGAGATATCAAGCTCTTGTTTAAAGATGAAAATCAAACTTTGGTTTGGACATCAAGCATTTCTTATCTCTTACAGGTGCATAGTTGACGTTCAGCAAACCTGTAAAGGCTATAGTTTCTAATATTCAAACTCATCGCTTAATAACGACGGTGTTTCTTGCACTATGTCATTTGCATTTCTCTTAAGACCGTTCCATCAAACGAGACATTCTCCACAAAAATCAGATGATGATACAAGCTGAAAAGGGAAACAATAACAAGGAACTGAACTGCAACAATGGAGTTGTTTTGAGTCTCCGACACAAAGCGAGATGTCTTGTCAAATAACACGACAATTTATCCGTTCTCTAGATTAAAAGCTGCCAGAAGCACCAAAAAAGCCATGTTTTTTGTTTTCTCAAACTTCCTAGTAGAGAAAAAGACGTACACATTGGCATGATTGCACAATTCTTACAAGAACTTCAGAAAGGCCATGTATTTTGTTTATCTTTGTGCATCGGATTCCAAGAATTGTAGAACCTGGCTAGTTTGGTATTGCCGTGTTTTTTGAAAAAAAAAAACTATGTACTGTGAGAATAAACAGCTATAAAATAAAGTTGTTGATTGTTTGGTAAATTTTTTTTTGTAAATGTGCTTTTAACAAGGGTTGGATGGTCTAATACAAGGAAACTAATAGAGTTATAAGCTCTTTAACCAGAGAAATTTTTCAGTCTGTCAAAAACACGATCCGATATACCGAATGTAATAATACAATTGGTTAGAAAAATTGCTCATTCCATTGCCCATCAATAGTGTTAGGACGACAAGCACCAGAAAGGGAGGAGGGGGTTCACACTTCACACCCTGAACAGTTTATTTAAACCAAGCTACAATATTACATTACATATAGATACGTACTATTTCTTCTTCTTCTTCTTCTTCATT
Source organism: Pyrus communis (assembly GCF_041283825.1). Lineage (NCBI taxonomy): Eukaryota > Viridiplantae > Streptophyta > Magnoliopsida > Rosales > Rosaceae > Pyrus > Pyrus communis. The sequence continues at coordinate 27,941,226 of NC_142574.1, read as the reverse complement.
CCGACCTTTTAATCATCCATTTACAATCCTTAATAAATGTGTGATAAAACTTGTGATGAACATACTTTGGATATAACGTAATTGTTTCATCTTCATCATTGATAATTGTAATACCATCATCTGCTATAACCAATCTAATAACACCACGTAAACCACTTATCTTGAATTTATACTTGGCACCTGAATGATCATCATGGAACCATAAATTCCAATCGTCATCACAAATATCAACACATCTGGCAGTACCCTGAAACTTACAAGTCAGAAAAACACGCATCTTCCAGTCTCCTGAATCATCAATATCTTTGTTGATATAAAGACCTTCATTATTGAAAGCTGATCCCATTTCTTTACCATACATCTTGACTGAAACCGTATCACTGAAGGGAAATACAGTGAAAAGAGCACTTGGTGTGTAAGTTGAAGAGGTGGGGGGGAATGAAAAAATAGCGCTCTGCTAGGGTTTTGCGGCTGCCACTATGACGGCTGCGCCAAATCTCCACTCTGGTCCTCGTTTGCCTATTGTTCCTAGGAGTTTTTTAGGCAGCGATCCCGATGTTGCCACTGAGAAACCCGTTGCTTCCAAGCAATCGTTTGCCCAGTTGCTCAAACAACCTGTGGTTTCTTTATCTCAACTCCCCATTCCATGTGAAAAGGGTGGTTATGTATCAGTAAAGATTTCTGAAGATGTTTTTTCCAAGGGCTTGGATCGTTGCAAACAATCTTTGATTGGTCGTGTGCTTTTACCTAAGGGTTCTACACCAATTCAAATGGTTCATCTTAGAAATAAGCTTGAGACCATATGGGGTTTTAAGGCTTGGCGTTTAATCCCTTTGGGGAAAGGTTTTTTCTCTCTGCGTTTTGATCACGTCGAGGACATGAGACGAGTTTGGGCAGTTGGTACACTCAATCTTAATCCTGGATTATTTAGAATTTCCCAATGGTCCGCAAATTTCTCACCCTCCAAACAGAAGTCAACCATGCGCAAGTTTGGATTCGTCTATATGATTTGGGATTGGAATATTGGGAACCTCAAACCCTAATGGAAATCGCTCGGGGAGTTGGAGTACCAATCCAATTGGACAGGGCGACAGCTTCTGTGAATTTTGGTTTGTATGCTAGAATATTAGTGGATATTGACCTTTCTAAAAAGCCTCCCACTTCACTTATGGTTGAACGTGATAGTGGAGAGGTTTTATTTGTGGAAATAATATATGAAAAACTTCCTGCTTTTTGCTCTGTTTGTGGAAATATTGGGCATCTGCCTGCTACTTGTCGTGTTGCTGAAAGGGATATTAAGCGTGGGCATGCGGTTGAGAAGGAAGGTGCAAGATCACGAATAGTGAAGTGCAATGAGAACAATCAGGATAACATTCGAGTTGAAACTGATATCCGCAATCAACCGGAACGTGAGGTTCGTGTTAATAATGTGTCCAACTCAAGTGTGGGAGGTTTGGATGATGGTGATGTTTCGCCCATACATGTTGTCGATAGTTTAGAAAATAATGGGACAACCTCTGCATACGTTTCAGAAACTCCAGGTTCTCATGATCATATGGTTAGTCAATTGGCTAAGGGTGGTTTGGTTAGTAAGAACTCCCTCTCTAGTGCGAGAGGTTTGGATGATGCTTCTCCCTCATATTTTGTGGAAGGTTTAGTTGCTGATAATGATACAACTTGTGACCATGTTTCTGATACTCCGATGGGTACTCCCCATATAGGTATTCAGTTAAACTCTTCTCTTGTGCTCTCTGAGAGATGTAATGCTAATAACTCTGTTCAAGTTGTTTCTCAAGTTCAAGAGGCTAGTCCTCCTTCTTTATCTCCTCAAGTTCGCTCTGAAATTCAAAAGGTTAATGATTGGTACAATATGGTGGAGGAAGATGCTCTTCAAAATAATGTTGCTAGTAGAGAAAACAATGATTTAGATGGTGCAAATAATGTTTCTGAGGATGACATGACTTTGATTCTCTCAAAATCTCAGAAGACAAGATTACGGAAAAAACAACGGGAATCTGGTTATCATACCTACGAGCGTGAGACTATTCAAACTCGTGCTAGGGTTGCTGCTATGGCTCCCCGTGATCCATGAAGACCATTTATTGGAATATTCGGGGCTTAGCAAATCGCCCCACTAGACGAGCTTTACGGAGCCTTGTCAGAAAACATTTTCCTGATTTTATTTGTTTGGCAAATCAGATTTCTCATATTTTTAGAGGGGGTAATCAAGTTGCTGATTGTTTGGCTAATTATGGTGTTGATCACCCCGGTGTCCATTGGTGGGATTCTTGCCCTCCTTGTGCTACAGCTGTTTATTCTCATAACCTTTCCAAGCTTCCTTGTTATAGGTTTTGCTAAAAGAGGTTTTCAATTGTTGTTATGAATTCTTTAATGGTCTGGGTTTGGCCTCATGTCTCCCCTGACATATTGTATTTTTCTTGTTTATCAATAAATTCTCCTCAAAGTCTCTTCCCATGATAGCAATACTAGAGTGGGACGGACTTTGTGGCCAAATTTATTAAAAAAAAGAAGAAAAAAATTCTTACAAGAAGCTTAACATAATCTGCCAGGATGGATTCGAGGCTATCTGAGGCTTCTAAAACAGGAGATATCCAGCTCTTGCACCAGTTGATGGCACAGAATCCACTTCTGCTCCATAACCTTGCCCTAACTCTTGCCGGACATGTCGAATTTGTTCAGGAGATCCTGAAGTTGAAACCAGCTTTTGTGCATGAAATGAACCAGGATGGGTTCAGCCCCATGCACATCGCGGCAGCCAACGGGTATTTGGAGGTTGTCAGGGAGCTGCTGATAGTTGACCCGAGACTCTGTCGGATGAAAGGAAGGGACTCCTCTTCATTATGCTGCTGCCAGAGGGAGGGGTGATGTTGTCAAAGAGATGGTTTTGGCTTGCCTGGAAAGTCTCGAAGACGTGACTCTGTATGATGAGACTTCGTTGCACCTTGCTGTTAATAACTGCCAGTCTGAAGCAGTTAAAACTTTGGTTGAATCGGTCATGGAACTGAGGAAGGACAACGTTTTGAATATGAAGGAAAAAAATGGCAATTCAGTTCTTCACGTAGCAACCTGGAAGAAACAACACCAGGTATAGTGGAATGGTTAGTTGGCAATGGAAAAACTCCAAGTGCATTGGAAGTAAACATTGTAAACCAGAGTGGTCTAACACCTCTTGATCTGCTACTAATCTTCCCGAGTGAAGCCGGCGATAGGGAAATTGAAGAGATCCTTCGTGGTGCCAGAGCTTCGAGAGCACAAGACATACACTATACTCCCTCTCATGGTCCCATGGAAACAAATACCCTTCAGCTGCAGCAGCCAAACAACCCGATGGAATACTTCAAGTTCAAAATGGGCAGAGACTCTCCCAGCGATGCACGCACGGCGCTGCTAGTTGTTGCTGTACTAGTGGCCACCACCACCTTTCAAGCCGGACTCAGCCCTCCGGGTGGCTTTGTGACTTTCAACTCGATGGGATTTTTTGTTTCACTTCACATGATCTGTGTCCTCAGCACCAATTTCCCTATGCAGTTGGAGCTTCTAATGTGTATTCTCGCGATGTACAGCACGTACAACACTGCAGTTATCAGCATTGCACCGGCGAACCCGATGGTGTGTCTCTCTGTTAATTTGTGGTTTGCAAACTTTGCTTTCACTTGTTGTCCTACTTTGCCGGCTTTTCAGGATCAGGCTTAGAGAACTGCATTAAGTGGTTCATTTATATTTGTACATAATAAGTCTATTTCCGGGATCAAATCATCGTTGCCGCATTCATCATAGAAGCTTCAGCTTCGTATCCTAGTCAGTCGTTGGTATCTTAGGCCCCGTTTGGGGTTGCAGTGCTTTAGAAAAGAAAAAAAAAAGAAACCGTATCACTTGAACGGTTGAACAAGGAAAGCAAGCGAACCATGATGGGGCTTAGTAAAGTGCTTGCAGCCCTTTTAATTATAGCCTTTTTCTCCCTTGCTGAGGAGGCTTAGTAAAGTATGGAATCTAAAGTGGTAGTATGAGGAGTATCCTAACTACTATATAAGCATTTGCAATGACCTTCTTTCCATTAATGTGGGATTCATTCTCAATAGCCCCCTCACGCAGGCCAGATTTTAAGCCAAACACGTGAACAACACAAATCGAGTGACGTGGAGCACGTGTGACAGTTAAGCTTCACACATGGGACAACCTGTTTTGATACCATGAAGAAAGTTGAGGTGGGACTTTGTCTTGGTTTGGTCCATCACCGAGGTGGACTTTGTCCCCACATTCTCACACGCCCTCACGTGTGGTGAATTTTCAAGCCTAACAATTGGATAACACAACTCGAATGACATGTAGCATGTATGACCATAAGGATTCACTCGTGGGACAGCCTACTCTAATATCATGAAGAAAGTTGGGGTTCCACTTCCACCATAAAACTAATTGGAAATATAGAGAATGACCAACTACTTTATAAGCACATGCATAGTTTATCCTCGCATCAATGTAAGATTTATTTTCAACAAAATCAGACTAACTTCTTATAAAAAGGAACCTTATATGCATAATTTGTTTGGAATTTGTGCGTTTTTGATAAAAAGGAACCTTATCTGCGCAATTTTATACGATACTGTTTCGTTTTCATGTTTTAATAATTTTGATTGTGGTCGAACTTGGAATATTTTACTGGAAGGCCGGGGAAGTATAATGAACGTTGAGCTAGGTTAGCTATCAAGCTCTCATAATTATAACAGTACGAGCGAACCAAGAACATGCAGAAACTCTCTTCATGACTCAAGAACTGAACATTAGAAACCCTAGGAGGCTCTCTGTATTTCAGATTTTGAGAACAAGAATATATGATTGATTGAGATTACAGACTATAGGACACAACATCTATTAATAGATGTGGAACACCCTTTGAGTTAAGGGTGTGACTCTTCAAACTATTAAAGACCATACAAGCGACCAAAAAGTGCAGGAGACAAGTCCAAACCCTAAAAGAAACCAGATATCCAAAGGGTGTATTTGGGCGAGTGACTTTCAAACTTTAAAAGAATAAGAATATATGATTGATTGTTAACTATTAAAATGCTTATAATAGTTCTCTTAGTACTAGTTTGGTACTGAGGTGCTTTTATAAAAAATGGCTATAAAAAAAAGCTGAATTAAAAAAAGTGTTTGATAAACCCTTAAAAACAACTTATTTTCACAGTTTTAGATGAAAAAAAACTGAAAACATGAAGCAACAAAAATGAACTTATTCTCACAGCATATCCGAAGCAGTTTTTTTTCAAAACACAATAATACCAAACCAGCCCTTAATATGATACATTTTCAAATTTTGATAACTATTTGAAAGTCACTCGCCCAAGTACACGAGAAATTTTTCCAAGTGCCGGGACACATGGTGTTCTCTCACACATTAGGATTTAGTTTTATTTATTTATTGAAATATAAAATTGAAGGATATCTAACATGTCAAATCCTAATGTGTGAGGGAACACCATGTGTCATGGTGTTCCCGGCACTTGGAAAAATTTCTCCAAGTACACCCTTTGGATATCTGGTTTCTTTTAGGGTTTGGACTTGGCTCTGCACTTTTTGGTCGCTTGTATGGTCTTTAATAGTTTGAAGAGTCACACCCTCAACTCAAAGGGTATTCCACATCTATTAATGGATGTTGTGTCCTATAGTGATCTGTAATCTTAATCAATCATATATTCCTATTCTCACAAGTCAGAAACACAGAGAGCCTCCTAGGGTTTCTAGTGTTCAGTTCTTGAGTCATGAAGAGAGAGTTTCTGCATGTTCTTGGTTCGCTCGTACTGTTATAATTATCAGAGCTTGAAATGCTTGCCTTCATTCAAATTTTCATATTTTTCTTACCCCTGTCTATGTATGAATATGCAACTATGTTATATATTATTTGCATGATTTATTTCATGAATTTCCGATATGATTTTTATAGCAATTTACACCTAATTTTTAACAAACTTTCCCTTCAGCCTCTCTCTCTCGACAAGAAAAACGAACCTTGTCTGTTCAACGAAAACGAAATCCATTTGAACCTAATGGAGGAGGTCTCATATCTTGATAGCTAACCTAGCTCAATGTCCATTATACTTCCCCGGCCTTCCAGTAAAATATTCCAAGTTCGACCACAATCAAAATTATTAAAACATGAAAACGAAACCGTATCGTATAAAATTGAGCAGATAAGGTTCCTTTTTATAATTAAAAAAAACGTACAAAATCCAAACAAATTATGCATATAAGGTTCCTCTTTATCAGAAATTGTTTGATTCTGTTGAAAATGAATCTTACATTGATGACAGGATAGACCATGCATGTGCTTATAAAGTAGTCGCTCATTCTCCATATTTCCAATTAGCATAACTAGTGCTTATTAGGAGAAACACATAACTAGTACTTCTTGCAGAAAGCACTTCAGGTACTTATGGAATTCAAAACATTTTTTCTAAAAACTTTTTCAATCATTTTAAAAGTATTCTCAAGTGAGCCTTATAAGCTCTAATTTCTCGAGGGCTGGGCTAGATCTATCTTCTTGGATTTATTTGCACATTCCTCTTATGCCCCTATTGTAATGTTAATATGTGATTATTTATTAACATTCCAAAAATTCAATTGTGCACTCCAAATTTTTATATTTATAAAAAAATTATTCTGGTATGAAAAGTACACAAATTAAAATTTTAAAGTGTTTGCCACTTAGTGCTACGGTTACTGGTATTCTTCTTCACTTGTAAATGAGACGTCTTAGGTTCAATTCTCACCAAAGGCGAATTTGAATCACATTATTGCTAACCCATTGTGAGGCTAAACCCACCTCCTTCCCTCTTAGTGTAGATAATATCATTTGTCCAAAAATATTTAAAATGCTTGTACTAGTTCCCTTAATATGGTACATTTTCTAATTCCTCTTATCTAATCCATCCTTTCATCATTTTAGGTAAATGCGTTAAAATTTGAAAGTCACTCGCCCAAATACACCCTTTGGATATCTGGTTTCTTTTAGGGTTTGGACTTGGCTCTGCACTTTTTGGTCGCTTGTATGGTCTTTAATAGTTTGAAGAGTCACACCCTTAACTCAAAGGTTATTCCACATCTATTAATAGATGTTGTGTCCTATAGTCTGTAATCTCAATCAATCATATATTCTTATTCTCACAAGTCAGAAATACAGAGAGCCTCCTAGGGTTTCTAGTGTTCAGTTCTTGAGTCATGAAGAGAGAGTTTCTGCATGTTCTTGGTTCGCTCGTACTGTTATAATTATCAGAGCTTGAAATGCTTGCCTTCACTCAAATTTTCAGATTTTTCTTACCCCTGTCTATGTATGAATATGCAACTATTTTATATATTATTTGCATGATTTATTTCATGAATTTCCGATATGATTTTTATAGCAATTTACACCTAATATTTAACAAACTTTCCCTTCAGCATCTCTCTCTCGACAAGAAAAACGAACCTTGTCTGTGCAACGAAAACGAAATAGATTTGAACCGAATGGAAGTCTATCTCATATCTTGATAGCTAACCTAGTTCAATGTCCATTATATACCTCCCCGGCCTTCCAGCAAAATATTCCAAGTTCGACCACAATCAAAATTATTAAAACATGAAAACGAAACCGTATCGTATAAAATTGCGCAGATAAGGTTCCTTTTTATCAAAAATGTACAAATTCCAAACAAATTATGCAGATAAGGTTCCTCTTTATCAGAAATTGTCTGATTCTGTTGAAAATGAATCTTACATTGATGAGAGGATAGACCATGCATGTGCTTATAAAGTAGTTGCTCATTTTCCATATTTCCAACTAGTTTATGGTGTAAGTGGAACCCTAACTTTCTTCATTATATTAGAGTAGGTTGTCCCACGAGTGAAGCCTTATGGCCATACGTGCTCCATGTCACTCGAGTTGTGTTATCTACGTGTTAGACTTGAAAATTCACCACACGTGAGAGGGCATGTGAGAATGTGAGGACAAAGTCCCACCTGGTTGAGGGACCAAACCATGCAAGGACAAAGTCCACCTCAACTTTCTTCATGGTATCAAAGCAAGTTGTCCCATTTGTGAAGTTTAACAGTCACACATGCTCCATGTCACTCGATTTGTGTTGTTCACGTGTTTGGCTTAAAATCAGCCCTACGTGAGGGGGATGTTGAGAATGAATCCCACATTGATGGGAAGAAGAACCTTGCATGTGCTTATAGTAGTTGGGATACTCCTCATACTACCACTTCAAATTCCATACTTTACTAAGCCTCACCAACAAGGGAGAAATAGGCTATAAAGGGATGCAAGCACTTTCATTTCATTCATGGATCTATCTTTTCTATTCTTCAAAGAAAGAGAGGAAGAAGCTAGCTAGGGCTCGTTCGTTCGCTCCCTCTGCAAGTTCATCATCAAGATGGTTCGCTTGCTTTCCTTGTTCAACTGTTCAAGTGATACGGTTTCAGTCGAGATGTGTGGTAAAGATATGGGATCAGCTTTCACTAATGAAGGTCTTTATATCGACAAAGATATTGATGATTCAGGAGACTGGAAGAAGCGTGTTTTTCTGACTTGTAAGTTTCAGGGTACTGCTAGATGTGTTGATATTTGTGATGACGATTGGAATTTATGGTTCCATGATGATCATTCAGGTGCCAAGTATAAATTCAAGATAAGTCATTTACGTGGTGTTATTAGATTGGTTATAGCAGACGATGGTATTACACTTATCAATGATGAAGATGAAGCAATTACGTTATATCCAAATTATGTTCATCACAAGTTTTATCATACATATATTAAGGATGGTAAATGGATGATCAAAAAGTCGGAATGAAGAAGAAGAGGAAATAGTACGTATCTATATGTAATGTAATATTGTAGCTTGGTTTAAATAAAGTGTTTAGGGTGTGAAGTGTGAACCCCCTCCTCCCTTTCTGATGCTTGTTGTCCTAATTAAAGGGCTTATAACTCTATTAGTTTCCTTGCTTTAATTTCCTTGTCTGTATTGGCCGGCTTAGCTTCGGCTTTTCTTATCATGTGGGTCTTTTCTTGGACTTACAATTGTATTTTTGCTATGGCTTGGTGTTTGGGCCCAAAATAATATTGTTGGGCCGAGCAGCAGGTTGTGCTCGGCCCAGGGTTGTCAAATGCTATGGGCCGAGTGATAAATCCCGGGCCAGTTGGCAGGGTCGGTCGAGTCCTATCCTAAGAAGTAGCCCAGATAAACAGAAAGGGCCGAGGAAGTCCTGGTGCGACCAGGATTCCCGGCCGGCAGAGAATAAAGCCTAAAAAAAGGGGAAAATTCAAAGTCCTAGTGGGAGTAGGTTTGTTCGAGGTAGAGTTGAAACGGGACAAGGACTCCCAATCCAGATAAGGATGCAATTCGGTTTCAAGGAATGAGGTGCTATAAATACAAGAAATCATGCAACAAAAAATGACCTTCAATTCAGCATACAATTGCCCTGCGCAAAATCTCTCAAATACCTTGAGATTTTTTCCTTGTCTTTTTCTGCCAACACACCTTCAGTTTGGATAAACAGCACTGTGGAGGCACCCCCCGAGCACCTTCAGTTTGGATAAACAGCACTGCTGCCGCAGAATCAGCCGACCGAGAAGCACCTTCAGTTTAGATAAACAGCACTGCGTCGAGGCCGACTAGTTACCTATCTAAGTCTCGGCCGAGAAGGGTTTTCGAACCCTTGTTGGTAGAGGTCACCTTGCTAGCCTTCTCGGTGTAGTCAGGTGTCACGAATTGCGTTACTCGGCGTACTGGACGCCGAGTGATTTTATGATTGGATACTCGCAAGTAAGTTTCAGAGTTCGGCATTCCGACGGCCGAACCACATTTACCATCAAGACATATATCTCATTTGAGTATTTGTGTCCATATAGTTTGGTCTCGATTCGATGTGCTTATACTCTTACGAATATAATCACAGTGACCGAATCGGGCTCCAACGATTTGTGAACTTCGCAGAATTAGTAGCCTTGTCTTCAGGCTATAGAACCCAGAGACCGAGAGTGTTCCTTCCTCGGTCGCAATCGCAAGATAGAGAAGTCAACAACGCATTCAACCGAATGACGTAGTTAGCTTATTAGTTACTCGGCTTGCGCGCCACGTAGGTTTTGCAATTTTTAGAGTCAACACTTGGTTAATAAACTATCTTTAGAATACATAAATAAATTTGTTTTATTTACCCATAATTCGTTGAAAACGCTCCACAAACAAATGTAAGGAAAACTATCGTTTTGATTGATAATAGAATGAAAATATAACCGAAAGACAATATTAAAAGTTGTTTAAATAGTTTCATGAAACCCTAACAACCAAAGGAAATAAAAATAAAAATCTTCTTTTAACATTGTTGCAGTACGTAACTTTGTTTTTAGATTTTTAACAAAATTGATGTATTGTTACTTAAACAAATATCAGTTTCAGAAATCTTGCTTCTCTCTCTTAAACATTCCCAAACTTTGTGGAATCAATTAAATTAATTTTTTAAACATGGTTAGGCCACCAACACGTATCGCATTCTTAGGAAGGTCGTAACGCTCGCTCACCATTTTTGTAAGGCCATCTCCAACCGAAGGGTCCAGAGGGCCGAAAATAGCCCGAAAACCGTCTCCAACTGAGGGCTAGGCCACAGGGCTCGTGGGCCCCATAGAATCTGAAAGGGTCAAAGGGCTGGCCGCATGCAGCCAACCTGGGGCTAACCAGAAATTCAAAAAATCCTGTATGTTATAACTGACAGGAATGCTTAAACAAAAATTTGAATCCAATGGCTAGCTGACTAGCCGCTGTATTCAATTTGTTATTTGTTTTTTTGGTTTTTTGGGCCAATTTTTTATTTTTTTTAATTCTTACCGATTTAAGTTGTTGGATTTGAATTTAAGTTGTTGTAGTTTTTAAATTTAAATAATAAATTATGTTTAGCCCTTTGGGCCTCGGTTAAAGAGGATTTTTTGTGACAGGTCTAAAGCGAGCCCTTTGGCATTTGGCCCTCAGTTGGAGACAGAGACAAATATGGCCTTGTACTGTTCATTAAAATATTAATATCTTAGAGGACCAGAGGACTAAAACAAGCCCTCTGGCCAGCCCTCGGTTAGAGATGGCCTAAGGGTGATGACTAAATTCGGACTCCCAAATTAGGAGGAGTCCCTCTTTCCCTTTCCCTAGCATTTCTCCTAGCGCTTTTCTCATGGAGTGCTACATGGTTGTTTTTCGTTAGTATTCGTCAATAAGTGCTTTGGTGAGGTTATTTGTGAGTCTCTCTTAGCAAGTATCTTAATTTTGTGTTGTGTGTTGTCGACTCCCCCTGGGTCTACTTCATTGTTTATAGTAGCTTAGTTAATGGCGTTGAGCACAAACTCAAGTTGATATGGAGACTAGTTCATTTGGTGTCAGTTCCTCTTCGAAATCGCTGCACCATTGCTCATTGTCAAAGAATGTCATTCATTCAATATGTATACTATGCGGTTATCTTTCTCTTGACTAAATAGATGGAAAATGTATATAATCCTTGAATTCCATCGTTTACTAAACTACAAGAACTAAAATTGAGACAACTAAAACCACAAAGACCAAAGGCAAACTTCAACTAATTTACATAGACTTAAATTGGGATTTGAGCCATTTGGCCGCAGAAATTTTGCTCATCCATCGATTCCAACAAATCAGAAAATACTGAAGCCGAAACAAAAAAAAGCCCATGTCTAGCCTCTATAACGCCCAATATAAGAGGGTAGATGGACTCATACCCCATAAACTTGGGGTAGACTTCCACAAAAGGGATCATACATTCGCCATGGAATCAATTTAACGAGGATCATACAGTCAAAACAAACTAAAGATATAAAGTGATACGGTTTTAAAACCTTGTACAATATAGTATGAGAAAATTGAAACATCGTGGTCTACTTCAAGAATCGTCTAAAACATGAAAGACGTCAAATTAATGTGTGTAGGAATTTCCATATGTCTTCATTCAATTAGTGTTTATGTTAATAAAACATTTATTTTCATTATATTCTATCGTTTTCGTGAAAGATGTAAAATAAATAACTTGTAATTCAAGTGATTGATGGTGTTTATTTGAAGTCGATGTTCAGCGCATAACCATTTCCAATATTTCACTTGCATTTAACCTAAAAGAAGAATCAACCAATCTATTTTTTATTTTTTATTTTTTATTTTGAAAAATCAACCAATCTAGTTGATCCAACTCAACTAATCCAAAAGTTTAGTCCAAAAACTATTGATTATGTAAAAATTAAACTTTTTTTTCGACCTAAAACAAATTAAACGTTGATAGCACAGGGTGCAGCGTGCAGGCCATAACACAGAGAATAGGCCTATGAATTCAAAAAACCATAAATGATAATTCTTAAAATAATTATACTTTCTTTGCAAAATGAATAGTGTTTAACTGACATAAGAACATAGTTTAAGGGAAAAGGATCATAGCCGGATTCTTTTCCCGAGTATTCGAGAGATCTCGTGATTATGTTCTTTCATTGTATATCGTGCAGTTAGAAATTATTTAAATTTAAATTTAAAATTAAATATAAATAACACTTAACGAAAACTGACCTCACGATTTACAATCCACGGACATGATCACGAAATCTCCTAGTTTAATAACCCTAACCCTACGCTGAGACTGGGACTGGGGAGCCTAGAGGGACTGGGGTTCGTCGGGAGCATTCAATCGGTGCTCTTGCATGTCACAAGTTACGGGGCATGCTCACCTCACGTGACCCTCTTGTCTTCCCGACCCTTTTTCGAAACGGCCAACCACAACCAGTCAGTCGAGCGTGCGACGCCGTGTCAGGGCAGCAAGAGGCTGAGCCACCAGTGGGGGATTGCCATTTCTTCTCTCGGACCGGTGGGACACGCCAGGGACTCGGGAGTCTCTGATCTTACGCTCTTCTTACGCAAACCTCATCACTGTCTTGACCCGGATTCGTACGGCAATGATCTGACATGACACTCCATGTTACTTTCAGGCTTTCAGCCAATCACCAGGTTCCGCGTAAGTATCCTGTCGTTGACGTTTGGGATGCTTTGTTTCGAAGAATATATCTATCAATTCCGATTCTTGCTCTTCTGTTAATACTTTTTCGATCGGATATGGATCCCCGAGTCTATATGTCTATATAGATCTTGTTCATGATTAACGAATTAAACAATTAAAAATGCCTGTATAATAATACAAAATTTTAACACTAATCTTTCACTAAATATGAACAAAGGGTGATGTTGTAGAGACTAAATTTTAGATTATTTTTTATTGGGTACATGATGTGCCGGTTTATAAAAAATAAATCAAATCATCAACCACCACATCATATCGTTTAAAAATTTGATCTTCTTAACATTTTATTTATAAACAAAGCGAGTGCTTTTTATATCACCTTAAGGTACTTCTGTCTAAAACTTAATTTCTCTTAATTTTCCCTTTCAATTATTATATTTAAAGACAAGAAATGAGAGTAGTGTAATGTAAAAAATAAGTGGAAAAATCATTTTTTATGAACAAATGAGACTTTTCGAATATCATTTTATTTTATACTAGAGCAATATTACTTAGGAATTGTTATTCGCATTCCAAAAATCTCATTTTACACTTCAAACTTTTTATAAGTAGAAAGAAAAATATATTTGTCAGGAATGTAGAATGAAATATTTGGAGTGCTAATAACAATTTCCTTTTATTTTAACACAAAATAAATTGCATGAGAAATGAGTGGTTCAAAATCAGATAATAACGTAATGAAATTAAACCGATCACAATCAATTCAAAGAGGTGTGTAGTGATGAATGTTTTTCCCAAAATATGCACAATAATAATTTAGTTTGCATGTTAGGTGAAGACGTTCACGGTTTCATAGTTGGCCCATACCATTTAATATATGCTGAGGAAGCTGGCAATTTTGTTTCCCAAACATCATATCTCAACTGGCATTTTCCCCCTCTCTTTCTCTTTCAAGTGGTCGACAGACCCTAAATTTTGCACTTAATCCCATAATTTCCCTTGATTATAAAATTACTGGATGAACAACTAGTTGTTGACATTAGTTTTGATCATTTCTAATAAAAAAATTTGAATCAAGGTCAAAGTTTTTAACATTTCTAGATGATTATCCAGTCGGCCCCATTGAAACAACTGTTCCATCCAAAGAAAGTGTTACCCAAATCTCTATTACCCATAAATGTAATCTCTATTTTATATACTTTCTACACACTATTTTAGTGGTTACTTTACCCAATTCACGATGCTTTTTTCGGAAAGACAATTATAACAATAACCATCTCTCGAGAAATGTCAAGGAAATTATTTTAAAGTATGATTTTTATGGACTTTCTGTCTCACGGTTTAACGTTAATTCTCGTGCTAATACAATAAAATATTGTGTTAAAAACATGGTGGCAGATGATCCGTAAAGGGTTCAATTTTTTAGAAAAACTCTTTAGCATTTCTCCCATTTCAATCCATCTCTCTAGCTAGCTATCATGAAGATAATCATAAAACTCCACACCTAGCTAGCTATCAGCCTTCACACCACTCATTTTGAATATCTTGTTTAAACAAGCATGTCTCTTGTTTCAACTACATTATCATGATTTGTATTACTACTAAATTAAGTTCAATTTTTTTTTTTTTTTCAGATACAAGTCAGTTGTCACGGTAGCTCGCACCTGAGTGTGGTTATCACTCGTTAATGGAATGGATCTCATAACTCTTCATCAAACGATATACATCTGTGCATATACACAACTTATGAGTAGTTTGGCTCTTATTTCTTTGTGCTTCTGCCATGATGTTGGAAATTAAAATTTAAAAGTACCTCAGTGCATAACATACATCAATATAATCAGATTTGTGCTAAATGATTTAAGAAGATTAATCTAAAGTTATAAAATTACTTAAAAATTAAATAACCTACATTGTACGAAGCAAATAAAGGTGATGAGTCATGCTTATGCCCAAGGCTGGCCTTGGCCAAAGGGCTAGGAGTGCGACTGCCTAGGGACCCTTATTTTTTGCAGCCACAAAAAGATTTTGTAACCCATTAAAATAAAGTCACAAAATTAAATTACGACGTTTGCGTACCATTTTTCTGCTAAGAAACAACTGCTCTTTTGCTTTTTTTCCTCTCTCTCAATTTTTTAATTCCTCTTATCTAACTTTTTATCTGCCAAAATTCTTCGAAACTTGGAAGTTCTTGAACAAAACACCTTTAGTTTTCTTTCCATGTAAACTTTATGAGGCTTTGTTCTTTATGCTATTATTTTGTGACAGACCAAAGACAGATGGATCAGTTCGTAACTGAGCAATTCCATTGATTTTATAGAGACTTCAGTACTGTACATTAAAAAAATATAGATGGAGATCAGGAAAGAGAAAGGAACCGAGAAGAAAGATAGCCAAAGAGAAATACAGGAGGGAGGAAGGAGTACGATGGCCAGTGACAAGAGAGTTTGCCGCCGTTAGATCCGGCAAGGACCTATTTTAAAATTGGCTATGGCCCCCTAAATAGGAAAGGGATCTCTCGGGATCCTTGAAATTTGATCTAACGGTTAAAAATATGAGCTATTTTTTAAAATTATAATAACTTTAACGATTGAATCAAATTTCAAAAGTCCGAATTGATGAATTTGGTGGAATGTATTCGAAAATGATCCCTTTCCCTCTAAATAGACAGGGCTGCCCCTGCTCATGCCCCAACTTTGTATGATAACAACCGCCTCGTGGCCAGCATGAAATCAGGACACGTGTAAGTATTTCATTGGTTTAGCAAAGCATCTTGGGGTATATACCATACGTCTGATTTTGATTTGGTTTGGTGTTTTTTTTTCCAATTAATGTTTGTTTTGGTTGCGCCCAAAGAAGGGACAGATCTTTTATTAGTTGGCAGGGCTGCCAGGTTGGCAGGTGGTCACATGGACAATCCCATGGTTTTCCATGGGCTAATGGACTAATAAGTTAATGGGCTTTTCCGACTCGACTAGGCCCACAAAACGTCCTATTCAACGTCTCACAAGTGAATTAATACACTAGCGCAATTCACCACCGTCCTGTCATGTTGACCGCATTAGATCGGTTAAGCGGTGTTCACAGCTGATATAATTAAGGGAAAAGCACTTTTCTCCACATTCACTTTGTGGGATATTAAGGATCATATATTTTAACCGTTTATTGTATATCGTCAGGTACTCTTTATGTTTAATTTTAAATAAAAAAAATCAAATAAGGCTATCTCCAACTAAAGAGTCCAGAGAGCCAGATGGCCGAAAATAGCCCGAAAACCATCTCCAACCAAGGGCTAGGCCAGAGGGTTGTAGAATCTAAGAGGCCCCACAGAATCGGAGAAGGCTAGAGAGCAGGAGGGCTGGCTGCATGCAGCCAGCCCAAGGTTGGCCAGAAAGTAGAGCAATCATGTCAGTTATAACCAATCATGTCAGTTATAACCAACAGGATTGCTTAAAAAAATATATAATACAACGGCTAGTCAGCTAGCCGTTGTATTCAAATTTTTTGTTTTTTTTTTTTTTTTTGGTTTTTTGGGCCATTTTTTTTTAATTCTTTAAAAAAAAAATTCCTATAAATACGTAAACCATTCATTAAATTTAAGTTCTACTTTTTTTTGTTTTTTAGGCTAGTTATCGTTGTAACTTTTAAATTTAAGTTGTTGGATTTGAATTTAAGTTATTGTAGTTTTTAAATTTAAATAATAAATTATGTTTGGCACTATGGTTCTTTGACCCTTGGTTGGAGACTGAGGCAAATATGATCTTGTACTGTTCATTAAAATATTAATATCTTTGAGGGTCAGGAGGTTAAAACGAACCATTTGACCAGCTATCGGTTGGAGATGGCCTAACCATACGATAAACGAGATTAAGTACTCATTTATTGAAAGGTCCACTAGGAACCACAATCTGAACCGTTGGATGTTCAAGTTTATGATGCTTTGTTTCCGGTATCTAGTGTCTACGCGGCGCATCTGATCACGTCCGTTTAGTTAGTTATTCGCCCAATGATGCTTCTTCTCTTTTTGTTTTTTAGCTCGACAAGTTTAATAAAACTTTTCTAATATTACTTTTGTAGGCGAGAGTATATCTTCATCGTTCTAGAACACTCATATTCAATTGTTTGCCAGAATCTGTCTAGAGGAGGAATAATTCTTACGTGTAATTGATCATATATTTATTAGGTTATTTGGTCAAAATGATCTTTGAAATTGATACAACTCTTTATATTAGTCTCTTAAATATAAAACCAATAGAAGTCATGAATCATTTTTGTTCTTCTGTGAAATTTCGTTAAATTAAAGTGATCACGAGTTTAAGTTGAGGAATTGATTTATCAAAATCATCATCAATTTAACAAAAAATATTTACAGAATAACCAAAATAATTGACGATGAACAATCTTAGAAACAATTTCTCTCGATTTTAAATCTTATGGACCAAAATGAAGAGTTTATGTCAATCTCGGTGACTATTTTGGTTAAAAAGCTTATTTGTTACGTTCAACCAATAACTTTTTTCTCGACGTATAGAAGAATTTTTAACTACGCGCAACTTATAATTTCTAACAAAAGAAGGAGTTGTGGTTGGTGTAAACTTTATGGTAGTTTAGGATATGGAGTTTGAGTCTTGATTACATAAAATAATAGTAGATTGAAATTATTATATGCCGTATGATATGTTATTTAAGTTGAGAAGAGAGTAGGTCCGGGATGCTCTCTTTGTGTAGTAGGTTTAGGAAGCTTGATGATGAGTCACTCGGTAGGGTTTGAATCTTGGTTACATAAAATAATAATGTTACGATGCGTAACAAATAATAACGAACATTCACAAAACCTTTGAAACCAGCAAAATGAACAAATGCCTTAACAACTGGGACGGACCTAGAAACCTTCTTTAACAAGGGCGACTTTAACTTCCAAACTCGAAAAAAAAAAAATTCATGATAGTAAAATTTCTTCCGCAATTTTATTGCTTTTCTTTTCTTCGATCAAGTTGATGCGTCTTGATTGTGTAGAGTTATGTAAACATAGTGGGGCAGCTACCCCAGCAGATCTTAGTTGCCTCCATCCTTGCTTAATAACATATTTTCTTCTTTTCTATATATAAACAAATGAACCCACCTTGGACCTTGTTGCCATAAACTATATCAGAATTCACGTCAAACCAGTACTTAAGTTGGCGGTGACAAAATAATAAAATTCTGAGATTGTGGAAAGGAAAAAGTAGGAAATTGGAACTTAATTGGAGATTGTGGAATTCAAAGCGTGCATTTTTCTTCATCGGGTACGACTTTCGCATATTTTACACAGACCAAGTTCCACTTATTAGAGATAGTGCTAATTGCATGTAAAATAGTCAAATGTTCTTTGGAATTTTGACTGCAAACAAAGCTTCTCATCTTCCAGATAAAGTTACATGTTTTTTTTTTAAAAAGAAATTGGAAATAATCTTGTGTCGGTTGCATTATGACGTAACTCAATCGATCATCAAAATTTGACAAACATGATAAACACGCATTGTCATTATAGTCACAAATCTGCTATTCTCAAATTCGTTTCTCCTTCGCGTCTCTTTTATCATTTTTTTACACGTGTCATACTACTTAACTTTTGTTTTAATTTCGTTAGATTTTAATAATTAAAAAGTAAATACTAAAAATAAATAAATAAACCAGCAGCCACCAAAGTCCTACGCACCCCACCATTGGCATCAACCATCGAACTCGCTGCTGCTGACACCTCCCCACGTTTCTCTCTCTCTCTCGCCTGAATAATCTCATGATCACCCACCACCATCGGCGTCAAACCCCGACTCCCACTCACCGCCTTCGCATCCTTCCGCACTTATCGAAGTAAGCAACACGGTCTCTTTGGTTGAGTGTTCATCAGTGACGAATTAGATAATATTGTGTAATAATTTATGTTCTGAGATCCACACATGCATCTCCCACTGCACTCACATCAGTCAACTTCAAAGCCACAAATGTCAGCCACGATTAGTTAGATTTCGAATGAAATTATTCGTTGTATCTATGTGAAGAACGACATTACTTGAGATGTTTATATTATAATTACTTTATCTTCTAACAAATATTTTGAAGTATTTTTATTCTTACTTTTGCATGTGGTAAAAATCCTATCAACGAATTTAGCTAGCATTTCTGTTAAGAATAAAGTTAAGTAGTATGATGTGTTGATAAATGAGAGAAGAGACACGAAAAAGCATGAATTTAGGGACAAAAAATCCGCGACCATCAATTATGGAAACGTCATCCATATTATTCACCTCAGCCTTTTTTGCACTCCTCGATTCTTTTGTATCTGGTAATTCTCTTTTAGTTTATTCATTCCTCAGCCTTTGAGTTATGAATGTAGGCCTAGAATTTGAGTCTTTGCATTCAAGCTTCTCAGTATATACTAATTCCCTCAACCCTTCAGCAAATCCCATTTTTTCCTCTTTTTTTATGGTTATTTCTCAGAACATGGAGTGTGAATCAAACTCATGTTTGAATTGAAAGTGAGATGTTGATGCAAGTTCTTCACTTCTGAATCAGACAAATTCAGAAAATATTCTAGGCTCCTACTTGCCTTGTACACCTACAATCACCTACGTGTACAATACCACCGTCGCAATGCGGCTCTTTTATTCATATTGCCAGATATTTACCTAAATATATGAAAACTAAAAAAAAAAATAGGAAACAAAAGACAGCTCGAATATACACAACTGTCACCGGCCAGTAACAAAATCTGGCAGGACTGTCTCAACGCGTGGCGCACATCCCGCCGTTGCTTCTTAGAAGTAATCGAACGCCGTCGATTGTCTGTTATTTCGTCCATCCTCGCTCTTGGCCTGGTTATACGGCGTCGTGTTTTGCCTTCTTATCAAACCCGGGATCATCGGCGGCGTGATCGACCGTACCAACGCCAAGTTGATGCCCTTGAAGAACGGATGCTTCTTGACGTCAGCGGCTCCGCGCTTCGACCCAAGCCGCCGGTCCGGGTCCTTGTTGAGGAACGCGGAAATGAGGTCCCGAGCGTGGCCCTCAAGCGCGCTAGAAGGCGTGGAGGTGGGGAATGTTAGAGGTTTTTTCACAATGTTACGCAGGGTGGTCTCGTTCGATGGGGCCGCGAACGGCGTGTGCCCGTAGATCAACTCATAGAGGAAAATGCCAAAGGCCCACCAGTCGACGGCGTTTCCGTGGGACCCACCGGAGGCGACTTCTGGGGTCACGTACTCGTGGGTCCCGACGAAGGACTGTGACCTGGCTGCGACCGGTTCGGCGACGAAGAGCCGGTTGGGGGAGAGGGTCTGGACCTTGCGCGACCGGAACAGCCGGTTGGAGAGGCAGGAGAAGGGGGTGAGAGCTACGGTCTGGTGCGGGCGGGTGCGCGATGGGGTCGAAAAGGCTGCGGAGTCGGGATACGAGTCGGGTGATTCAACGGCTGGGATTGCGTCCGAGCACATTGAGAGGTCAAAGTCTGAGAGCATGATGTGACCGTCCGATCTGACCAGCACGTTCTCGGGTTTTAGGTCCCTGTAAATGATTCCCAGCATGTGGAGGTATTCTAACGCCACGAGAACCTCGGCAGCGTAGAACCTGCAGATAAGGACAAAAAAACCGAGTTAAACCGAGTCGACTCATCCGAGTTAAACAAATTTTAGCACCAAAGAATATGATTGAAGGCGACTTAGCGGAGAGATAAAGCAGACAAGATTAGAACATCTCATGATCTAATCTGAGTGATGTATTCACAAGAAAACAAAAATACAAAATACAAAAAAAAAAAAAAAAAATGGCGGTCATTTTTTTTTTTTTTAAATTATTGAAGGAATATTCAAAAATGTACCTTGCGGAGTTGAGGGAGAAGCGTTTGTGAGGCTGTTTGTGGCGGAGGGAGTGGAGGTCGCCGCCGGAGCAGTACTCCATGACGATGCAGGAGAAATGGGAGGCTTCGAACTCGGCGTAGAGAGTAGGCAAGAACGGGTGGTCGAGCATTTTGAGGATCTTTCTCTCCATCTCGGCTCTCTGCTCCTTCTTCTTCAGCGCCAGAGCCTCCTTGTCGACGACTTTCATGGCGTAAAGGCACGAGGAAGACGAAGACTCGCGATCCTGATTGGCCGGACTTGGAGAGTCGCTACTTCTGAGGGTGCAGAGGTAGACGGTGCCGATGTCGCCGGCGCCGATGCGGCGGTGGAGGTGGAAGTCGCGGAAAGTGAGGGCAGTTTTTTTGGAGCGAATGGCGGAGTAGGCGAAGTCAGAGGAGCGGTGAGGCTTGAGGCATAATGTCTCTGCCGCGAGGTTGGATGTGGTGGTGGTGGTGGTGGTGGCGGCGTCGAAAGAAAGGCGGCTGAAACTGCTGCAGCTTTCACTGCTCATTGAACTGTGACTCGAGTTTACTGCTTCACCATCCGAATCACGCTCTAACATTTTAGAAATGAAACGTTTTTATGGATACACAATCCAAAATTTCCTATGGGAAAAAATGAACAAGCGGAGAGCTTTACACATAAATTCCGCGGAGGAATTAATGGAAGGAACTGTTTTCGGCGAATCGGATACGAAGAAGAAAATGGAAGATTCCTGGGGAATTTCTGTGGTGGGCAAAGGTGATTTTAATACAGAGAACTTGGAAAAAGCTTTGTGTTTGTGGTTAGGTCAAAGCTTATGACTTTGAAGCTTCAAATGGAGCAGCGACGCCATTAATGGACCTCCGTACGTCTGCAGAAAGTGAGTGCTTTGAACGCGAGGGTTAAACGCAGCAGCAGGCTTTTTCAGGAAGGGCCTCAGAATTAGGGTTTATACTCGAAAAGTATGAAACCTAAAGAGAGAGAGAGAGAGAGAGAGAGAGAGAGAGAGAGAGAGAGGGGTTTTGGTTTGAGGAGCTGGTTTGCTGAACACACTGCTCTGTTTTGAGGTTTGAGAGTAGGAAGGTAGTTGGGGTATTTATGCTAGGCAGTAATGTAAGACCGTGGTAAAACGGTAACTTTATGGGAGTGTGTCACACGGGAAAAGGGTTCTTAAACTATCTTTAAATGAAATGTCAACATTTAAACATAAAATTTAAATTTGAAAGCTTATATCGCATATTAATTTTTTTATAAATTTTGTTATTTAACTGATATGTCAAATTTAAACATTATTTATTACATTATTTACTTTTTATTTTTGTAATTAGTATTTTGAAACCAAAGAAAAGTATTAAAATTATGAAAAGCATTTATTAATTACTAAAAATAGATTTGAAGCTGCTATCAAATTTGACAGCAACTTTCTCTACTGCCTTTTCATGTCATGTCACATAGGAATTGGCATTTTGATTGGAAAAGACTAGGGATATCTTTTATTACCGTTATTGCTGATGTGAATTTTTTGACATCTTCTTTGAAGATGTTGAAGATGCTCTTATAAGTCATTCCATTGAAAATGGAACATATCAATTATGTTGTTTATCTTTATTAAATACGTGAAAGAGTTCGTGTGACTTATTGTGGATGCACATATTTATAGATATTGGATAATACTTGCACTCCCTAATGTGGGGATGCACATATTTTTCTATTTGCAAATAACATATCCTGACCGAGTGAAATTAACGATTGGAACCGTTGAATTGATTAATCTTCATTTGAAAATCACTCATACAAAAGATCGTTCAAATTGGAGATTGTTTAATCATCTAAAAGTATTAATCAAATGGACAGTTTATCATGAATATGTTACTTAGTACCTACTCTGTCGATTTGCTCAATACATGTAAATGACTAAACAATCTCCAATTGAAATAATTTTTGGTAAGAATGATCTTTTAATGAAGATTAAAATTTTGAACAAGTCCGATTCTAGAATTGTATGAATAAGATACATTATTTGCAATATTGAGCTCACTCCCAAGAGAGGAATACAAGTAGGCTTGTAAATTAAACGACATGGAAGTTAATGATTGAAATATTACTTAAGTATTGATTAATGTGCTTATTTCTTATTGGTGACACATCAAAATTTATGAACTTTTTGGGAGTGAGGAAATAAGAGTACATGCACGTGCAGGAATGGTGGTCTTTGCTGTTCCGCCCCGTAGCGCCGGGAAGTTACTGTGCGAGCGGTTTCACTGTAAAATGTCGGAAGTGCCCCTGTTGATGACCGTAACAGTCAGCTCATGAAATGTCCGGGAAAGATATGCTGATCCTTGATGTGCGTGAGTTAAGTGTTCAGAAGTTTCGGCTGTGAAGATTAAAAAGGAAAAAAACGGATTTGGAAACTAATTAAGAGAGAAATTAAAGTACAAATACATACATGCTTTGATTTCATGTTTCAAACCTAAAGTGTGTATGAGATTTTTTGCGTACAATAACGTATGACGTAGATTGCAGATTCAACTGTAAGTATTTAACTATATTCTAAGAGGAAAGTGTGAACGCGTCTCATGTAATGGTTAAAATTATTGTCTATGGTATGTTCAAAATTTTCCTAGTTGCACTTTCCTAACCCTCATCGATAACTATAACGTCGAAGAATACAATGTCAATGATATCGACCATACGATCGACCGATTCACATTTACAAAAACAAATGCAAATCATTTGAAACAAAATGTTCGCATAATTACCTTATCTGAACACGATACGATTGAGAAACACGTCGAGTTGCTATCGCCAAGGCATTTGTCAAAATACAATTAAAACAGAAGTTGAATCCAAATAAAAAACACGATTGAACATGACGCGACGTGAATGCTGCCCCTACTGAAAACAATGGAGGGGTAGGAGTTGCAGAGGAGTTATTGTACGGAGCGGGCCAAGAAGGTACCAACTTGATGAAGGAGATGATGATCATTCCTCTCAATATGTCGAGTTTTGGTTTTGAATTCCAAGCCACACCATGTCTGGTACGTATCTGCATGAGATTCCGAAGAAAACGTGTATCGTTCTTCAGCCTAGCGTTTTTGTTACCAATATCTTGAGTTAAAAGGACGCATTTCTACGCTCTTAAATTGTTGATGGCCCACTGTGCCGGCCGCATGGCTTGTTTTGGTTCATTTCTCTCTTTCACGAAAGCAACTTGTATGGGAATTCAGCATCATTTGACGTTTCCGTGCTATAATACTATGTTTTTTGAAAAAAAAAATTTACACATAATATGACATATTGGACGAGAGTGCCACATAAACGGTAAACTCATTCCAAGTAAATTTCTTTCCTTTTTCACCATTACCCCATATATATATATATATATATATATGTTTGTATGTTGGTATTGAAAACTAATAATGATAGTAGTAAAATACATTAATTGAGGATTCTCTCCTCTCCCCTTCCCTCCCCTTCCCTCTCCTTCCCTCCTTTCTCACTTTTCTCTTTGTTTTTTTTATTTTTATTTTTTCTCATACAGAAGTAAACACAAGATGTTGACATAACATAATCGTAACCGTTCAAATAAGAAGAGACTGAATTTGAAGGAGAAAGAATTCTACTCCAGTTATCTACTCATTGGCTGCATGATGTCGGCTGTAGTAGAATTTTCAAATGTTTATATTTTTAATGGTTGATTTGAGAATTTGAATTCTTGAAAATCATATGTCATTCTAAAGGTTAATGTCATTGATCAATGGAGCATTTCCAAACCGAAGTGTCAAATAGTTTCCAATGCTAAATGATTGCTCGTCGGTACTAGAGACACCAAGTTAATTTGATTGATCAAATAATATCGCAGTATTTGATTGACTAGCTTTGTTAGTTAAGAGTATTTGCCTATGCATCTAAGGTCATAGTTGAGATGTATTGTATTAATTACATGTAAGTATTGTAATCAAAGCCTAGTTTTAGTACGCCAAAAAATAATCATATTTGAAACGACAAGTGACTTTGCTTAATATGTCATGTTTTAACACAAGTGATACCGAAAGAAAGAGATTTGAACATCGAATTCATTAGTAAACTCTCTTGACCATTATAAGTGTCCAAGCGTAAATAGTGGAATAAATAGTGAAGTCACAACCTCTGGAAAAATAAATAATCAAGAGATTAAAGTAAAACTGATATCAAAAGTATGACAGGAAAATGCCAAATTATGGCGTATGATGCTTAGATGGGTTAAAACTTGAAAAGATGGCAGTGATTCATTGCAGTTGAAGATGCTCTTTTACACTGGCATGGCGCAGCAACAAGGACATGAAATTTCTGAGGATAGTGGACAATTACTATTAGCAAATAAAGGTTCGTTTGCAATAAACTACATTGAATCTTCGACGATGTGGGTTAAAATCTAATTAATTAACATTGTTTCTTGCATCATGTGAAGAAAGAGATAAATATACATAACAATTTATATATACACCTTGTTGCAGTCAAGTCTGTCACGAGGTTATAAGTTGTAGCGGATTGCATGCATGTTGGGTTTAGTTAATCAACTCCATGTGCACCTTCAAATGTCTTTTGATTTTGATTAGGAGGTTGAAGCAGACTAACCAGCAAGAAGGAGACAGATCAGATCGATGCTACAATTCTACATGGCCTAAAAAAACAGTGAAAGCATGACATGTCAGCAGGATTGGAAGCAAAAGAGGGAGATGGGTTGCAACTGTTCGAGGCTGATTGATTGGGAGGTGCTCTCTGCTGGGTCCCTTCCTTTGAAAAGAACAAGACTCTTAAAAGCCTACATGATTATTTTAGATTATTAGATTTATTTCATATTGAAATATATTAGTTCACACTTTTGGAGAAGTAGATTGAGAGGCAGAAGATGAAAAGGGCCCCATGATGTCTGCATGGAAACCCTACTTTCTGGAAAAGGCCAGCAAAAAGTGCAGCAAGTGGGATTGTTCTTGCATTTGAGCCTTGACACTCCAAAAGTGCAAACCAAAAACCCACATTTAATGTTGGCTTGTTAACTCGAACCACCAAATAATTATTAGATTATTAGAACCAGACTTTAACTGTTTAGTCACTTGAATACAATGGTAGATTTGAAAAAAAAAGAAGATGTTCTGATCTGCGTACTTCAACTTATAAATATGAGAATTCAAACTTGAATAGAAGAGAGCATGCACATTGTCGACAACCCTAAATGGTAACTAAATCAATCATTTCATGGTAGAGCTACTAGAAATGCTATAACCAAGTTAACCTCTAATACATATGGTTAACCGGTAATCGATCTTAACAAACACAGTAAAATTTTAAGACTAATATATGTTCTCGAAAAGTTAATTGAGTATTAGGAGTTTGTTTACAAGAACAAGTCACTAAAAAGTGATATGGTAATAGTGTGTAAATTTAACGTATCGGAATGAACTTAGGTTTGTATTTTATAGACAAACTAAATACTCAATGGATCATGTTTGGAAAATAACTTCATACTATAAACACATGCACGAGCATCATAAACGCCGCACTTTAACAACCAAACCCCACTAAGGTTTGTTTCCGGCCATCAGTTCAGACATTAAGTCTAATTATAGTAAAGAATGTGATAGCTTTATCTTAATCATAGTAATTAGCAACCTCATAACCTAATGTAGCTAGCTATCTTTATGTTAATATTCTTATCTGGCCAAAAAGCAAACAAACCTAATAGTCTTAGGAATTTTGGACGCATTTGAAAGGTAGACAAAATTATTAACTGGTGGAATATTCAATAATTGATCAGAAAAAATAACAAGGGCCCGAAATTCTGAACCGTTCTTTGACAAAAAAACAAATTTCTAAACCGTTAAATTAAGCAATTAATTAAGCACTAATATGAACAAGTAAATCTGTCACATCAACACAAACTTTTTAACTCCATTGCTGTTCGGAATTTTCTCAAGTATCTTTCTGTTTCTTCAACTGTTATAGAACATGTTAATAATTAATTAATAATTGGTCACTGGAAGAATGAACCTTAAACCAGAAGTAATCAGTGAGACTTTTGCATTCACTTTTTCTGATTCACAAAGATATCTTACAAGACAAGTCTACCTCAATCAATTGTACCATACGCATTTTGTTTTCGAATGTCACAAATTTCTCAGTTGATTCTCTATTTCCTTCTGCAACAAGAGAACGAGACAAAATCTTATCAACCATAGAAAATAAGTTTCATAAAAAAAAATTATGCACATCTTCACTGGGGGAAAAATAATGAATTGTGCATTATTGGCACACTTTGTACTAGTGACAACAACTGTTTGGGGAAATCAGTGCAGTTCTAGTACAAGTGAAAAAGAATTGCTAAACCAGTAAAAATAATGACATGAAAAATGGCTCAAATGTCCATTATAGCTGCTTGATCGACAAAGACAATTTTATGTTTTATTATGATGTCGATAGTATGATCTTCATTGTTTATTAATGTTGTTGATATGATGGTTTATTGACATGATATCATATAGTATTTAAAATTATGTTTGTTGATCACATAATATTAATATATGCAGTAGCGGATCCAAGACTCTAACCTCATAGAGTCTCGTTATAGAAGATCCACGCACTGAGCGCAAAATTTATTTTTCATTTTGCCTAGGTGGGCATGTCGTTATGCTTATATTTGTCGACAACTTCCAAGGCATGATGCCGAGGCTTGTCGAGCATCACCTGCTAAAGCCGGCCAAATTTTGTCAGAGAGGCATTTTATTGAATAATTTGTGGGCATTCCCTCAAGTCCCATACCAGATAGTCTTAGGGTCCTCCGGCGACCTTTCACCCTTATATTCCGAATTCCATATGGTCTCGTGACGCATAGGACCTCCCTTGGATCCGCCCATGGATGTAGGAATATGTATATAAGGGGCTAAACTTTTTTGAAACATTTATTGTCTGAGAGAGTTGAGAAAACAGTTGGTGTTTATAGTATTATTCGTAAGGCGTAAGTTTGTAAATGCTAATTGATCGATTAAACTGTTAAGAGTACACAAAACCGATGGAAACAAAATCAAAAGTGTCTTGGTTGGAATAGACCAAAAAAGTATCAAGCGAACAAATATCTATGCCAATCACATTCAAGCTTTGATCATTATCCATACCATATATATAAGAGAGCCTTTCAATGTGTTGGATGCTCTAAACCTATCGGTCCCCCATTCTACCTGTAATTCGATAAAGGTTCATGGAAACTAGATCAATTGCCCTCACCTAATTTTTCTTCCCACATTTGCATAAAATTAATAATGTATTTTACTAAAAGTGCATACAACAATGACAAATGCTTATTCCACTAAGTGGTTTCAGTGTATGAATCCTAGAACGCTACTGTGATCGGTTTTGTGTAAAGTCTTCTGTTAACTTTAAGTACCCCATGTCTATTCTTATAGTCTATTTCCAAGTCTTCCTCTACCCCTTTTGTCTCGAGCCTTTGTCTCATAATCTCATCTTCTAATCAGAGTATCTGTATGTATTCATTCCACATGTTCAAACCACCATAACCATTTTACTATAAAGGGGTAATGTATTAAAATATTGCTAGGAGCTTAAGATGCTACAAGTACAGAGATTTCCGCAGAAAGATTATGCTTTTCACATCAACCTCAGGAGTTTAATATATGTGAGGAATGCATGGTGAATAAATTAATCAACGTAATTATATAAATACATGAAATGTAGTGGGGAGATGCAACAATACTGGTATATTAGGATTAAAAGTTTTAAGCAAATGACCATTTCAAGGAAGTAGCAGAGTAAAAATGCATAAGAAAGCACAGTGAACAAGCCACCAATATTCCCGCTGTTTTGATAGGCCGACAAACGGACAAAAAATATGGCACAGCCAAATTCTTCCTCAACAAAGCATATAAAAAATGCTGTATTAGTTGAAAATTATGACACAAATTTAAATTAAACAGACTTTTGGGACTATATTATATTAAGTCAGTACGATAGTCTACTAATTTAATAAAAAAATATGATTAAAACCCTAATGGTGTGTGGTACGTAATGGCTCAATCAAGAACAACCCAAAAATAGTAAAAAAAAACTAGGGTTTGGAATCCAAGTATGGAAGTTGAATTCTCTCTTTCTTGGTACCATAAAAATATGCACACCTGATGTTCCCGAAGCTGTTGACGTCGCTTCCATGTCTGCTCGATCTGCTGTGATTGCTCATCTAACTGCTAGACTTTGTCCCGCTGTCTAACGTTTTATATGTATTGTTGGATCTTATTTTTGCAGAATTATATAATTTATTTTTACAAATGACGCAATTTGCAGCTGGTGATTTGGCTTCCGGTATTCTACTAAATGGTGAGGGAGCATTGAGCCCAGACGAGATCAAACTGGGAACTGGTCACTGGTCAACTTTATTATATTTGTAATCACAACTTTTGTGCGTAGCAAGTTGTTGAATGGATGCACTTTTTCTTTTCATAAAAGTGGGTGCCACATGTATGTTAACATATTTTTCAAGAGAAGGTTGATGGAGAAATTTGAATAATTAGGGTTAATATTTTGTGCTTCAGATATAAGGAAATGGATCAAGATCCTCTCCTGAGTTTAGGAGGCTGAGCCTCCTGAGCAAATCACATGAACTGTTGGATTAAAATTCAGCGGTTACAATTATTATAACTTTTAGACGGATCCTCTATTTGTAGCTGTTGGATTTTGATCCAACGGCCCGTGTGATTTTGTGCTTCAAATATAAAGAAATGAGAGATGAAAAAGGTCATGGGAAAGAATAACAGAACTTGACTGTTTTAATGATGAGTAATATTATTCATACCATGTTTTTGTACCACATTAGGTGGCATTTGATGTGGACAGCCACATCATTTGAATTAATCAGATTTTTAAATTTAGTTCATTATTTAATAAATTAATAATTAAGAAAAACTAATTAATTAAATTATGATTGTGATATACGAGGAGTCTTTCTCTTTTATTTTCTTGGGTTTTGCAAATTTTTCAAATGATATGACTGTCCACATCAGATGTCACCTAAAGTGGTATAGAAATGTGGTATAAAAATGTGGTATGAATGGTATTACTCTTTAATGATTTTATAACATTTAAGTGCTAGACCAATCAATTTCAAAAGAAGATAAGTCTATAAGGGTGAAATGATGAGTCCATAAAGGTAATATGATAGGTTTACAAGAGCTTCTGATTAGTTTGAATTAAGAAATGAGGAATAATGAACGAAAACAAAATCTTAAATGTGAAACAACTAAAAACGAAATAGTTATTAAGCGGGAGTTGAGCCCTAAGAGTTTTTTGAAATGCCTAAATTGGGTACTTCTCAGAAAATTTCCCATTAGATTGGTTTGAGGCTTTGAACACTATGACTCGAGTGGTAATATTTTCCAAGTTAAATGAGGATTTTGCAATGTGGATTTACTAGCAAGAATCAGGCAGAAACTAGATTTTTATGTGACCCAAAATCTGCAGGTTATCAGTGTTTCTCACTGCTAAAATTTAATAGAGGTTTGAAGCTACCCGCAAGAATCATGCAGCAGCAAGATTTTTCTGTAACCCCAAATCTGCAGGGTTATCGTTTCCCCTGGCCTTTATTTATTGGTTTCCATGTTTTTTTTTTTTTTTTTTTATGTAGTTTGAATGGTCCTGAGCTCTAAAGAAAAGGCCACTGAATTCATAGTATCTTTTCAGCCTGTACATGAATTTTTGTTGTATACGTTGTTGGTTACCAAACACTATCTAGCTCATAAATCAATCACATACCCATATGTAACCATCAAAACCTAAGTGGTGAGTGCTGAGTAATTTTAGCAAAGGAGTTTCCCTGATATGCTTAATATACATCAATGTTCATGTTAGAATGGAAAGCGATTTGATTCTTCCTCTCGAGCAATGTTTGCACAATTTTGAGGCTACTTAATTGTGCTCGAGCCATCTCAAGATCACTTGAGCAATGCTTGAGCACTACTAATACTAAGGTGCCTCGAGTGGGCATAACCATTGTGTAAGAGTTTTACTTCTTATGTGGGCTCGTGAGGCTTTGAAGTTTGACCTTGATTAAGGCGTTTATTTATTTTATAGGTACAATGTCGTCAAAACTAAAGATAAAGATAAAGAATTTTTCTAGCATATTAATAATGCACTTGGGGGAAAAAAGGTAAGTAGGACCATATGTTTTTTTTTCCATGAATATGTCAATCAAAACTACATTTAGTTTTGAAGAAAATAAAAAACTTAAACTCCAATTGTCTTTGCACTTGACTATTACCGTAGTACCAGTGGGGAGTTTCTTTTCTATATAAGCACTATGCTATTTAAACTAACTCTAAACTACTAAGATGGGAACTCAAACTCAAATGTTATAACCATTCTGACTATGCCAACATTAGTAAAATTTTGAGTCTTGAAAAGTTTCTCATTAACATTATCAAATTATTAGGGGATTTTATGTATTAAAAAAAAGAGTATTTTTGCTCACCATCATCACTATGGTATATGTTCATCATACATCTAATTATTTGTGACCTTTTATTTAACTTTAGTTAACTTTCACATTAAATTTTTCTTTTTCAATTTTGAATTTTTATTTTTACCAAAGTTAAGTAAAGTATACGTGGCCATTATGCGTATGATCGCATACATCATAATTTATAGTGGTGAGCAAAAATACTCACTTCAAAAAAAAAAAATGATTATAAAGACAAAAGCATAGCCCAC
Organism: Pyrus communis; assembly: GCF_041283825.1. Lineage (NCBI taxonomy): Eukaryota > Viridiplantae > Streptophyta > Magnoliopsida > Rosales > Rosaceae > Pyrus > Pyrus communis. Next base: position 27,909,571 of record NC_142574.1, on the reverse strand, counting down.
CAGACCCAACATCATCTTCCGCATCATAGGCCCTGTCCCCAAAATTGGGCCACTTCAAAACAAAACCCAATTGAGCCCAGAACTCAACCCGGCCAGTACTTGCCCAGTAGGTTTCCTTAATTTCAAAGTTCGTGGACAAAAATAACCTCATCAAAACATGCAAATTCCCGAGAAAATCCAAGGGGTGGGGTATGCATACAATATATCATATGAGAAATTGAGTGAGAATTGAAAAATTAAACCAAGACCCAAATATTGAATTTTTAGTTGTGACGGAAAAACGGATGGTATATCACGTGTTTTTATGCAAATGATGGAAAATTTAATTTTTAAGTTATTAATCTTTTAACACACATAATCCACTACTTATATAAGAACATATGGTGTACTACTTCATATGACGGTCATACTGAAAAATCTCTTCTTTTACTGGTGAGAGGGCACTCTACCACCGCCTTGTGAATAAAGTTTTTTATATTTTAGGTGTCTGAACTCTGAAGCCTCTCTCGGAAATGTCTAAAATTGTAAAAGTGAGTAGTACAGAGTGAATTACTCAGCTTCTGAAAGCATTGGTCACGTTCTTGAATACTCAAAAACAAAAAAGGAAAAAAAGTGAAAAAGAAATAATTTCCCTCTCAAGAAACTGCAGATTCTTCAACAAACCCTTGCATTTAAACCTCCCATTTATTCTCAAATGCTTCTCACTCCTCTTAAACACAAAGAGAAGAGAGAGAGAGAGAGAGAGAGAGAGAGAGAGTAGTGGGGCCTTCAGTTTTAAATTTTATATTTAGTATATTTTCTGCTGAGGTTTTTTTTCTTCCTCTTTTTGTTCATATATTTATTTGTTTTCTTGGAGAAGGGTGAGGAATGTTATCATCAAGCATGAGAAAGAAGCTATGGGTTTTGGTTTTGCAGTGCCTTTTGTTCATGGGATGCCATCTGGGTAACTTCTCTCCTGTTTCCTTCATGTTTTCTGTTTAAAGCAAAGCTAGCTTTCGAGTTTTCTGGTTTTTATGTTATTTTTTCTTGCTATTTATTTGTTTTTGTATTTTTGTTTTGAGATCTTGTTGTTTAGAAGTTGGCAGTTTCTGGTCAGGTTTATATATTTGTTTTATGATCTGTTTCCCAGAAAACATACAGTTGAATATGGACATTTGAAGCTTACAGAATTATTTTTATTTAAAAAATATTGGAGAGAAACATTCTGAGATTTGCATCAATAGTATATGTGATAAAGGGATGAACATGCTCTCATCTAGTACTAAAAGTTTTAATTTTTATATTTGTTTACCATAACCATTTACATTTGATAAGCAAGGGAAGGATTTTTTGTTATAGAAAAAAATGTAATTGCTTGGGAAGTAGGCCAACCCTTCTATTTCTGTCACCAATTTTTGAACCAAAAAGAAAAGAAAAAGTAGTCTCTAGGCAGGCACCCCTGTGTCATGGAATGTAGGGTATTACTCATAAAAACACGATATCCCTGTATATTGGTTTCGTCTGACTCCATGCTGGTACCACATGCTGTGAGAGATGCCCTAGTCAGACAAACCTACTGAAATTCCTATCCTTTGTGAGTTCTATTGATGCCAATTCTGACTTTTATTGGGGGTCCATGTTGCCTATAAGACATGAGGCACATGATCTTCTAGGCCACTTTTTCCCTTGTATTATTCAAGTTTAGGGTTACTATCCACTTTTCTTTATGTTTTGTTGCTTGAGTTTGTAGGGAGTTATCCTGAACTTGAAGATTTATTTTACTGAATCTCTACCCACCTTGTACATAATGGTGGATGAGCTACACAGATGATAGACCAATGCACATATACGTTTAAGCTAATTTCAAATAGGATCAATCATTTTATAAACTCGAACTGTCCGTGACCCGGTTAGATTTTATATAAACAATGACCAATGAAGTCACCCTGATGAAACATTATTCAATTTTTCTGCAAATTTTTAGTTTCATCAATGGAAGTGGCGCTGCAAGATGGAGCAATACCAGACACCACATTGTCACCACCAGAAGGGAACACAACATTCCTTGATGGCACAACATGGTGCGTAGCCCTTCCCGGGGTTTCCCAAGCTGATTTGCAGAATGCATTAGACTGGGCCTGTGGATTGGGAATGGCAGACTGCAAGCCAATTCAACAAGGTGGAGCGTGTTACGAACCAGATACCCTGGTCTCCCATGCCTCTTACGCTTTCAATAATTATTATCAGCAGAACGGGAATTCAGATATTGCCTGCAATTTTGGGGGAACTGCTGCTGTCACTAAAACTAACCCAAGTAAGTTATACATCTCCCCATTCTCCCTTATAATAATTACTGTAACAACGGGGCACTTGTAATATCTTCTCGTGGATTCGAACTTAGAACAACTTAGAGATCAATTTTTGAGGTCATACCTAATTGGATTTTTCGTATCAAAACAATCAAATGAATTATTTACTGGCCCTTAGTTATTGTGCTTTGAAATTGAAATTTTAAGGTACGGTTATGTCACTTTTGGAGTTTGTAACCCCAATGGTCTAGTTCGTCCCAGATTTTTAACTCGGCATTTCACATTGCGCTCGTGTTCTTAAAGGGGTTCGATGGCCATTTGGTAGTGTTGGCAATCTTACCAAGTTTTCAGATTATTCTTGTGATGATATGGTTATCTCTAGATTCTCCACATAGCAATAAGTAACAAGAATGTAAGTTCCGTTCGGGGATCATGCACAAACTCTACTAGAATGTTATTGCTCTATGATATCGTCGTTTTAAGTGTTGAATCTATGCCTTCAATTCTGCTCTACTGATCAGTTTCATCACATTATTACAGGTCAAGGAAAATGCGTCTATGCTGCGCCCGGGTACGCTTGTTTCCCCGACGCGATTTAGTTTTCGTAATCTGAAAGACAAAGTGTCTGTTATTTACACAATGCTCATGGATTGATACACACATTATCTTCTTATTTTTTTTGACAGATCTGTAGGCTCTGCAGCACCTCCGTTTTCCAAGCAAAATCCCACCTCTCTTTGGTGGCAACTTGCTTGCCTTTTACTGCCTTTGTATCTGGGAAGCTGATATTTTGATGAGGTTAATTAAACTGCTGCCAAGAAAAGCCAAAATTCCACCTGCTTGTACAAAAAGCTATTTGCTGTCACTGTGGGGGGAAAAAGCGGGAGATGAGAACATGATTAGATTGGGGTTTTGTAACCGTAATATGCTTTATCCCTATCTTTGTTTTTGGTTTAGGAATCTATTACTGCTAATTAATCAAATCCTCTCTTTTCACCTTTTGCCTGATTGCCTTCTTCTTCTAATCGTATTCATTCATGTTGTCTTGTTTGGGGGGAACATCATATGGACTTCTAAATTTAACCATCACTTTGCATGGAATAAGATGTTTCTCCCGTAGTGGATTTCATCTTCCTTTCTTTTCTAGGTCTTTTGTAGATCGGGGATTGATATTGTGGCGGCATTTTAAGTTAATTACGTTTTGTTAAGCGTTTTAACTTTCTTATATGATAGTGCATGATTGGTTTGAGATACTGTTATAATGACAAAAAAAATGACATTCCATTGATGATGTTTTTGTCATTTCTCATACCAAATATTCATGTCCAATAACAAAATATCTTATTACATTACTGACACATTTCTTATAATAACAAGTATTGAGAGTAACAACCATTCGAGATAGAGCATTATTAGATAAATGTTCTTAACCGTTTGATAAATTTTATATAAAAACAAATATGAAGACAATTTATTATTGAAATGACAAGATTACCCTTATCATTTTCTCAAGATATATTGAGAGATGATATATGTGAGCAGAAGAAACAGAAATCTAGAGATGTAAATGTGGGGGCCCACTCACCACCTTTACAGTATCTCTGTGGATTACATCTTTTGTCCCCCCCGGGCCCGGGGCGCCCGGCAGGGGCCTGGGAAACCAAATCATCATTAACATAAACAATGCACCTGAAATGATAATATTACCCTCGGTCACTGTTCAAAACTTCAATGCTGGTCCATCAATGGATTGGATTTGAATTTCAATCTTCAGGGCCAACCTAGCATGGATTGGATTTGAATTTCAATCTTCAGGGCCAACCCAGCCTGGTCCAACTTGGCCCAATCGAAGCCCAAATGTGAAGATCCAAAAATCAAATGCAATCAGAAGCTGCTGCCAGCACACGGAACCTTATCCAATTAAGTAATACGATCAAATCCAATGGCAAAGGGCCACGTCAGCAGGCAAGGATCCTGGTGTATCCGAATCTGGGAATTCTGAAGCCACAGGTTACTCGTGTGGCTGTGGCTCAAAAGGTTTATAACAATATTACGGGATGCAAAAGCTCATAAAATTATCAAAACAAAAGAAAGAGAGAAATTGCAATACAAAATTCAGAAAATGGCAGCTGCCACCGTGACCACTTCTCTCCCACAATTCAACGGCCTCAGACCCAAAATCTCATTCTCCAATGCGCAAAGCATGGTAAGTTCTTTTCAATGTGTTTCATGGCATGATGTAGAATATACGCTTAGGATTTGACGTTTGTCGACCATGTCTATCATGTTTCTCGTTGCGTCATTGCGGATGTTAAACACAAAATATCGAGCGTAACATGTGTAGGGGTATATATGTTTTTTGAGTACTTGTAGTCTTGAATACAGTGGAACATAGAGGGCTAAATGTTATTAATTGTTTGAGCTACAAGCCATTTACAAGGCAAACTAGTGCGCAAGTTAAATTGATGCATTCCTCGTTTTTCAGGCAGTTGTTCAACCGATGAGGCGCAAGGGCCAGGGCGCTCTGGGAGCTCGTTGCGATTTCATCGGCTCACCTACCAATTTGGTAAGCAAATATTTCACTGAATTATATGCACAAAAACCAGATCATATAGTGGAATGTGAATGTGATTAAGTTACTAATCAATTTTGATTTGGACAGATAATGGTGACCACAACAACCCTAATGCTGTTTGCCGGAAGATTCGGGTTGGCTCCGTCGGCAAACAGGAAATCAAAGGCAAGATTGAAGCTTGAAACAAGGGACTCTGGGCTGCAGACCAGCGACCCAGCTGGGTTTACACTTGCTGATACATTGGCCTGTGGTTCTGTTGGTCACATTATTGGGGTTGGAGTTGTTTTTGGCCTTAAGAATATTGGTGCCCTGTAATTAAAAGAGGAAGATGTTTGTGAACTCTTGCACTGAATGATATTTCTAAGTCATATATTCATAGAACATGGGCTAAAAATGATGACCTTTTCCCTTCAATACAATTGCTTAGCATTGTTCTAAAAGACGTCAGGCGATAGTCAGGCTAAGACCTAGCTCATAGGCAAACTAAGCGGATTTAATTAATTTTATTACATAACATATAAATAGGTGCCTACTTACACTCTAAAGAAAATATACTTGTATTGAGAATTTGGGAAAGTTAAAACTTAAGCCGTAATGACATTAGCGTCATCATAGGCTAATGCAACAAAAATAAGAAAAACCTAAAACCCAAAATCAAAATAAAAAATTCAATAATTCATAATCTAAATTGACATCATCTTTCATCACAGATTAATCAATGATTCAATGAATCAATATGTGTAAATGAGGTTGTGCATCTAGAATTCAACACCATTCAGTTGTAGTGTGAAGAAAATTAAAGATTAAAATAAAAAATAAAAATAAAAAATAAAGTTTGAGCAGGTTGCATAATGAGTTCAGGCAACGGCGCGAGAGTCTAGGCATCCACATATGCGAGAGACGTCACAGACAGAATCACAGTCGGCATGAGCGGAGGCAGAGAGTGAGAAAGAGAGGGAGAGCGCGTCTCTATGGAGAGACAAAGAGAAGAAAAACACGGAAACGGCAAGATAAATAATATGGGTTCTTTTTAGGTAGGTTACCCATAAAACTCTCTAACTTAATTTAAAAGAATTAAATACAACGAAACCCTAAATCTGCCTAGGCACCACCTAGCCTAAATTGCCTAGCCCCTAACCGATTTTTCTCCATGTTTTAGCCTAATCACATCGGTCTTCTACTGTCCAATGCCTCGATGCCACCTAGACCAATTTTTAGAAAAGTGTTGCTTAGTAGCTAATATGTAGCTCGCTAACGAAAATAGTTTTTGTATAACATGAAAAGTGAGATAAAGAGATGATTAAAGATATGAACTGATTGCACGAAAATTTCTCTCCTCAAAAACTTCCTCACATTGGACCTTCTACCACTTTCCACTTACTTTAATTGAATTTCATGCTTATGGGATATTAGATTGGATGCTAGTTTTAGGTTATAAACGGGGTTTTTTGAGCTTTAAATATCTTGAATCTATTCTTACCATCACTATATCTTACTAAAGATAATATCAACGGATTTGGAATGACATATTGCGCCATGTAAGTTGTTACAAATTGTATTTCTTGGTTGATCAAGTACCGTAAAGCTGGGGTTGTGGTCGTTTTTGGCCTTAAGAACGTAAAAGGAACCCAAGGAGTATGAATTATATTGATTGAAACACCAACATCTCTTATTTAGTGGCACTTTACCTTTTTATGTTAGAAGATGTCCTTAATTCAATCTTCAATTTCTCGTTAAAAAGAACAACCTAATTGTAAAAGAGGAAAAAAAAAAAAAAACCCTAAACAAGACCAAAAGCAAGAAAAATACTAAAGTTGAAAAATAAAATGGAAATTGGTAAAATTTGACTTGGACATAATTTTTGAAAAACACACTATACGTATTGAGATATTATTGCGTGTCAAGTCGTCAACTTTTCTACACAACTACGTTTCTCTCTTTTATCACATGTACGTAACCAGTTTGTCATACTCAAAAGTCTATCCAATTCATTTTTTTTCCGTTAACACAAGAAATATTACTAGTTTAATTTATGCTACCGGAAAAATGAAAGATTTGAATCCGAGACCCGATAAACAGAGAAATCAGTTTAAATAAATTTTCTAAAGCGGGCCAAGTGGGTCATGAATCCAAAAAAATTATGGATCAGGCCGACGCCCATAAATTAGCCTAACCGGATCGCACCCAAGTCCCGACAAACCCAGAGAGAGAGAGAGAGTGTGTGAGTGCTGCTGGTTAGGGCTCACTGGTTCGGCCTCCTCCACAAAACCAACCACCAACCAAAGCGATTTGCAGAAGAAGATGAGCGTATGGAACTACGTCGTAACGGCTCACAAGCCCACCAACGTCACCCACTCCTGCGTCGGCAACTTCACCGCCACTCAGGAGCTCAATCTCATCACTGCGTACGTCACCACCCTCCAATCCCTCTCTCTCTCTCTCTCTCTCCGATTGGATTTCGAGTTTATCTTTCTGCTAGGGTTTCGTTAATGCGTTTTGTATCCTGAGGCAACCTCTTCATTTTCTCATATACTGGTAGATAGATATATGCCAGGTTAATTTTGGCTTAGATATTCATGCATTAAGTTGTTTGCAAGATTAAAATTTCAAAGCAAAAAAAAAAAAAAAAAAAAAAAAAAAAACTTCAGATTTCGGGCCTAAGGCGATTGAGTTTGGGGTATCCTGGCAGTTTTTCGAGCTTAGCGGTGCAATGCCCGGTGTTTTATGGGAAAACAATGAAATGTTTGTACTTGTAGCTCTGTTTAGGTTATCGAGATTATCATTTGATCTTTTAGTGGGGAGGATTCGTGCGGCACTGGTTCTATCGATAGTCTAGAATGCTTCTATCGATAGTCTGGAATGCTGCCATCGATAGAGCTTTCACGTCTGCGCATAACACGTAGATTCTTTATTGTGGTGTATATGGCTTCAATGCAAATTGTCATTAATCATACATCACAAATTTCGTTGATTAATCATATTATTTTGCAGCAAGATTTCTTGTCCAAAGTTCTATCTAGTTCATGATTGGATTTGGCTTCGTTAATCTTGATTTCAGGAAATGTACGCGAATTGAAATTCAGCTACTTACTCCTCTGGGACCGCAGGTATGTCAATCTATTTTGTTGTAGAAGAAAAACTGATAGATATTTTGAAGTTAATAGCTTACATGTGTGTCGTGCAATTAAAACCTCGGGTTCCGGGAATTGTATCGTTGTATAATTGTATTTTTAAATGTGAACTGTCCGGTGTCATTCTTGGGGAAATTGTTGCTCTTCGGTATTTCTTGCACCTTTTTGGTAGTTGATGATGTTATGTTGACTTTCCAGGGATTTATAAGTTATTGGGAACAAATTAGTTATGATTCATCCAAGAATCAAGTTTTCAAACTTGAGAACTTAGTCCTTTGCATTGCACATACGTCATCTCCTAATAAGAATTATCATCTACTCATTTCACTGAAAACTTAGTCCTATAGAATTATAGTACAGAACTAGTCAATAAGTTTTACTCGACTGTATGGAATATTATTTATTTCCGGCCTCATAAACCCATTTCATGGAATTTGAAATACATTTACAATGCACAATCGAATAAACTATATATTCCAATGTTGAATTAACATTTGAACTTCTCTGATTTTTGTCTTTTTCTGCTATAAAATATCAAATTTGTAGCTTTGTTTCTGTTGCCATCTAAAAAACCATTAGCATGCATTAAGCTAAATTTTTTTCTCTACAGCCTATCTTGGATGTCCCAATATATGGAAGAATAGCGACGCTTGAACTTTTCCGGCCTCATGTGAGTGTTTATTTCATATTTTTGTCTTGTTTCGTATTATTAATTTCCGGGCTTTAATAGTGTTTATTTTTTCTTCGACAGGGTGAAACACAGGATTTTCTATTTATTGCAACAGAAAGGTACAAATTTTGTGTTCTTCAGTGGGATGCCGAAGCATCTGAGCTCATCACAAGGTTAGATATGCAAACCAAGTGAAAGTGGTTCTTGTCGTTTAAATTATTCACAAAAGTACATAGTAAATTCCAGTAATCCAGTCTTCTAGAAACATAATGATGCTTTATAGGTGGTGAATTCCTTTTGTTGTCTTTTAGTTGTTAACCTGTCCAACTTGGCCCAATCGAAGCCCAAATGTGAAGATCCAAAAATCAAATGCAATCAGAAGCTGCTGCCAGCACACGGAACCTTATCCAATTAAGTAATACGATCAAATCCAATGGCAAAGGGCCACGTCAGCAGGCAAGGATCCTGGTGTATCCGAATCTGGGAATTCTGAAGCCACAGGTTGCTCGTGTGGCTGTGGCTCAAAAGGTTTATAACAATATTACGGGATGCAAAAGCTCATAAAATTATCAAAACAAAAGAAAGAGAGAAATTGCAATACAAAATTCAGAAAATGGCAGCTGCCACCGTGACCACTTCTCTCCCACAATTCAACGGCCTCAGACCCAAAATCTCATTCTCCAATGCGCAAAGCATGGTAAGTTCTTTTCAATGTGTTTCATGGCATTATGTAGAATATACGCTTAGGATTTGACGTTTGTCGACCTTGTCTATCATGTTTCTCGTTGCGTCATTGCGGATGTTAAACACAAAATATCGAGCGTAACATGTGTAGGGGTATATATGTTTTTTGAGTACTTGTAGTCTTGAATATAGTGGAACATAGAGGGATAAATGTTATTAACTGCTTGAGATACAAGCCATTTACGAGGTAAACTAGTGCGCAAGTTAAATTGACGTGTTCCTCGTTTTTCAGGCAATTGTTCAGCCGATGAGGCGCAAGGGCCAGGGCGCTCTGGGAGCTCGCTGCGATTTCATCGGCTCACCTACCAATTTGGTAAGCAAATATTTCACTTAATTATATGCACAAAAACCAGATCATATAGTGGAATGTGAATGTGATTAAGTTACTAATCAATTTTGATTTGGATAGATAATGGTGACCACAACAACCCTAATGCTGTTTGCCGGAAGATTCGGGTTGGCTCCATCGGCAAACAGGAAATCAACGGCAGGATTGAAGCTTGAAACAAGGGACTCTGGGCTGCAGACCGGCGACCCAGCTGGGTTTACACTTGCTGATACATTGGCCTGTGGTTCTGTTGGTCACATTATTGGGGTTGGAGTTGTTCTTGGCCTTAAGAATATTGGTGCCCTGTAATTAAAAGAGGAAGATGTTTGTCAACTCTTGCACTGAATGATATTTCTAAGTCTTATATTCATAGAACATGGGCTAAAAATGATGACCTTTTCGTTTCAATACAACTGCTTAGCAATGTTCTAAAAGACGTCAGACGATAATCGAGCTGAGAACTAGCTCATAGGCAAACTAAGCGGATTTAATTAATTTTATTACATAACATATAAATAGGTGCCTACTTACACTCTAAAGAAAATATACTTGTATTGAGAATTTGGGAAAGTTAAGACTTAAGCCGTAATGACATTAGCATCATCATAGGCTAATGCAACAAAAATAAGAAAAACCTAAAACCCAAAACCAAAATCAAAAATTCAATAATTCATAATCTAAATTGACATCATCTTTCATCACAGATTAATCAATGATTCAATGACTCAATATGTGTGAATGGGATCGTGCATCTAGAATTCAACACCATTCAATTGTAGTGTGAAGAAAATTAAAGATTAAAATATAAAAAATAAAAAAAAATTGAAAACCTACTCATAAAGTTTGAGCAGGCTGTATAATGAGTTCAGGCAACGGCGCGAGAGTCTAGGCATCCACATATGCGAGAGACGTCATAGACGGAATCACAGTCGGCACAAGCGGAGGCAGAGAGTGAGAAAGAGAGGGAGAGCGCGTCTGTATGGAGAGACAAAGAGAAGAAAAACACGGAAACGGCAAGATAAATAATATGGGTTCTTTTTAGGTAGGTTACCCAGAAAACTCTCTAACTTAATTTAAAAGAATTAAACACAATGAAACCCTAAATCTGCCTAGGCACCACCTAGCCTAAATTGCCTAGCCCCTAACCGATTTTTCTCCATGTTTTAGCCTAATCACATCGGTCTTCTACTGTCCAATGCCTCGATGCCACCTAGACCAATTTTTAGAAAAGTGTTGCTTAGTAGCTAATAGGTAGCTCGCTAACGAAAATAGTTTTTGTATAACATGAAAAGTGAGATAGAGAGATGATTAAAGATATGAACTGATTGCACGAAAATTTCTCTCCTCAAAAACTTCCTCACATTGGACCTTCTACCACTTTCCACTTACATTAATTGAATTTCATGCTTATGGGATATTAGATTGGATGCTAGTTTTAGGTTATAAACGGGGTTTTTTGAGCTTTAAATATCTCAAATCTATTCTTACCATCACTATACCATACTAAAGATAATCTCAATGGATTTAGAATGACATATTGCGTCATGTAAGTTGTTACAAATTGTATTTCTTGGTTGATCAAGTACCAGTAAAACTGGGGTTGTGGTCGTTTTTGACCTTAAGAACGTAAAAGGAAACCAAGGAGTATGAATTATATTGATTGAAACACCAACATCTCTTATTTAGTGGCACTTTACCTTTTTATGTTAGAAGATGTCCTTAATTCAATCTTCAATTTCTCGTCAAAAAGAACAACCTAATTGTAAAAGAGGAAAAAAAAAACCCTAAATAAGACCAAAAGCAAGAAAAATACTAAAGTTGAAAAATAAAATGGAAATTGGTAAAATTTGACTTGGACAAAATTTTTGAAAAACACACTATACGCATTGAGATATTATTACGTGTCAAGTCGTCAACTTTTCTACACAACTACGTTTCTCTCTCTCTCATCACATATACGTAACCAGTTTGTCATACTCAAAAGTCTATCCAATTCATTTTTTTTCCGTTAACACAAGAAATATTACTAGTTTAATTTACGCTACCGGAAAAATGAAAGGTTTGAATCCGAGACCCGACAAACTAAAGAGAAATCAGTTTAAATAAATTTTCTAAAGCGGGCCAAGTGGGTCATGAATCCAAAAAAATTATGGATCAGGCCGACGCCCATAAAATTAGCCTAACCGGATCGCCCCCAAGTCCCGACCCGGATCGCACCCAAGTCCCGACAAACCCAGAGAGAGAGAGAGAGAGAGAGAGAGTGTGAGTGCTGCTGGTTAGGGCTCACTGGTTCGGCCTCCTCCACAAAACCAACCACCAACCAAAGCGATTTGCAGAAGAAGATGAGCGTATGGAACTACGTCGTAACGGCTCACAAGCCCACCAACGTCACCCACTCCTGCGTCGGCAACTTCACCGCCCCTCAGGAGCTCAATCTCATCACTGCGTACGTCACCACCCTCCAATCCCTCTCTCTCTCTCTCTCTCTCTCTCTCTCTCTCTCTCTCTCTTCGATTGGATTTCGAGTTTATCTTTCTGCTAGGGTTTCGTTAATGCGTTTTGTATCCTGAGGCAACCTCTTCATTTTCTCATATACTGGTAGATAGATATATGCCAGGTTAATTTTGGCTTAGATATTCATGCATTAAGTTGTTTGCAAGATTAAAATTTCAAAGCAAAAAAAAAAAAAAAAACTTCAGATTTCGAGCCTAAGGCGATTGAGTTTGGGGTATCCTGGCAGTTTTTCGAGCTTAGCGGTGCAATGCCCGGTGTTTTATGGGAAAACAATGAAATGTTTGTACTTGTAGCTCTGTTTAGGTTATCGAGATTATCATTTGATCTTTTAGTGGGGAGGATTCGTGCGGCACTGGTTCTATCAATAATCTAGAATGCTTCTATCGATAGTCTGGAATGCTTCCATCGATAGAGCTTTCACGTCTGCGCATAACACGTAGATTCTTTATTGTGGTGTATATGGCTTCATTGCAAATTGTCATTAATCATACATCACAAATTTCGTTGATTAATCATATTATTTTGCAGCAAGATTTCTTGTCCAAAGTTCTATCTAGTTCATGATTGGATTTGGCTTCGTTAATCTTGATTTCAGGAAATGTACGCGAATTGAAATTCAGCTACTTACTCCTCTGGGACTGCAGGTATGTCAATCTATTTTGTTGTAAAAGAAAAACTGATAGATATTTTAAAGTTAATAGCTTACATGTGTGTCGTGCAATTAAAACCTCGGGTTCCAGGAATTGTATCGTTGTATTTTTAAATGTGAACTGTCCGGTGTCATTCTTGGGGAATTGTTGCTCTTCGGTATTTCTTGCACCTTTTTGGTAGTTGATGATGTTATGTTGACTTTCCAGGGATTTATAAGTTATTGGGAACAAATTAGTTATGATTCATCCAAGAATCAAGTTTTCAAACTTGAGAACTTAGTCCTTTGCATTGCATATACGTCGTCTCCTAATAAGAATTATCATCTACTCATTTCACTGAAAACTTAGTCCTATAAAATTATAGTACAGAACTAGTCAATAAGTTTTACTCAACCGTATGGAATATTATTTATTTCCGGCCTCATGAACCCATTTCATGGAATTTGAAATACATTTACAATGCACAATCGAATAAACTATATATTCCAATGTTGAATTAACGTTTGAACTTCTCTGATTTTTGTCTTTTTCTGCTATAAAATATCAAATTTGTAGCTTTGTTTCTGTTGCCATTTAAAAAACCATTAGCATGCATTAAGCTAAATTTTTTTCTCTACAGCCTATCTTGGATGTCCCAATATATGGAAGAATAGCGACGCTTGAACTTTTCCGGCCTCATGTGAGTATTTATTTCATATTTTTGTCTTGTTTCGTATTATTAATTTCCGGGCTTTAATTGTGTTTTTTTTTTCTTCGACAGGGTGAAACACAGGATTTTCTATTTATTGCAACAGAAAGGTACAAATTTTGTGTTCTTCAGTGGGATGCCGAAGCATCTGAGCTCATCACAAGGTTAGATATGCAAACCTAGTGAAAGTGGTTCTTGTTGTTTAAATTATTCACAAAAGTACATAGTAAATTCCAGTAATCCAGTCTTCTAGAAACATAATGATGCTTTATAGGTGGTGAATTCATTTTGTTGTCTTTTAGTTGTTAACCTTCAGTCAACGGTTTTTCTTGACACTCATTTTATATGGGCTGTAAATGTATCTTTTTGACAAATGCATGTCCTTGTCATGTAGGGCAATGGGGGATGTCTCAGATCGCATAGGTCGTCCTACAGACAATGGTCAAGTAAGTTAAATGATTCTACGACCCTCAATTCCTGTAGGTTTTTCTTGTTAAAACATTTATGTCTTTCTGGAGTTGAAGTCTAAACCATAAATATTACTAATGTACATTTTCTTTACCTACTATTTTTCTGCAGATTGGTATTATTGATCCAGATTGCAGATTAATTGGACTCCATTTGTATGATGGATTGTTTAAGGTATGTGGTTTTTAATCTTTTACTGGGAAGAAATATAAGGATCTTCATTTTGTCATCACATTTATAGTTTAGAAATGACACAATATGCTGTTGGTTTTTCAGGTTATTCCTTTTGATAATAAAGGGCAGCTCAAGGAAGCATTTAATATACGGTATATAGTAATATATATATATATATATATATATTGTGGTTTAGTCTTCTTGTGATTAATTGACCATGACGTGTATTTAAAATTTAGTAATTTACTCAAATAAATTGATTACAATTTCTTGTTCCCTTCTTTTTGTGTGAAATTATAATTTCTTTTCACTCTAACTATATCTTTGGGTAACTTTTCAGGCTTGAGGAACTTCAAGTTTTGGATATCAAGTTTCTATATGGTTGTTCAAAACCAACAATTGTAGTTCTATATCAGGTACTAGTCATTCCTTTCATTGGGATATCAAGTTTATGTTGGGCTACCGTAGTATTTCTCTATCTTCTTACCACTTAAATTGTCTTAGTATCGTTTGTTCAAGTTTTCTGTACACTTTTCTGTTTGTTATGTTTCTTGTATTGGATTGAAGATTATTTAAGCAAAGGCTTAGGCAATGCCTATGTAAGAACCTATTAGTACAGCAGTTTCAAAATGGAAAACTTGATTAAAACAAGCGTGATCTGGTCAGTGATGTTGGTGTATTTCTACATATTTATACATAAACTATCTAAGATCCTTGTGACTCTGCTCCATTTCCAAGTACAGAACAGTGTTCATGTGTTGTGTTAGGGTATTGCCCATATAACATTAGCACATACTAAAACTGTGGGAGGCCTTTTCGGGTGGTAAAATAGTGTAGGAGTATTTCGACAAAAATTTTGATTGCCTTACTGTGGTTGAACTATTGCAGGATAATAAAGATGTTCGCCATGTCAAAACATATGAGGTTTCTCTGAAGGATAAGGATTTTGTCGAAGGTCCTTGGGCACAGAACAACGTTGAAAATGGGGCTGATTTGTTAATACCGGTTCCTCCACCACTCTGCGGTGTTCTTATTATTGGAGAAGATAATATTGTTTACCGCAGCCCGAATACATTTAAAGCAATCCCAATAAGACATGTATGCTATGGTATTATATGATGTTGTTTTGGAATTACGTGTTGAATTGGTTTTAGAAGTATCATTTCAAGTTTTTCTTTGTCATTGGTAATAGTCCATCACAAGAGCCTATGGGAGAGTAGATGCAGATGGTTCCAGGTATTTACTTGGTGATCATGCCGGGCTACTTCACCTACTTGTTATAACGCATGAGAAAGAAAAGTGAGGCCAAATACATTCTTGAAAACATCTGATTGTTTGTGGTTGAAGGTTATGGGTTTAGTTCCTCAGAGTTTAATCTACTCTTCTTCTTGCAGGGTGACTGGACTGAAAATTGAGCTCTTGGGGGAGACATCAATTGCATCTACTATTTCATACCTTGATAATGCATTTGTCTATATCGGATCAAGTTATGGGGATTCACAGGTGGGTACTCAGAACTATTGCTTGTTACTTGTTCTATTCTTAGCAATGAAAATTTGTTCTTCAAAGAATAAAAGCCATAAGTAATAGAAGGTACTGTACACAGTCTATAAAGATAGATATGAAAGAAAGTAATGTTTTAATAGTGCATTTCGAGTTTTAAAAGAAATAAAGATGTGTGGATATTATGATCAAAATTACATTGATACCTCACTAAATGATTTGATTTATAATATATTAACACTCCAAAGTGTGTGAACACAGCTTGTAAAGCTAAATCTACAGCCTGATGCAAAGGGTTCATATGTGGAAGTCTTAGAAAGGTACGTCAATTTGGGGCCGATCGTTGACTTTTGTGTGGTTGATCTTGAGAGGCAAGGCCAAGGTCAGGTTGTAACTTGTTCTGGAGCTTTCAAGGATGGTTCTCTTCGTGTAGTTCGGAATGGAATTGGAATCAATGAACAGGTTTGACTTATTTAAATATTTTTGGTAATTGGTAAATGGTACCCAAAGTTTCATTTTGTACATTTGCGTGAGGTTCTTGCATGCTGACACCTGTTAACTTCTACCTTATTATATGACCTTGAACAGGCATCAGTTGAGCTTCAAGGTATCAAGGGAATGTGGTCATTAAGATCCTCCACTGATGATCCTTTTGACACCTTCCTGGTTGTAAGCTTTATCAGTGAGACAAGGATTTTGGCAATGAATCTTGAGGATGAGTTGGAAGAAACTGAGATAGAAGGCTTCTGTTCTCAAGTTCAGACTTTATTTTGCCACGATGCCGTCTGTAATCAACTGGTACAGGTAAGTTGTCTCTATATGCCATTGTTTCTTCTATGTTTTAATGCATATGGTAGAATATAGCAAAAGAAAGTACATTTATGTATTTGTTTTTCCTTTTTTATTCTACTTTTTATGTGTTATGGACACAAACACTAATTTTCAGTCGTCGGGAGGGCAAAGTTTTAAGTTCCTTCCCACCCTAATTTCTCTTCTACCATCCTTAGGGACACTTTAATAACTATTAATTTGAACATTGCTTGTCTACAATTTTCTAATAAATCACATCATACCTGTGGTAGTGGGGAAAATCTACATGATCTATTTCACTAGATTGTGTGGATGTCTTTTCAGCGACCACATTTATACCTCTTTTGTGTGATGTCAAGATTTTGAGGATATATTTTTGTTTTAGAAAATGTTCTGTATGTAAATAATCTGGATTCTAAAGGTGATTAACTTATTGATGATTAGCATGTATAGTAATAGTGTCTGTTGCATGCTGGCTGATGAATTGGCATCACAGGTCACTTCAAGCTCTGTACGATTAGTCAGTTCTACAACCAGGGAGCTCAAGCATGAGTGGAATGCTCCAGCAGGCAATTCGATTAATGTTGCCACTGCTAATGCCACCCAGGTTTTGTTTCTACTTGTTCTCACTTTTAAGTTTGCAAGTAAGCTAATAAAAATTGTGTTTTTATATTAATAACTAATCATTCAAGCAAGGACCGTGGCAGTTTTAGCTGTGTCATTTAATCAAATCAGTTTTTAGCTTTTTGTTTTTTTTTTGGGGGAAAATCTTGAGTGAAACACAAGGATTTAGGAATCATGTTCCCCTTCAATATTCAGAATATCTTATACTATTATAATCTAGAATAGGTGGTTTTTCGTAAGGGGCTTCTGTTGACTCCCAAAACCTAAGTTAATTCTCTTATTTCTTTGAAATTGGAAATAAAAAATATTTAATAGATTCTCCAGTGTGGATAAATCCGCTTTCTAGTCTCAGAATTGCAAATGAGTATACCATAATACTGTTTCCTAACATGGTATTGTTTCTTTTCATGGATGTCTGCATTAACATTTTGTTTCCTGATGCTGATGCGCTAACTTGTTGATTTAATCTACTTCTGTGACAGGTTTTATTGGCGACTGGTGGAAAGCATTTAGTTTATTTGGAAATAGGTGATGGGGTATTGACAGAGAAAAACCACACACAGTTAGATTTTGAGATATCATGCCTTGACATAAACCCCATAGGCGACAATCCCAACTATAGCCAGCTGGCAGCTGTTGGAATGTGGACAGATATTAGTGTCCAGATATATTCACTTCCTGACCTGAGCCGCATCACAAAGGAACATTTGGGAGGGGAGATCATACCTCGTTCTGTTCTTCTTTGTGCCTTTGAAGGGGTATGCCTGTGTTTGAGCCTACTTCACTAAATCGATTCTCAGTTGTACTCAATCCGTATTTCTCATCAATATTGGTCAGAAATACAATGTCTTTTTTGGAATTACCATTGGGGAGTGGCTCTTCTAATAGCATGTTTAACTGATTATGAATTTCATTATCATCATTTTCGAATTTACTAGAGAGTATGGGCCTATGTTGTTGCGTCAATCAATGTGGACTTCTGTAGCATAGATGAGGGAGTATTAGTTTGCACATCTATTGCTTTCTTTAGTTCATAAGTTTTTACTTTAGTTACTTGGTTATTGAGTAAGCTTTTTGATACTGTGTTTTTTTAATCAGATATCCTACCTATTGTGTGCCCTTGGAGATGGGCACCTCTTAAACTTTATTTTGAACACAAGCACTGGTGAGTTGACGGACAGGAAAAAAGTCTCACTTGGGACGCAGCCCATTACACTCCGTACCTTCTCATCCAAGAGTACTACGCATGTATTTGCTGCATCAGATAGGCCAACTGTCATCTATAGTAGCAACAAGAAATTGCTTTACAGCAACGTAAATCTGAAAGAAGTCAGCCATATGTGCCCATTCAACTCTGCTGCTTTTCCAGACAGGTACTTTTCTCTTTCTATTGATCACTCGTAAAATACAGATAGGATCTTGGTTTGGTGGATACGAGGTTAAGTGTATGTCCAAATATCTTATCTTTTTCATACTTTCAGTTTGTAATCCTCTATTACTTATGTGATGGTTGCCATTTTATGTAAATTATCATACCAGGATGGTTTATAGTAGTCAAAATAATGAGTTAGATTCCAAATTGATTATTAGAGTTACCCGTTGTTGGTGTGATACAATGCTTTATTATAGCAGCTGACTAGATGTCGTATATGCAATTAGCATGTTTTAAATATGTAATTGAATAAAAATTATGTAAAATATTACAGCAACTGACCAGATGTATATTAGCATGTTTTAAATATTGATTTAAATGAAAATTTACATAAAAGTACTGGTCTAGTTGCAACTTAGACACAAACATAAGTTGTTTTTTTCTTTCTGTTCTGTTACTTCATAGGTTTGACAGGGGACCTCTTCCCCCAGCCTCCTTAAACTGTCAACTTTCAAAGTAAACAGTTTTCCTTTTATTTTTCCTTTCTTGTGACAACAGCCTTGCAATTGCTAAGGAAGGTGAACTTACTATCGGCACAATTGATGACATCCAGAAGCTTCATATTCGCTCTATTCCCCTAGGCGAGCATGCACGACGTATCTGTCATCAGGAGCAGTCCAGGACTTTCGCCATTTTGAGTGTGAAATATAACCAGTCTAGTGCAGAAGACTCAGAAACACACTTCATCCGATTGTTAGATGACCAGAGTTTTGACCTCATAACATTTTATCAACTGGACACTTTTGAGTATGCCTGCTCTATACTTAGCTGTTCTTTCTCAGATGACAGTAATTTATATTACTGTGTCGGGACTGCATATGTTCTCCCGGAAGAAAATGAGCCAACCAAGGTAAGATAGGATTTTAATTTACTGGTTTTAGGGCAGAAATCTCACTTGAACTGGTGGTAACTAGCTGATAATCTATCCTCCCTCTGTAAGCTGACAATATTGTATAATTGTAGGGCCGCATTCTGGTTTTCATTGTTGAAGATGGGAAGCTGCAGCTCGTTGCTGAGAAGGAAACCAAGGGGTCTGTTTACTCGTTGAATGCGTTCAATGGCAAGTTACTTGCTGCTATTAATCAGAAGATACAGTTATACAAGTGGACTCTGCGGGACGATGGTACTCGTGAATTGCAATCGGAATGTGGACACCATGGCCACATACTTGCCCTTTATGTCCAGACTCGTGGAGATTTCATCATTGTTGGGGACTTAATGAAGTCAATTTCTCTGTTAATGTACAAGGTAAGAAAACTAATTTTCATGCCTCTGCATGCCATGGATTAGTACTTAATCAAAGTAGTAGCAGTAGTTGATTTGCTTAATCAATGCCTCATAAGAAGAGTCCCCTCTGTGTCTGCTAGTCCATCGTGCGACATGTTTTAATGTTTTGTCTTGGTAATAGTGAGGTTCTCTTGTTGGAATCTGTAGACCCTGATTTTACTCTCTTGTTGCCCTCGGTCTGTCCGTAAATTCATCTCCCCTAGGTTTGGTAATGTTAAACATTGTTCTCTTTCTGAGCCAAAATTTTTTGTTCTTGTATTCAGCATGAGGAAGGTGCCATTGAGGAGCGAGCCCGTGATTATAATGCAAATTGGATGTCTGCTGTAGAGATCCTCGACGACGATGTTTACATTGGAGCTGAAAATTTCGTCAACCTGTTCACTGTTCGTAAAAATAGTGAGGGTGCAACTGATGAGGAACGGGGCCGCCTTGAGGTTGTAGGTGAGTATCACCTAGGCGAGTTTGTCAATAGGTTCCGGCACGGCTCTCTTGTCATGCGGTTGCCAGACTCTGACGTGGGCCAGATTCCAACTGTCATCTTTGGCACCGTCAATGGTGTAATTGGAGTAATTGCCTCACTTCCTCAAGAACAATATGCATTTTTGGAGAAGCTCCAGGCAAACTTGAGGAAGGTGATAAAGGGTGTTGGAGGGTTGAACCATGAGCAGTGGAGATCATTCAGCAACGAGAAGAAAACTGTAGACGCGAAAAATTTCTTGGATGGCGATCTGATAGAATCGTTCCTTGATCTCAGCCGTAGCAAGATGGACGAGATCTCAAAACAAATGCGCGTTTCAGTGGAGGAGCTCTGCAAGAGAGTAGAAGAAATGACAAGGCTGCATTGAGTTGAGACCTTTAGTTTTCGATACCACCGGTGGTACATATTGAGACTGTATCTTCGATCTGTTGTGTAATGTACTGTGAACTTGGGAAAATGCTTCCTTTGAGTTTTACGGTAATTTTATTCGGTAATTTTGTTTTGATTGAAACCATTGAAATCGATGGAATGGATCATTTTTTCTTCTTGAGAAATTCATCTCCTACGGGTAGAATTTGACTCTGAATTTTTCATTTCTTACACCATACTTTTGATTATCCGTTTTAATCCAATCTTCCGTACCAATTATGGATCATTGAGTCAGATATTGGACTGGAAATACTGAAATAGTGGTGTAGGACGTTGTCCCAAAAATTTGTGCCCGGAAAAGCCCTAAATCTTGTTCAACAGTTTTTTTTGTCCTAATGCATTTTCTACTCATGATGTTCAACTTAGAATGTATATTTAACATGCAATCCGTCTGTAATATTTAAATCAAATATGAATATGTGTAGCTAATTTCTTTTTGCCAGACGAGGCTGCGAGCATTGAATTGCTTTTCTAGAAAATTCAAATTCTGACACATTTGTAAAAACCACGCCCAAAAATCTTTTAATCGTGTCCGTTCATCGTACCTTGTGCAGTCAATTTTCGTCAGGTATTGCTTGTGTTCAATTTTAAATAAAAAATTTTAAATGTTTTCTGACTGCACGATATACGATGGATGGACACACTTAAAGCATCCCTAGAATCCTCACAAAGAGGATCCGAAGAAGATCTATTGGCAGAAAAATATATTTTATTTAGACGACCCTTATTTTATTAATCAACCTATTTCCTATTTTCTTTAGCGTTCAAAAATGGACACCAACAGGGCAAAGATGGTTCCATCAACCATGTCATCTGCTCAAGAAAATCGTAGTTTTGTTGCCCAAGAAACTAGTGATGATTCCGAAGACGAAAAACCTATTGCTGCTTCTCGACTGGTCAGGACCCAAGTATTATCCATCCGCGGTTCTCATGCAAACAGTGATGATTCCAAAGGCGAAAAACCGATGGTTACTGCCAGACAACTGGTGAAACCTTCTCAAGATTCGGAGGACGACGACGATAAACCTTTATCATCAAGGCTGCTGCTAACACCCAAGTCCAAGTATGAAAAGAGGAAGAGACTCCTAGATCATAGGGCAAATTCTTCACCTAAAAGGCCAAAAGTTTCACATGCTTGTTCTTCAACATCTACCCTAAAAATTAAGGAGGAAAAAGATGACGACTTGATTCAAATTTCCCAGAGGATCAAGGAACCTACGTTGTTGACAGAGAAGAAGGCAATGAAAGTCTGTTCATCCTCCACCAGGAAACCGATCAAAAAGGGCCAAAATGGTTTGAAACTTTCGAGTTGCCCTAAGTCGACGAATGTGCTACCGAGCTCTAATGATGAGCAATAAAAATGGAAAACTTTGGTTCACAACGGTGTGATCTTTCCGCCTCCGTACGAGCCCCACGGTGTAAAGATGATGTATGAAGGGAAGCCGGTAGACTTGAGTCCGGAACAAGAGGAGGTCGCAACTATATACGCCGTGATGAAAGATACAGATTACGTGCAGAAGAACCACGTAATTCGGAGGTTGGATGGTTGCGATTTCACCCCAATATACGAGTGGTGTATGAAAGAAAAGCAAGACAGGAAACAAATGAGTAGGGAAGAGAAGAAGGCCGCGGGGGCGGAGAAAAAGAAACGAGAGGAGAAGTATTCGTAGGCGTTCGTTGATGGCGAAAAAGAGAGAGTTGGAAGCTTCAGAGTTGAACCTCCTGGATTGTTCAGAGGCCGAGGGGAGCATCCAAAAAGGCGGATTCTTCCAAGTGATGTTACGATCAACATAGGGCAGGATGCACCAGTTCCAGAATGTCCTGTCCCCGGCGAAAGGTGGAAGGAAGTGAGGCATGATGATACGGTTACATGGTTAGCTTTCTGGACAGATCTAATCAATCCAAAGAAATTCAAGTACGTGTCTCTTGGGGAGAGTAGCTCCTTGAAGATAGAAAGTGACCAGAAGAAGTACGAGAATGCAAGGATGCTCAAGGACTACATTGGGAAAATCAGGGCAGATTACTCTAGGGATTTTACTAGTAAAGATTGCGCGAAGAGGCAGATAGGGATTGCAACCTATCTCATCGATAAGCTTGCTCTGAGGGCGGGAAATGAAAAGGGAGAAGAGGAAGCTGATACTGTTGGTTGCTGCACATTGAAGGTAGAGCATTGAAAGCAATCGCCCCTAACTCGTTGGAGTTTAACTTCCTTGGTAAAGATTCGATCAGATACCAAAATAACGTTGAAGTTGAGGTTCCTGTTTACAAGGAAATTAGACAGTTCCAGGCTGGGAAACGCGGTGGTGATCATCTCTTCGACAAGCTGGATGCGAGTAGATTGAATGCTCATTTAAAGCAACAGATGCCTGGCCTTACGGCAAAAGTGTTTCGTACCTACAATGCTTCTATCACATTGGATGACTTGTTGAACAAGGAAATCAAAGACGAGGCAGATCTTTCAGAGAAAGTTGCTGTTTATAACCACGCGAACAAAGAGGTTGCCATCATCTGTAATCACCAGCGCACAATTTCAAAGTCTCACGAAGAACAAATGTCTAAATTGATGGAAAAGACTGGCAGCCTTCGTGACAACCTCAAAGAGCTGAAAACAACGTTGGAAAGGGCGAAAAGAGGAAAGCCACAGCCGCTGACTGATGCTGATGGAAAGAAGCGAAAGAGGAATTTGACCCCAGATGAGTTGGAGAAGAAGATAGCTCAAAAAACTGCGGACATCGGAAACATGGAGATGGGCATGAGAACGAAAGAGGATCTGAAAACAGTGGCACTGGGAACATCGAAACTCAACTATCTTGACCCTAGGATCACGGTTGCATGGTGCAAGCGAAATCAAGTTCCAATTGAGAGGATGTTCAACACCACTCAACTGAGAAAGTTTGCTTGGGCGATGACTGTGGATCCTGACTTCAGATTCTGATGTTTGGAGATTAATTTTTATATTGTTTGGAGATTATTGTTTACATTTTTTAGTGAATCAGAACTATTCCCCCTTCTAATATTCTGCTTGGTATTGCAGATTCCTTTGCCTTACATCTTTGTCTTACAATCCTTGTGGGTTCGAGCTCGTGCTTACAAGTCTATACTTGAATAGAAAACACATCGTAGCATAAAGCACTTGTTCAGGAATAGAGAAGCTTCAATCCACATAGAAGCTGCAGCAACCCGCTCTTCGAAGAGAGGAGGCAGAGTTTGTAGAAATCTAGCAGGACCAGTGACAAACCAAAAGCAATTACTTGTGATGCACTCAATGTCAATTTGATGCTAAATCTCGATGAGTTTTAACTTCAAAGGCGATCGTGCTTATAAATTGCAATAAGTAATTAGTGATCACTTTCTCTAATACACAGGCCACGAAATTGATGTAGTTTTATGCATTACACACACACACACACACACACAAATGTATCAAGATTTGATTCGATTCTTAAGTGCTTAAAAAGAAATGTCAGCACATCTAGCAGCACTGCTGGAAAAAAAAAAATGTCTGCACCAAAAATGTTGAATAAGAAGAGTATCAAAGATAACTCTAATGATCCCAAGAAGAAGAAAATAGAACACACTCTTAAAGAAAGCTCACAAAACAAACTAATTAGCAAAGCTTTTCTTATTTAGCTCTAGGCTTTGTTTTTCTTGGATGATATACAATGCTTGAGAACTTAGGTATTTATAGCAAACCAAATGATTAAACTAAGATTATTTATTACCACACAAAACACATTAATTGCACCTAATAATTTTTATTCAACCATACCTAACATTGACTAACTTTCCTTGCCTAACTTTGACATTGATTTTCAACACTCCCCCTCAATGTCAGCTCTCATTCTTTGCACTGTGCTGAGCAGACAGTGAAAATTTTCGAGCTTGCCTGTACTTAAACTTTTTGTGAACAAGTCCGCAACTTGATCATTCGTCTTGACTTGTCTCATCTCAATCTTTTCTTGTAGAACCTTTTCTCTGATAAAGTGGTAGTGCACTTCCACATGTTTAGTTCTTGCATGAAAGACTGGATTTTCCGCCAAGCGAATGGCCGATTGGTTATCACAGTACAATGGTACTGGATAATCTACTGGTTGATGTAGATCACTCATCAACTGTACCAGCCATGCATTCTCTTGAGCTGCCATTGCTGCTGCTCTATACTCTGCTTCTGTGGTTGACAAAGATACCGTTGGCTGTCTCTTGCTACACCAAGAGATGGTTCCAGAACCAAGCTTAAACACATACCCAGTTGTTGATCTCCTGGTGTCATGATCTCCTGCATAGTCAGCATCACAGTAACTAACTAACTTGCAGTCTTCACCTTTCTTGTACAAAAGACCATAGTCAATTGTACTCTTCACATATCTCAGTATTCGTCGAACTGCTTCCAAGTGAGGCTTCTTTGGATTTTGCATGTACCGACTCATCACACCAACTGCATAAGAAATGTCAGGTCGAGTCAAGGTTAAGTAGATCAGACTACCTACCAATTGTCGATACATCGTCGCATCTTCCAAATCTTTTCCTTCATGTGCACTTATTTTGACATTTGGCTCCATCGGCGTAGAGATCAGCTTGCATTCGAGCATTCCGAACCTCTTCAATAAATCTTTGGAATACTTCTGTTGACAGAGAAATATTCCTTCTTGTGTGCGATCAACCTCTAGACCAAGGAAATGCTTGAGTTGACCAAGTTCCTTCATCTGGAAACGGACTGATAAATTCTCCTTCGTCTGAAGAATTTCTGCCTCATCATCACCGGTTATGATTAAGTCATCTACGTACACCAGCACGATAGCTAACTTTCCTCCATTAGCTTTAACAAATAAGTTGGAATCTGCATGCGCCACTGAGTAACCACTTTGCGTTAGAAATTCTGCAATTTTACCGTACCACGCCCTTAGTGCTTGTTTTAGACCGTAGAGTGCTTTCCTCAACTTGCACACGTACTCGGGATGAACTTTACTTTCAAAGCCCATTGGTTGCATCATGTAGATCTCCCGATCTAACTCTCCATGCAAGAAAGCATTCTTCACATCCATTTGGTATAGATTCCAATTTTTGTTAGCTGCAAGTGCAAGTAGGACTCGTACGGTTGTAAGCTTTGCTACTGGACTAAACGTTTCATCATAGTCTAGTCCATATTGCTGAGAGAAGCCTCGAGCCACCAACCGAGCCTTGTACCTTTCAACTGAACCATCAGGACGACGCTTTATCTTGTACACCCATTTGCAGGATATGGGTTTCACATCCCTTGGCTTTGGCACCAAATCCCAAGTCTGATTCTGCTTAAGCGCAGTGATTTCTTCTTCCATAGCTCTTATCCATTCAGAACTATGTGATGCTTCTTCAAACACCTCAGGTTCTTTTGGTGCTCCATCAGTTATGGCAGCATTGGCATATTTAGGATTTGGCTTTCGTACTCTTGTTGACCTTCTTAGTTGTGCTTGTGGAGTTGATACTTCCACTTCACTAGGTCTAACTTCTTGTGGTTGTTGGTACATACCTGTTTGCCAAGGACTCTTAGGTACTTCTTGCTCGACATCGTCTCCAGCAAGCAAATCTTCAGGCTCATCTGGACTTGATTGGATTTGGGCAGCTTGGTCTCCCAGTTTCCCTTGCAATGTATCTTCTAAATCTTTTGGGTCGGGCAACGCCTCATTTTCTGAGCACCAACAAGATGATGCTTCTGCATCCCATTCTTCCTCCAGGGCTAGAGACGCAATGACGTCCCAATCATCTTCACTTTTCTTCTCTAAGTTGGCGACGTTACTTTCTGCAGGCCTTTTGAACCAGCAATCCTTCGCCATGTGGCCATTCTTTCCACAATTGTAACAGTTGCCCTCAAATCTTTTATTATTCTGGGACTGACCACGGTTGCCGTGATACTTCGGAGCTCCCCCTGGTTGAGAACTCCCTCCTCCTTGATGACCTTTTTCCTTGTCACCATTTCTTTTAGATCCACCACCAGCACGCTGCTTAAAGCTGCCTTTACTTTTGGTGTAGAGCGCTTCCTCTTCACTCTTCAGTGAGACTCCTCCCATTTGCTTGGCCATAGCTTCTTGACCTGTAAGCAAATTTTCAAACTCAACAAGCGATGGTTGTGTCGGCCATCCTTGTATAGCGGCAATGAACCCTCGATATTCGGGTCTCAAACCATGGATAATTATTCTCTTCATCCTGGTTTCCCCAATAGGAGCTGTTGGATCTAATTCTGAAATTTCGCGGCATATCGACTTCACCTTGTGAAAGTACTGGGCAATCGTCATGTCGCGTTGTACCATCGATAGCAGCTCATTCTCAAGAAGTTGCAATTTTGTATCGTTCCTCTTCGAAAAGAGTGTAACAAAAGTGTCCCATGCTTCCTTTGGCGTTTTGGCATCCCGAATGTGCTCCAACATTTCTTCTTCAATTGTGGTCTTTAAAGCAAACATCGCTTTGCCTGCTTTAATTTTCCACTTTCGCAAGACGCCGTTAGCATCTTCCGCTGCCGGTTGTGTAACTTCACTACCACCGACAACCTCCCACAAGTCTTGACCTTGAAGGTAAGACTCTATACACGTTGCCCACGTGTTATAGTTTTGGTTGTTGAGCTTCTTGATTCCTCCAACAACTTGAAGATCACCCATCGTATCGGCAAGACTTTGACTACACCGAACAAGCTTGAGTGATTACCGTGCAGAGTAATACACTACTCTCGACACAAAGAAGCTCCCTCTCAAGGTTTGTGATAACCCCAGCAATAATCTCAAGAAACCTTTTCTGATGTGGAAGATCAGTCAAAACTGCAACCACAGAGCATACTCGGAATTTCAAGAGACTTTACAACCAATGCTCTACCAAGAACGATCCCTGACCGACTTGGCTCTGATACCAATTGTTGAATAAGAAGAGTATCAAAGATAACTCTAATGATCCCAAGAAGAAGAAAATAGAACACACTCTTAAAGAAAGCTCACAAAACAAACTAATTAGCAAAGCTTTTCTTATTTAGCTCTAGGCTTTGTTTTTCTTGGATGATATACAATGCTTGAGAACTTAGGTATTTATAGCAAACCAAATGATTAAACTAAGATTATTTATTA
The DNA here is from genome assembly GCF_041283825.1 of Pyrus communis. Lineage (NCBI taxonomy): Eukaryota > Viridiplantae > Streptophyta > Magnoliopsida > Rosales > Rosaceae > Pyrus > Pyrus communis. Next base: position 27,881,693 of record NC_142574.1, on the reverse strand, counting down.
CCACACAAAACACATTAATTGCACCTAATAATTTTTATTCAACCATACCTAACATTGACTAACTTTCCTTGCCTAACTTTGACTCACTTTCTCTAATACACAGGCCACGAAATTGATGTAGTTTTATGCATTACACACACACACACACACACACAAATGTATCAAGATTTGATTCGATTCTTAAGTGCTTAAAAAGAAATGTCAGCACATCTAGCAGCACTGCTGGAAAAAAAAAAATGTCTGCACCAAAAATGCATTATTTCGAATGAGTGAAGAAGAAGAAGCCATTTGGTTCTGGAATTTTTTGGGGTGTTCAAACATCAACGTGCATGGTTCTTATATATAACGAAAACATTCATTCCTTCCTCTAACTGTTTCTGGGAAAACCAAAATTATTATACTATAAACATGGATTATATACTAAACAAAATCGAAATGGTTGATTTGTTCAATGCATATGGATTGACGGATATGAGTCATATGACCAAACGGTTTCAAAAGAAAATGAAAATAATAACAGATTATATGAAATGTATGGTAATCAATCACAAATGAGTGAAGTTAAATGAAGAGATTGATGCTAACTACAAATTTTCATCTTTAAGGAAAAAGCAGATTTTATCCACCGAGCCAGGCAGAAGCTGCTTCTGAAGACAATCCCACTTTTCCAAAAACAAACACAATTAAGAAGCATATTTGGAGTCCATTATCTTTCTTTGGAAGCAGTGACTGCTGCCATTGAACCTCTGCAGTAAAACTCAACATCTTTGGCACAATAGAAACAAACATGTTGCAGAGAAGTTTGGTTCAAGTGAGAGAGAAGATCGATCGATCGAATAAATATAATAGTTCATGAAAAATAAGAAGAGAAAAACTTCAAGTCCTCTCCTTGTTATGTGAATTCCTTAGGAATCCCAAGGGTAGCAATTTTCTTCTGTAGGCCCGTTCCCGAAGGGTATCAGGCACATGCGGTCCTGTGTCCGCATGCAGGCCAGTCTCTTGATTTTTCGTATAACGTAACCGAAGTATGTGTAATATTATGCCATTGGAGACTGCACAGGTTTAGTGAACCTTCAAGTCTATGAACAATGAATTCGTGGAATCCGTGATAAGGCACGACATGAACACAAAGATCGCGGTCGCCAGATTTGCAATGAACTGTGAGGTTGATGCCTGGACCCAAATCATTAGTCAGTGAAACAACAATGCCCAGTTGTATAATTGGGTCACGTATAGTGGCACTGTTGACAGTTACAAGAAATATCAGCACCAAACATTATTTCGAGCGAGTGAAGAAGAAGAAGAAGAAGCCATTTGCTTGCTTCTGGAATTTTTTTGGGTGTTCAACGTGCATGGTTCTTATATATATATTACCCAAAAATACCATACTATAACAGATGGATTTATACTAAACAAGAATCGAAAAACGGTTGATTTGTTCAATGCATATGGATGGATACGACGATACGGTTTTTTTTTTCAAAAAAGAAAAAGGAAAAAAACAATAGATGGCTCTGATTTGATTAATCTCAGTTAAATATGTACATCAATTTTAAATTCATCTCAGATGATACATAGATACTTTATGAGCGTGATTCGAACTGACTTCTAATTGATTTATTCTTTTTGTTTGTGATGGCATTGCTACTGATGAGTTATTTTTCAGTGTGTCGGAAACATGCTTTGAAAAATGAGAGTCAATTGTGCTTGGGAAAAAATACGCTCTGATAAACAAGTGTCAATTGTACTTGGAAAAAAATCAACCAATTATATTATGGCACTTGGCATACTGACATGTTCTCAACACACTAAAAAATCTCACTAGTGAGATTACAGGAGACTCAGTATAAATATGGCCGCACAATTATGACATTCCCACTTTTTTTTTTTATTAAGTACATTGATATTTTTACACTAAGGGGAGAGAGAGTTCGGCAAAGCCAAACAATGGGCAACCTAATTTGGTATTGAATTTGTCATCTAAGAAATTTGAACCTAAGACCCTTCACATCTGAGTGAAAAAGAATATCACTAGATCATAGTATTGAGCAGCAATACGGCATTCCCACTTTTGTTTTGCCAATTGCTTTGTGATGATCGTTAATCTTTAACCTTAAAAGTATTTTCTTAATTATTAATTAAGCTCGTTTCTATGTGTTTTTACATTCTTAAATAATTTGAAAACATTATCAGTCAATCATTTCTTTTTATTACGAAGGATATTACTAATTTAATTAGACTAAAGAGGAGTGGTGTGGGTTTGAACCGAGAAAGCAGTGGGTTAAAGAAATACACCCTAATTACCAGAACAATCCACCGCTTGGATTATCAATCAATCATTCATTTATGTTAATCTATAGATCCAACGTAATAAGGGAACAAAGAGACTAAAAATTGTTTAAACACGCATGTCCTATATAAGAAAAAGCTACCAATCTGATTTGAGTCTGTATGAAACAAAATTTTCCTTCGTTTGCCTTTCCTTCTCCCTTCTTCCTCTTGTTCATCATGATTCTGATCCAATTACTTCAAGGTAAGCATCAGAGGTACCAGGAAAAAAATGCACGTCGTGCATTGAATTGTTCATCCTTCGTCGCTCACATCAAAGGTGTAATTTTCTGATTCAAATGTGTTGATCTCAAGTTCTCCGTAAATATACTCTTTGATCAATGCTCAAAGATCATCTTCTGAGGGAGAGCAGGGCAAAAGGCAGTAACCTCACATTGGAATTCCGACTAGATTCTGACTCCGTACAAAGCAGCAGAATTCCATCTCTGGCTGAAGGGATTGGTGCCCTTACAAAGTGCAAGGAAGAAACTCTGGGGACTTTATGAGGTTTTGTCGCTGCATAGGGGTCTTGATGCATGAATAACAGCAGTGCAATCACAATGATGAGGAGCATCTGAGAGTTGTGCTGGTTCAAGCAGCCTTTTGGTGCACTCCAGTTTAGCTTAGGGAACACGGCACCTCCTATGGATTGGATTGATTCCTTCATCTCCAACTCAAGTTCAGCGAAAGAAGGGGGAAACAGAGGCTTCTCTGACTCGCAACCATATCCTTCTGAAACCTGATAATTATCTTCCTCCTCTTGATTATTATGAACTCTGTCTTCATTTGAGATGAAAGCAGGAAGAACCAAGGGCACCGAATCATCAAGAAGATATTAAACAAAGGATTATTGAAGTTCATGAATCCAGGTCTTGATGGACACGGATATATATCTGGGGTAGCAATCCGTTTGATTATGTTTTCAGTTTTAGCTTAGGGAACACGGCACCTCCTATGGATTGGATTGGATTGGATTGATTCCTCCTATAGATTACTTTTCGCAATCTGCTGTTGAAAAAACAAGGTCTGATTAATATAAAATATCACAAATTGAAAGCATAATCAAACGGATAAATATCAATAAAGAAAAGGCTCTCTGATGCAATACTAAAATTCTCACTCTGGAAATTGCATATGCTGAGACGCATTAAGATGATGGGGACTGAAACCTCAGTCATGCAGCTTGACTATAAGATTATGGAGTTTAACTAAAGCTTCAATAGTGCAATGTGTATATAGCTGAAGGCTTATACGAGTCAAAGATTGTAATACCATATCCATAAACGCAGAATGTAGTGCATCAAGTAAGGAATTAAATGTGTTCACAAAGAAATATCAAATATGTGTTCACAAAGAGAAACGAGGGTCAAGAAAATTTACGAGCAGTCTGATAGATGATATTACAAGGGAAGAGAAGAGCTGGATTGGACCATCTATCACCAATAATCCTGACAAGAACACGATCCCTGAACAAAGTGATGGAATCGTCTGCGATCACGAATGATGATTTCTCTACCAAATTTGGCCGAAATATGCTTCATGAAAGAATGACAGTCATGACAAATCCGAAGGTTCTTCATGACCCTTATTGTCGTGCTATCCTTGACATTCAGGAGTGCAAAAGCCACGGCCAATTTCTCACTATGATAATTAAGACATTGCTCCTTCTCCTCCTCTTCAATGTCATGTAGCACATTTTTCGTATGGGGAGTATACCCCGTGTCTCTTATACTTTCAATTATGCTATCTAAGAACTCTCTAATATCATCCGACCTGGGATGAGAATTACCCCCTGATACAAACTCATGAATGACTTGGTCTACGTTGATAAAACTATAGCCATGTTTCTTGTTAATTCTCTTTTCTCTCATTGAATTCCTAACCTTTGCCTTTTCAACCCATCTACCAGCTTCGCCATAAGCATTCGATAAAAGCACATAATCGCCGTCATGATAAGGATCTAGCTTGTGGACCCTCTCCTTCACTTTCTCAGCCAACACAAGATTGTTATGACTAACACATGCTCCTAGCAAAGTCCTCCAAATTACCGAATTTGGCATTATTGGCATCTTCTCAATGAACTCGTACGCTTTGTGAAGCATGCCGGCTCGGCCAAGCAGGTCAACCATACAACCATAATGCTCAAGTGTTGGCTCCATGCCGTACTCATCCCCAATGCTTTTGAAAACTCTCCAGCCATCCTCAACAAGGCCACCATGACTGCAAGCCACTAAAACCCCAGTTATAGAAATATGATCTGGCTGCAAGCCAGAGCTTTTCATCTCATAAAAGATTCTAAGGGCTTCTCTACTACGGCCGTGCGCTGCAAAGCCACTAATCAATGCTGACCATGCATTTACATTCTTGAATGGCATTTCATTGAAGACTCTGATAGATTTATCAATGGCCCCACATCTCCAATACATGTCAATCAACGCTGTACCCAATGGAACTGTAAGTTCTAGCCCACTTCTGTAAATAAATTTATGAACCCACTGACCCAATTCCATTTCCCCTAAGCTTGAAATGGCAGATATCACACTGAGCATGGTAACCTCATCTGGCATCAGATTCTCTGCAAGCTGCATTTGCTGAAACAAAGCAAGAGCTTCGTATGCAAAGCCATTGTTGACGAAACAAGACATCATGGAAGACCAAGAAACCAAGTCTCTTTCGCCCATTGCATGGAACACATTCATTGCAAGCTCAATTGACCCACAACCCCCGTATAAACTAACTAATGCATTCTGAACATATATGTCTGAATCAAAGCCAAGCTTAAGAATGTGCGCATGAAGGTCTTGACCCTGTTGAAGGCGAGCACAAGCCTTCAGAAGAAATGGGAAGGTGAAGTTATCCGGTGGGACACCTTGGTGACGCATTTGGGTAAAGAAGGAGAGTGCATGACAACAAGATGAGGGGGCTGCTGCATGGGCTCTAATGATTCTGTTGTAAGCAAAGGTGTCCGGAAAGGGAAAGTGGGAGAAGAGAGAACGAGCGTAGGTTAAGCTTTCAGGGTATGATGTGGCAGTGCACCCAAGAAGAAGGCGTCCAAGGGACGTAGGGTGGTTGTCGCAGCCAATCTTGATGAACCAAGCGTGGAGCTTGTACACATTGTTCATTGACATCATTCTTTCTCATTGCAATTCTCGTCTCTTAATTAGGAAAATAGCCACCTGTCTTGAGAGGAAAGATTTTATTAGCTCCACTCTGCTAACTTGAATCCTTCAAAACTATCCGCCAAAATGGCACTGCCCATTCAATATTTCCTAAACATTTGGTGAAATAGAGATTCATAATTTAACAAAACCCAAAATCTGCAAAAAATCTGGTGCGGAAGAAGTAGTATTTCTCCAACAAAAAACCACCCTTCTGATTTTTTCCAAAGTACTTTCTTCAAAAGCTACTCTCTTTCTATCTCTCTCTAAAAAAATAAGCATTTCATTACTCACTGCAATCAAAGCAGAAATCATCACGAAAAAACCAGTGCATTGCCAAATGCAATTGGTAAAATTATGCAACACCAAATTAATCAAAACAAAAAAAAAAAAATACGAAAACCCAAATCACAACTTAACATACATAACTACACAGTTACACACAGAGTCTGGAGATAAATTAAGCAATTAATCAATAATTCAATAAAAAAACCTTAAAATTAGCACAATTACAGGGAGAGTCTGGAGATAAATTACCTTCAACAATCGGTACCGAAGAAAAGAGACGAGGGCTGGAGGAGCGAAGAACAGGAAGAGTGCAGTCAGCTACTGCTGTGCTGGGATTCGAGCGAGAGAGACGAACCAAGGAAAGAGGGAAGGGTTTAAGGCACTGGGTTTACCGATGGGCTTTGGCTCATAGAAGGCAAAAAATGGGCTTTTAGATGGGATATTGGGCTGGAGCCTGTCGAAGCCCACTTGTCCAAACAAACCCATTGAATATCTCGTCCAACTTGGTATACTGTCCCGCTAGTCAAATTTTTTAATTTGCATATTTAAAAAAAAAAAAATTGGAACGAAAATTGGAATGAATTTAGAGATTTTGAGAATTTCGAATTTCTGATCTGAAATTTAAGTGTTCAAAACTTATTCGGGTAAAAAAAATTTAGATTTTTATAGTTATTTATTCAAATTATATGTTTTGTAGTCAATTTTTGTATTTTACTGTTAGTTTTGGATGCATTTTGATCATTGATTTTATATTATATGTATACTTATATATTAAAATGATAAGCATACTAGTATACCACAAATTAATTGAATTTATACATAAGTATACATCAAATGTTAAGAAAGAACGATAAACTGCATGTATGAAAAAGTTAGAGAATATTAAAAAACTTATAAAATATATAAATATTGTAGAGATTACTCCGATTCTGAAATTTTCGAATATGCCAAAAATTTCGAATTTGAAAATTATGATCCGATCCGATTTAATTCCAAAAATTTTGGAACGGAAATTAGAAACGTCATTTCCGATCTGATCCTTCCGAAAAACACCCCTAGTCCCGACATGTGCATTTTACAACTTCAAAATCAAATTTTCTAGTTTGAAGGGGCAGAAATTTGAGATGAAAAACTTACAATCCATAAGGAGGTAATAGTTAAAGAAAATCACATCACTTACTACTACGGTTAATCGAAGTTTGTTATGTTTCGTCAAAACAAACATAACTTTGCTTCGGGCCCCTCAACTCTTAACGCATCAACTCTTTCTCCTCCAACTATATTTACATTCTAAAATTTGACATATTCCCGACGAATCGAAACAGTTTAACATCTTAGAATCCAACAAGATGCCACCCAATTTGTAGAATATGAATATGTAATTATGTAGCACCCCCCACCTAAAACACAAGCCAACAAATTACAACTAGTTGGAAGCAAGCATTCTTTTTCAACCCTAGTTTAGAGCCCTAGAAATTACAGGAAGGGGGGCGTGGTGCTTGAGATTCCATTTGACATATAATGCCATAAAATAGTGTGAACGATTCTTTTTGAACCAAGACAAAATCAAAACAGCACTTTGTCTCTTCCATATGATTTTAGACAAAGCAAAAGCTCAAAGATAAATAATTGGTGTATCGTGTCTCATTTATAAGCATACAAAAACATCCTCATCCCCCTCCCCCCCCCCCAGATATTCTCAACCTAAGCTAATTAAGATTTGTCTGATTTTTTTTTTAATACAACAATATATTTTACATTAAAGGAATTGTAGGAGTTCGGCTAAGCCACACAATAAGCAACTTAATTTGATATTGAATTCGTCATCTATGAGATTCGAACCTAAAACATTTCACTTACAAATGAAGAAAAATACTACCAGACCGTAGTACGGAATGACAAGAAATGTCAGATTTTAATCATAAAACTTTAATTTAAGAGAAATGCTAAGGAAACTTTCTGAAAAATGAAACTTTCCACACAGTTTAACATTAATTCTCATGCCAACATTATAAATATTGTGTCCAAAACATTAGATGACAGATAATCCATGAAGAGTCTCAGGTTGAGAGAGTCTGCTTATCATTTATCTTAAATTTAAATTTAATAGCTTATGTGACACCTTGACATCTTTTAAAGTTTTACTCTTCACCTGATATGTCAAACTACACTATTATTTTAGGGAGTTGTTATTGACACTCCCAAATTCTCATTTTACACTCAAAACTTTATGTATTTAAAAAATAAAAATACACTTATAAGGATTGCAAAATGATATTTTTAGAGTGATAATAACATTTCCTTATTATATTATATTAAACTATTATAATAAATATTTCATAACAAAAAAATAATAATAAAATGCCTTTAATAATCAACTAAAAAAAGATTTGAAGCTGCGGTCAATTTTGGCGGTAAAGGTGAGAGCTGCGAATCCTTGGCACGCGACATTAAATTTGACTTTTCGGTTGGAAAACATTGTTGTTATCCTTTTTAACTATTAATGCACCACATTAAATTTGGCTTTTCAATTGGAAAACATTGTCGTTGCCTTTTTTACTCTTAGTGTTGATTTGAACATCTCCTTTAAAGATGCTCCAAAGTTATAAACTACCAATTATTTATCATTATATTTTATATATCCTAGTATGATTGAGGTTTATGTTTTTTTTTTTTTTTTTTTGAACCAGAGATATTATCTACACTAAAGGAATGAAGGAGTAGGCTAAGCCTCACAATGGGTGAGTCGTAATAATATGGTTCAAATTTGACGTATTTGGCAAGAATCGAACCTAAAACCTCTCACTTACAAATAAAGTGGAATATCACTAAACCGTAATACTAAGTGACGGTTGAGCTTTATATTAAGAAGGAGATTCCTTTCTCATGCTAAATTTCCTTCATTAGTCAAGAATATACGGTGTTTGTTAAATCAAATTTTCAAGGAAAATTTTATTTAAACTCACATTTTATATCTCAACACTCAACTTACTTTTTAAACCAACATTTGATTTAATTATCTCTTTAAACCTAAATTTAGTTCCTAAACTAACCTCACTTATGACAATTAAAATTCTCATTACACCCTACTAAATCAATGAATTGTTCAACCAAAGATAAAGGTCAATTAATTGTTAAAAAAATAATAAAGCAAAACTCTTTGAACGCGGTTGACGCAAACCAGATAGCAAACTTATTTTATTTTATTTTCTAAATTATTATAATTTAATTTGGTTGCAGAAGCAAAGTTGGCCTCTTCAACCAAATTTCTAAATTATTTTATTTTAATTTGGTTTTTTTTATTATTTTATTTTTTATTTACAAGTTTGACTATGTTTTTTTTTTCATTTTTTTAAAACTTCATGAAACTTATTGGTTATATATATATTTTTTTCTTCCGGTCAATAACTTATTGGTTATAACTTTATATATATTCAACAGACTTCCTCGTGGTTGCTTAATATTAATAATAAATAAACAAATAAATTATGGAGTTGTGCTGGTGAAGCTTTCAGTAAAAGGAGAAATTTTTAGTTGTGACGGGAACACAAGTGGTACACCACGTATTTTGGTGAGAAATTTTATTTTTTAAGTTATTAACTTTTTAACACACATATCTCACTATTTGTATAGTGGCACATAATGGACCACCTTACGTACCAGTCACACTGAAAAGTCTCTCTAGTAAAATAAGACTTTTAAAGTAAAGGGTTGGCCCTTGGGGACATAATTTGAAAGTGATTTTGAAGGCCGACTGAAGACGACCGATTCCTGCAAGTCATTCCTAGCAGTCTAACCAAACAATCTACTCTTAAATATACTCATATATCATAAATTCAATTTCAACGTGACTTTATTAGTACAAAATTGTGTCCAAACTTTGCTCAACATCCACTTTCGACTTTGAGTTGGATGCAATTTTTTTTTTTTTTCCGGTAACGTGGAAAAAAAACAGAGAAAAGAAAAACTAAAGAAAAAATAATCTAGCTCTAGCGACTTCAGAATAGTCAATAGAAGAATTTGAACTAAATAAGGAAAAGGCTTCGCAAGCTATTGAAAATCTAGCTCGCTACTTAAATTCAACTTGGTTTACCCATCAACTACAAAATTACACTCCTTATAGATATGCTGCAAATTACAACTTAGTTTTGTTTTGATATATGATGTGCAATTTTAATTTGGCTCTTTATGCTGCAAATTGAAACTCACATGATACTTTGACCTAAAAAAACTGGTACACATCACACGTTTGCCGACTTTCTATTTCTCGTGGACTTTTTAGTCTTTTTGTTTTTGAGAGAACGACTTGTCTGTTTGGTTTTTGGTTTTGGCTCCTACGTTCAGAAAGTTACAAATATGAATGGTCCCTCGCCTCCTAGTATTTATCGATTTGTTCCTATAGAGTTATTAACTTCTTTTTTTAAATTTAATTTCAACCGTTTATTTTCTTAACTTTTACTAGCATATGGGCACATACAAAGTGTTGTGATATTTATTTTTGTTTTTGAAATAGAAGGAGAGAGGAAGAAAGTGATAGAGAATGTGAGATTGAGAGGTTTTATTTATTTATTTATTTATTTTTATTATTAGAGATATGTTAGGATTATATGTAGGTGAGACTTTGAAGGAAAAAAACTGCAAAATTTAGTTGTGTGAAATTACATTTCTGCCTCATATTTCTTATTCTTTAATTAGAGGGTTAAACTGGTAATTTCATAGAATTTTGGTTGATAATGAGTAGAGATAATTAGCTGATTTTTTACGAACGTTAGTTTTGGCTAATTACCCCTATAACTATTTTGAATAGCCAATTTCTCTCTTTGCGTTAGATTTTAAAAAATTTCATCCATCCAGTTTCCCATACTTTTTACTCTCATACAATTGTCATGTGTTGTTCGCGTGATAAATATGGATGAAAAATTTTAAAATCTAATATCCGAGCGAAATAGGCTATTTATAAAAGTTTAGGGGCTAACGACCAAAATTAATATTCAAAAAGTAAATTGACCAATTATAAAAGTTCAGGAAGATAATCGACAAAATTAAAATTCAAGAAAAAAAATTGACAACTCCATACAAATCTCGGGAACAAATAAACAAATATGCTAAGAATAAAAATTAAAAACGAGTTTACAGGTGATATTTGACACATGCTATGCGACTGCACAAATTTTCTTTGTATTATTAAATTATACAAAATAAGCTGTTATTTTCGGACTACATAGTAGTGGATCAAATTTTTTTTTTTTGTTGGAAATATGATTAGATTATTATTGGTTGGAATTGTTCTCCCCTTAGATTATTTTTATTGTTGGAATTGTTCTCCCCTTATTTATTTATGATTAGATTATTATAGGTTGAAATATGATTAGATTATTATAAATTACAACAAGTTTATTTATGTATAAGAATAATAAAATAATTATAAAATTACATATTAATATCCGTAATTCAAAATTCGCAAAGAAATTTTGAATTATTAGTGAAAATTTCAAAATAAAAATGACAACATAATAATCTACCTATAATTAAAGAATCATTAACCATATCACAACAAGGTGCCTTTTCTCTCAACAAAAAGACAAAAATACCCTAATCTCTTTCCCACCTCCACATTATCATACACACAAGAGAACAAAAGCACAGATTTGCACATTATCCCCGCAATATAGGGAAAACCAAAACAATTATTTTGTACCACACAGTAGAAATGTACCTATAAAAAAATGATAAATAGAGTTTAAATGATAAGAAAGGAGATTCTATTGAAATGAATTTTCTATTGACTCATCTCGTGTTTTTAATGTAATATTTTATAATGTGAACACGTGAGAGTTATATTTTAAGAGTCTCTTTAACATTTCTTTGCAAAACATGTTTTGCAATACATGATAACTTAAATATTACAAATACATTGGTATTAAAGTATATTTTTGTTCACCATCCTATTTATTATTGTTAGATAAGTTTGCAGTACATGATAATGGCATATTTCATGCTAGTAAGGAAAACAAAATCCAGGAGGATTCTCGTCAGAACCTTTTTGTGAAGATCATAGAGATCCTTTAATTACATGTGTTTATCGTACATTGTGCGGTCAAAATCATTGTAAATTTGTTTATTTAAAATTAAATATAAATAATACTTGATAAAAACTGATCGTACGATGTACGATGAACGAATATGATTAGAAAATTTCTAGATCCTGACAAAAAGAATCCAACAACCATTCTCACTCAAACAAAATGATCTTTATCGTAATCGATGACGCATTAAGCCAAACCAAAGCATTTTTTTTTATTCCAATTTTTTTAATAATAAAGCCCATTTGATTTTTTAAATGACAAAATGCTCTTGGTATTCGGCTCCTCCACAGGCTCAAAGAGTTAGAAACCAATTCCTGTCCATTAATTCGACAGGGAGCTACACCCAAAGAAAAAGCACGAAAAGGGTAATCAAAACTTTCCATGAAAATTGGGATTGTTCTTATTCCATTTTCTCGGCATCCAAACAACAGCTTTTGATTCTTTTGTTTTCCCCCAAAAATTTCCCTTCTTTGATCTGAGAAGGTCGTCAGCTGCTCGTTTGAATGCAGCGCTTTTGCTCTTTCAGTTTTTGTTTCTGGGTTTTTGAGTGCAAGACCAGTCTCTGAGGTGTTCAGTGCTTTTGAAATTTGAAAATTATGAATTCTGTATTTCTGAGTTTTGGTTTTTGGCTTAATAAATGCTTTATACGTTTCTGTAAGTTTGTTTTCTGAAGAAATTTCATTTTCTAGCTTGATTGTAGTCCTCTGTTTGGTTACTGAGAAAATGTACACTGCCAGAATAGATATTGAGTTTTGGTAACTGTGGCAAACAGAAAACTCCTCGTGAATTTCTGAAAATTTTGAAGTTGTATGGAAAGTTTGAACTTTTTCTTAGGGATTTTTGAGAACGACGGTGCTTAGAAAAGTAGAATGCTTGAATGTTTTTATTTATTTTTTCATATTCTTTCGAGCCATGGTAATTTCTCGTGGATAAAAAGTTTAAGCTAGTCAGAAAAGTAGGCCATTAATCTGAAAAGTTGGAGTTTTTACTGTTTTTTATTTTACCCTTCAAGGAGATTTCATTGGTTCCTGGGTTTTTTTTGTGTGGCTAAATTCAATTTTATCATATAATGCAGGAATAGCTCACAGTGGGGACTGAGAGGCCCGAGTGATGGATTGTGTGCTTTAAAAGCGAATAATTCTTGTGAAAAAAGTGACGAAAAAGATGGGTTTTGAGCCTTTGGATTGGTATTGCCGCCCGGTGCCCGGTGGGGTCTGGACAAGAGCAGTGGAGAATGCTTTTGGTGCATACACGCCTTGCGCGGTTGATTCTTTAGTTGTCTGCGTTTCTCATTTGGTTGTTCTGGGCCTGTGCATTTATCGAACATGGCGGATCAAGAAGGATTTCAAAGCCCAGAGGTTCTGTTTGCAGTCCAAAGTTTACAATTATATGTTGGGTTTATTGGCTGCTTATTGCACCGCCGAGCCCTTGTTCCGCTTGATCATGGGAATTTCAGTGCTGAATTTAGATGGGCAGATTGGCGTTGCACCATTTGAGGTTGGTTTGTTGATTTGTTGTGTACTGTGAATTAATCGTTTAGCGTTTAGCTGCTCTATGTTGTGTTACAGTAGTTAGCATAGATAAAATTCTTTATATGTTAAATTTACAAATAAACGAAGTGAATTGAAGAAACCAATGTTTTCATTTATCAGATGTAGGGTAATTTGGTACTCCTCACCCATTAAGTAAAGTGACAAAAGAAACCAAGGTTTTGTACTTGGAACTAAAGAAAATTTCAGCTGCCAAGTTCCCAAAATTTCTGAGGAGATATCGAGTTTAACAAGTCACGAACTGTGATCAATTCAAATGCAATGAAATTAGGGGCTTTACACTTAAAAAACTCAGTTAGCTTTAGACCATAGGATTAGCATTTTGCACATGTGAGTATCATTAACCTGCACATTTTATTTTTCTGGATAAGGAACAAACTGTCATTGAAGGGAGAAGAAAGTGTACAAAAACAAACTTTCTGTAAGATTACACTCATATGCCTAATATTTTAGTTTCATCTTTTCTTGGCAGTTGTTTTCTCTGATATTAGAGGCCATTACTTGGTGCTCTATGCTGGTAATGATTGGTGTGGAAACTAAGATCTATATCCGTGAGGTCCGATGGTTTGTTAGATTTGCAGTAATTTATACTTTAGTGGGGGATTCCGTGATGCTGAATCTTGTTCTTTCACTAAGGGACTTATACCACAGGTTTGTGTGTCTGTTTACCTAAAACTGGTACTGCCTTACCAATAATTGATTTGACTGTTTATATTTTCAAAGTTTTTGTTTCTGTTTTATATCACTCTGCTAGTACATTTTGGAGGTTTTTGGTTGTGCAAGACAAACTGACAATCTTCCTGTGTAACCCTTGCAGATCTGTACTATATTTGTACATCAGTGAAGTTGTTGCCCAGGTTTGTTGGCTTGTTTTTCGCTTTTAACCTTAATTTTCGCTGGTTATGCTTTTCTTTCCTCTTATGTCTACTTTTTGTAATTTTATCACACAATGTTTAGGCTATTCTTCTTAAAAGTAGTGAAATAGTGTTTAAGCAGTCTAATTTGCCTAGTCATCCTGCACTGCCCCGTGGCACATACATTGTGTATGCCGTTGGTCTAACATAGGTACAAATTATTTAGTAAAAACAGATGGGAAGTATGTTTAAATTAAAAAAAAGGTGGGAAACAGAAGCCTTTCTGTTTTTATAAGAAACCAAAACTCAATAAAAAGAGAAACAAAGAATAAAAGGTGGGAAACTCTACTACTGTTCGTTATTATAGGTTGCTATTTTTATGTTTGATTAGACTGCATATTGAATGTCAAATTGTTTTATATATGTATTTTCACTCTGATGTAGGGTTTGTTTGGAATACTTTTGCTTGTGTATATTCCAAAATTGGTTGATTATCCTGGTTATACTCCAATCCGTACTGAATCAATTGATGATGCTGCATATGAAGAACTTCCTGGAGGGGAGCAAATATGTCCTGAGAGGCATGCAAGCATATTGTCAAGTATGTATATAATTTTGATAAGATCCTAATACTTGACATTTAAGAAAATTTATGGAGAATTAAATGCTGATAGAGCTAGTGTGATTGTTAGTGAATTAATTCTGTTTTGTACGTATGCCAACTTTAGTATGGTCTACTGAACCATCATAAAATGCTTTTGTTAAAGGTTATTTCTTTGTTGTTTGACATCTGTGCTACTGTTTCATGTAGTTAACTTTGATTCAAATCCATTTCAATCTATTTTAGTCTTAGTTTTTTTTTCCTCGCTCTGTATTTGTTTTTTGCTTGCTAATTTTGCATGATGCAAAGACAAAGGATATAGAGAATAGACCATTCATAATATTCTGAAGACTGCATTGAACCCTCTTTCCATGGCTTATTTCTCAACTCATATCTTGGTTGTGTTTTTATCAGGAATGTTGTTTTCATGGGTGAATCCACTTATGAAGCTAGGCTATCAAAGACCCATTACAGAGAAAGATATCTGGAAATTGGATACTTGGGATCGTACTGAAACACTGAACAATAAGTGTGTGCTTGTTATTTTCAAATTGGTTTCCACTTAAACTAGTACATCA